>NC_138204.1:180152724-180586770 GCF_964194415.1 Vipera berus | reverse complement strand
GGGAAATATAAACATGTTTGTGATGGTTAATATAAAGGAAATGTTTTAGATATTTAAATTTAATTGATATTAAGAAAATTTTAACAGATAACTAAAATGTTTTGAATAGAATTAAAAGATTAGATGATTGGATTTGTTAAATGGAACATCTAAAGATTAAGGTAAAAGGTAAAGGTAAAGGTTCCCCCGCACATGCGTGCTAGTCGTTTCCGACTCTAGGGGCTGGTGCTCATCTCCGTTTCAAAGCTGAAGAGCCAGTGCTTGTCTGAGGACGTCTCCGTGGTCATGTGGCCAGCATGACTAGACACCAAAGGCGCACGGAACGCTGTTACCTTCCCACTATAGTGGTTCCTATTTTTCTACTTGCATTTTTACATGCTTTTGAACTGCTAGGTTGGCAGAAGCTGGGACGAGTAACAGGCGCTCACTCTGTTATGCGGCACTCGGGATTTGACCCACCAAACTGCTGACCTTCTGATCGACAAGCTCAGTGTCCTAACCCACTGAACCACTGCATCCCTATTTAGGGATAGGTTTAATTAAACATAGGTTTAATTAAGGGTAAAAAGAACAGAAAAAAACTTGGAAATAAATGTATAGTAGTTTAAGAGGGATATGTATTTTAAGTAGTATATTATTTTCTTATTCTTTTCTTCCTTTTTAATCTTTTTTTCCCTCTCTTTGTTTTCTTTATTTTTCTTTGGTGTCTTTTTTCATTTACTTGTTAAGATATGAAAATAGACTTAAATACTTAAATGTAACTAACCTTGAGAAATGTTTCACCAGTAAGAAACTTTTGAACATTGTAGGGAAAACAAATTTAAATAAGAATTGTAAACAGGATTCATGATGAGGCAACCAAGATGACTTAACAGAAAAGAAGCATGATCTTGATGTGATTATTATCGGTAGAAAATTCAGAAAAAAAATTTATATTTAAATTGTTACCTATTGAATTGTATTAATTCAAGGTTGGCAAAGAGAATATTATTGGAAGAAGAGGAAATAAAGTAAAGCTATTATGTGGATGTTGGAACATAAAAACTGTGGCTTGTTCCATGGCCTCATGGCAATGGCATTGGGCAGGAGGTGGCAAATGGCTGGTTTTGGTGTGGCATGGCTGTTTGCCACCTTGCATATTGCGCCCAATGCTGCTCCGAACCAACCCTCACAGAGCATTCTCCCACCACTCCGACCCAACCCTTGCAGAGCACGCTTCTCCCACTGCCACTTCTCCTTCATGATCTGCTGCCGCTGCCACATGCAAGGAAACAAAGCAAGTTTTTTTGGGGGGGGAAAAGGTCAGTCAATCAATTCCAACTTCACGATCTTTCACAAGAAGTTGGAATTGATTGATTAACCTTCCCCCCCCAAAAAAATCTGCCTTTGTTTCCTTGCACGTGGCAGCAGCAGATCGCAAAGGAGCAACAGCACGGCTTTGGCAGGTGTCTGGTAGGGGGAGGGAAGCAACTGGTCTACCACCATGCTAGCACCACCGCGTTGCTTCTCCACCCCATGCACAGGCCCCGCCCCACCCCTTGCATGGAGCGCCCTGCTCCCATCGCTCCCCCCACCCCCACGCAGCACCTTCTTTCCAGCTCCAATGTGTCATTTCCTCTGCCACTGTGTGGGACTAAAAATAAAGTTCAATCAATCAATTCCAACTTTGCAAAATCTTTGCGAGAAGTTGAAATTGATTGATTAATTGAACCTTCTTTTTGTACACAGCAGCAGACCTAAAGCGAAAAGGTTTTATAAAACCCACCTGAAGGCCTAGGACTGGGGCGATGGCATGCATGCCCACAGAGATAACCTAAATGTGATGACCCAGGGCACAGCACAAAGGCAATGCAGTCAGCTGGCAATGTAAACAGTTCTTTAATTGCTGCAAATTTCCTCCAAATGCTGCCATGTTTGCTGGCAAGCCTCCAACAAAAGAACACACACACACACACCCCTCTCCGCTGACTATGACTGAAAACAGTTTCAATACAGCCTGATTGGTATAAGAATGTACTCAAGGCCATATAGATAACAAACAAGAAAACATAAACTTAACGAGTCTGTTTGAATCTCAGCTTGCCTGAGCAGTTTTCAAAGAGAGAATCTAAAATACAGTCTGAGGTCATAAAACATTCAATCCACGTGGTCAGCCAGTCTGGTAGTCAAGATGTCCAGGTTTTCCAAACAGAATGCATAGAACAAGAGCAAGAATACACAACCCTCTCAGGATTCAACGTTTGTTCCCAACAAATGCCCCACCCCACAGCATCTCCTTAAATCTCAGTCTCCAGGTGTTCCTTGTGGAGTGGGGCGGGATGCTCTCCTCCTTAGTAATTGAGCCTGTCTGCGTTGTTCCCTCCTTCTCTCCACTCTCCATGCTCTAGGATTAGGTGGGAGTGGGCCTTGCTCCTTGCCTGAGCTCTGCCTCCCCTGTTCCAAACCTGAAGGGCCCTGGCCTGCCTCAGCATGCTCTTTCCCACAGTCCTCTGAAGCCACAAACACCTCTCCCTCGGCCTCCATAGGGTCCTGTTCCAGCTCCATTTCCTCCTCAGATTCAGGGTCAGATGGAGGCATGACACTATAGCTACTCATAGGAATCCTGGAGAGGACAGATGGACTTACTCAAGCCATCTGTCTGAATCCTAGTCCACATACTACAGGCTTCTTCACTCATTCCATGTCGGGGAAAAATATTCTCCCTGTAGGAAAAATGGTAATGTGTGAAGATGGCCCAGGATGTGTGAATGTTTAATGACTTGAAGTTGAACTTCACAAGAAAGACCATATTTTTGGATTCAGACTATACTCTACTATACTGTTGTGAGTCTTTCAACATTGTGGGAAGTAAAAAAGGAATGAGTTCTGTCTACCAAATCCACTGTTTTCTCTGATCTGTTGGATCTCTGTAGAGATGGCTGGATCAATCTATTTCTAGCTTTTATCTATTTCTAATCCCTTTATTCATACATATGTACTTTCTGTATTATCCCCAAGACAAAATCTCTGGTCCTGGTGACTAACCTCAATTGTATCCTATCCCAATTTTATTACAAACTGCCAAATCCATATACAAATTCATATTAAAACTACGTTTAATAGATTTTCATATGACGGAGGCATATAGCTATACATGGACTTGTGTAGGTGGTTTTAAAAAATAATTTGAGCTGTATCACAGAATTTAAAGAACTGTGAAATGCATCAGTTTTCTGTATATATACTACAATCCAAGAGGAACAAAAAACATATGTTGTTGTTGTTGTTAGCTGCGAAGTCGTGTCCGACCCATCGCGACCCTATGGACAACATTCCTCCAGGCCTTCCTGTCCTCTACCATCTTCTGGAGTCCATTTAAGCTCACGCCTACTGCTTCAGTGACTCCATCCAGCCACCTCATTCTCTGTCGTCCCCTTCTTCTATTGCCCTCGATCTTTCCCAGCATTAGGCTTTTCTCCAGTGAGTCCTTCCTTCTCATTAGGTGGCCAAAGTATTTGAGTTTTAGCTTCAGGATCTGGCCTTCTAAAGAGCAGTCAGGATTGATCTCCTCTAGGACTGACCGGTTTGATCGCCTTGCAGTCCAAGGGACTCGCAGGAGTCTTCTCCAGCACCATAGTTCAAAGGCCTCAATTCTTTGGCGCTCAGCCTTTCTTATGGTCCAACTTTCACTGCCATACATTGCAACTGGGAAGACCATAGCCTTGACTATACGCACTTTTGTTGACAGGGTGATGTCTCTGCTTTTTAGTGTGCTGTCTAGATTTGCCATGGCTTTCCTCCCCAGGAGCAAGCGTCTTTAAATTTCTTGGCTACAGTCCCCATCTGCAGTGATCTTGGAGCCCAGGAAAATAAAATCTGTCACTACCTCCATTTCTTCCCCATCTATTTGCCAGGAATTGAGAGGGCCAGATGCCATGATCTTGGTTTTCTTAATGTTAAGTTTCAACCCAAGTTTTGCACTCTCCTTCTTCACCCGCAACAAGAGGCTCTTTAGTTCTTCTTCACTTTCTGCCATTAGAGTGGTATCATCTGCGTATCTTAGGTTGTTGATATTTCTTCCGGCAATCTTAATTCCAACTTTTGATTCATCTAGCCCTGCCTTTCTCATGATGTGCTCTGCATATAAGTTAAATAGGCAGGGCGACAGTATACAGCCTTGCCGGACTCCTTTCCCAATTTTGAACCAATCAGTGGTTCCGTGTCCAGTTCTCACTGTTGCTTCTTGACCCGCATATAGGTTTCTCAAGAGACAAATAAGATGGTCTGGTACTCCCATCTCTTTAAGAACTTGCCACAGTTTGTTATGATCCACACAATCAAAGGCTTTAGCATAGTCAATGAAGCAGAAGTAGATGTTTTTCTGGAACTCCCTAGCTTTCTCCATGATCCAGCGTATGTTGGCAATTTGATCTCTAGTTCCTCTGCCTCTTCGAAATCCTGCCTGTACTTCTGGTAGTTCTCGATCCACATACTGCTGAAGTCTAGCTTGTAGGATTTTAAGCATGACTTTACTAGCATGAGAAATGAGTGCAATGGTGCGATAGTTTGAACATTCTTTGGCACTGCCTTTCTTTGGAATTGGAATGTAAACTGATCTTTTCCAATCCTGTGGCCACTGTTGAGTTTTCCAAATTTGCTGGCAAATTGAGTGTAGCACTTTTACTGCACTGTCTTTTAAGATTTTGAATAGCTCAGCTGGAATACTGTCACCTCCACTAGCTTTGTTGTTGCTCAGCTTTTCTAAGGCCCACTTCACTTCACATTCTAGGATGTCTGGCTCGAGGTCAGTGACCACCTCATTGTGATTATCAGGGACATTAAGCTCATTCTTGTATAGTTCTTCTGTGTAATTTTGCCACCTCTTCTTAATCTCTTCTGCCTCTGTTAGGTCCCTGCCATTTTGGTCCTTTATCATGCCCATTTTTGCATTAAACGTTCCCTTCATCTCTCCAATTTTCTTGAAAAGATCTCTGGTCCTCCCTATTCTATTGTTTTCTTCTATTTCTTTGCACTGTTCATTTAAGAAGGCATTCTTATCTCTTCTAGCTATTCTCTGGAATTCTGCATTCAATTGGGCATATCTATGTTTTTCTCCCTTGCCTTTCGCTTCCCTCCTTTCCTTAGCTATTTGCAAAGCTTCCTCAGACAGCCATTTTGCTTTCTTGCATTTCTTTTTCTTTGGGATGGTTTTGGTTGCTACCTGTTGTACAATGTCGCGAACCTCTGTCCATAGTTCTTCAGGCACTCTGTCTATCAGATCTAATTCCTTAAATCTATTTGTCACCTCTACTGTATATTCAACAGGGATATGATTTAATTCATACCTGAGTGGCCTAGTGCTTTTCCCTACTTTCTTCAGTTAAGCTTAAACTTTGCAAGGAGAAGCTCATGGTCTGAGCCACAGTCAGCTCCTGGTCTTGTTTTTACTGACTGTATAGAGCTTCTCCATCTTTGGCTGCAGAGCATATAGTCAATCTGATTTCTGTGATGACCGTCTGGTGATGTCCATGTGTAGAGCCGTCTCTTGGGTTGTTGGAAAAGAGTGTTTGCTATGACCATCGTATTCTCTTGACAAAATTCTATCAGCCTGTGCCCTGCTTCATTTTGTACTTCAAGGCCAAACTTGCCTGTTATTCCAGTTATCTTTTGGCTTCCTACTTTAGCATTCCAATCCCCCATGATGATAAGGACATCATTTTTGGGTGTTAGTTCTATAAGGTGCTGTAGGGCTTCATAGAACCGGTCAATTTCATCCTCTTCAGCACTGGTGGTTGGGGCATAGACTTGGACTACTGTGATATTGAATGGTTTGCCTTGGATTCGAACTGAGATCATTCTGTCATTTTGAGGATTGTATCCCAGTATTGCTTTTCCTACTCTTTTATTGACTATGAAGGCTACTCCATTTCTTCTGAGGGATTCTTGCCCGCAGTAGTATACCTGATGGTCATCTGAATTAAATTCACCCATTCCTGTCCATTTTAGTTCGCTGATACCTAAGATGTCGATGTTCAGTCTTGTCATCTCTTGTTTGACCACGTCCAGCTTTCCTTGATTCATGGATCTTACATTCCAGGTTCCTATGGAGAAAAAATCTTTACAGCATCGGACTTTCCTTTCACCACCAGACACATCCACAGCTGAGCGTCCTTTCGGCTTTGGCCCAGTCGCTTCATTCTTTCTGGCGCTACTAGTACTAGCCCTCTGCTCTTCCCCAGTAGCATATTGGACGCCTTCCGACCTGAGGGGCTCATCTTCCAGCGTCATATCGTTTTGCCTTTTGGTACTGTCCATAGGGTTTTCATGGCAAAGATACTGGAGTGGTTTGCCATTTCCTTCTCCAGTGGATCACGTTTTGTCAGAACTCTCGGCTATGACCTGTCCGTCTTGGGTGGCCCTGCACGGCATAGCTCATAGCTTCATTGAATTACGCAAGCCCCTTCGCCACGACAAGGCAGTAATCCATGAAGGGGAAAAAACATATATATATATTTAAAAAGGACAAAATCAAATGTTTGAGTATTCCTAGTTCCAAGAAAAGATTTTAAAAACTAAAACAGAGCAGAGAAATAGTGGTAGAAAATACATCTTTTTATTATTCTGGGATAGAAAAAACAGCACATCTACCCAAGCAGATAATGCTATATTCAGATGAGATATTTCAAGCTGAGAAGTTACACTAAAATGAGAATACAAGGTTTGTGGGAGGTTGCAGTGTTTCAATTTGTAGTATATACATTTCCTTAATACTTGAAAAGAATATTTAAAGCTACACTGGATTTTTTTTGCCAAAAAATAAATAAAAATGTATTTAATACATTTTTGTGTTTGATGGATTACCTAAGGGGACATACTTTGCTGGAAAAGTATGGGTGTTGGAAAAATCCATCAGGAGAAAAAGGTATGCTTAAAACTCTAGGACCATAGTGGCGAACCTAAGGCAGGCATCCCACAGGTGGCACACAGAGCCTTCTCTGTTGGCATGTGCCCCGAAGCCCCTAGGCCTTCAACTGATTTTTATAAAACGTTTTTCCTTTAGGCCTCCACCACCGTGTGCAAAAAAAAAAAATGGCGATGTCCATTTTGTTCTCCAAGTTCATGGTGACCTAACCCTAATCTCAGTGGAATTTTACTCGAAAGGGATTTTCCATGTATTTTACCAGGCAACATAGATAGGGCAGCCTAGAAAAGTAAGTGCCCTCCTAACCATACCCAAGCACTCTGAGTTTGTTGCCGATGTCCATTTTGCTCTAAGAATTCATGGTGACCTAAACCTAAACCTAAGTGGAATTTTCCTTCAGTAGGATTTTCTCCCCCTTCATGGATTACTGCCTTGTTGTGGCGAAGGGGCTTGCATAATTCAATGAAGCTATGAGCTATGCCGTGCAGGGCCACCCAAGATGGAGAGGTCATAGCAGAGAGTTCTGACAAAATGTGATCCACTGGAGAAGGAAATGGCAACCCACTCCAGTATCTTTGCCATGAAAACCCTATGGACAGTACCAAAAGGCAAAACGATATGACGCTGGAAGACGAGCCCCTCAGGTCAGAAGGTGTCCAATATGCTACTGGGGAAGAGCAGAGGGCTAGTACTAGTAGCGCCAGAAAGAATGAAGCGACTGGGCCAAAGCCGAAAGCACGCTCAGCTGTGGATGTGTCTGGTGGTGAAAGGAAAGTCCGATGCTGTAAAGATTCTTTTTCTACAGGAACCTGGAATGTAAGATCCATGAATCAAGGAAAGCTGGACGTGGTCAAACAAGAGATGACAAGACTGAACATCGACATCTTAGGTATCAGCGAACTAAAATGGACAGGAATGGGTGAATTTAATTCAGATGACCATCAGGTATACTACTGCGGGCAAGAATCCCTCAGAAGAAATGGAGTAGCCTTCATAGTCAATAAAAGATTAGGAAAAGCAATACTGGGATACAATCCTCAAAATGACAGAATGATCTCAGTTCGAATCCAAGACAAACCATTCAATATCACAGTAGTCCAAGTCTATGCCCCAACCACCAGTGCTGAAGAGGATGAAATTGACCAGTTCTATGAAGCCCTACAGCCCCTTATAGAACTAACACCCAAAAATGATGTTCTTATCATCATGGGGGATTGGAATGCTAAAGTAGGAAGCCAAAAGATAAGCAGAATAACAGGCAAGTTTGGCCTTGGAGTACAAAATGAAGCAGGGCACAGGCTGATAGAATTTTGTCAAGAGAATATGATGGTCATAGCAAACACTCTTTTCCAACAACCCAAGAGACGGCTCTACACATGGACATCACCAGACAGTCAACACAGAAATCAGATTGACTATATGCTCTGCAGCCAAAGATGGAGAAGCTCTATACAGTCAGTAAAAACAAGACCAGGAGCTAACTGTGGCTCAGACCATGAGCTTCTCGTTGCAAAGTTTAGGCTTAAACTGAAGAAAGTAGGGAAAATCACTAGGACACTCAGGTATGAATTAAATCATATCCCTGTTGAATATACGGTAGAGGTGTCAAATAGATTTAAGGAATTAGATCTGATAGACAGAGTGCCTGAAGAACTATGGACAGAGGTTCGCAACATTGTACAACAGGTAGCAACCAAAACCATACCAAAGAAAAAGAAATGCAAGAAAGCAAAATGGTTGTCTGAGGAAGCTTTGCAAATAGCTGAGGAAAGGAAGGAAGCGAAAGGCAGGGGAGAAAAAGAAAGATACACCCAGTTGAATGCAGAATTCCAGAGAATAGCTAGAAGAGATAAGAATGCCTTCTTAAATGAACAGTGCAAAGAAATAGAAGAAAACAATAGAATAGAGAGGACCAGAGATCTCTTCAAGAAAATTGGAAATATGAAGATATGCAAAAATGGGCAAGATAAAGGACCAAAATAGCAGGGACTCAACAGAGGCAGAAGAGATTAAGAAGAGGTGGAAAATTACACAGAAGAATTATACAAGAACGAGCTTAATGTCCCTGATAACCATGATGAGGTGGTCACTGACCTCAAACCAGACATCCTAGAATGTGAAGTGAAGTGGGCTTTAGGAAAGCTGAGCAACAACAAAGCTAGTGGAGGTGACAATATTCCAGCTGAGCTATTCAAAATCTTAAAAGATGATGCAGTAAAAGTGCTACAATCAATTTACCAGCAAATTTGGAAAACTCAACAATGGCCACAGGATTGGAAAAGATCAGTTTGCATTCCAATTCCAAAGAAAGGCAGTGCCAAAGAATGTTCAAACTATTGCACCATTGCACTCATTTCTCATGCTAGTAAAGTTATGCTTAAAATTCTACAAGCTAGACTCCAGCAGTATGTGGATCGAGAACTACCAGAAGTACAGGCAGGATCTCAAAGAGGCAGAGGAACTAGAGATCAAATTGCTAACAACAACAAGGATTTTCCCATGTATTTTACCAGGAAACATAGATAGGGCAGGCTAGAAAAGTCAGTGCTTCCTAACCATACCCAAGTATTCTGAGTTTGTTGGAGATGTCCATTTTGCTCTTCGAGTTCATGGTGACCTAACCCTAACCCTAAGTGTAATTTTCCTCCAATGGGATTTTCCCATGTTTTTTTACCAGGAAATATAGATAGGGCAGGCTAGAAAAATCAGTGCCCTCCTAACCATACCCAAGCACTCCTAGTTTGTTGGCAATGTCCATTTTGCTCTCCGAGTTCATGGTGACCTAACCCTAACCCTAAGTGGAATTTTCCTCCAATGGGATTTTCCCATGTATTTTACCAGGAAAGTTAGATAGGGGAGACATAAGTAGGTTTTGGGTTGCAGTTTGGGCACTCGGTCTCTAAAAGGTTCACCATCATTGCTCTACGAGGCAGTCATTTAATAACATTTTTTCTAAAAGCTAAGGTGATAATTTCAACAGTGCAGAAACAAAGAAGGGTATATTTCTCTGCCTAAAATATAAAGTATACTTTTAGATCATTTTCTTTTTTCTTGCCTATGAAGAACAGTTAAAGAGCCTTCTAAAAATTGCCTTTTTTATGTTGGAGGATTCTACAACATTCTGTAAAGTGGGAATACTGGGTGCCTAAGCCTTGTGGAGAAGTGAAAGTGAATGGAGATGAACATAATAAACAAGGGAAAGAGAAAAGAAAAAAAAGGGACAGATCCCATCTGCAGTGTTACCATAGGCAACTGCATAGACTCATTGGGAATTTCAAAGGTGCCAACACAACTGCCTTTGGGGCTGCCAATAAGCCAGATGCTGGTTTGGAGTGAATAATTTCTTACCATTTACCATATTGTTTCTAGAATTCTAATTGATAGACTTTTCAGCATAAGTTTCCTATGTGGTGGTAAGCAAAGGGTCATCATCATTTTTGAATTTTTTTTTCTAATATGAATTTAAAACTGTAAATCTTTTTGCATACCACTGAAATCAGAATATTTATTTACAAGCAGAAAACTAAACTACATCATAACTTCATAGAAACAAATTAAGCCGAGAGTAGATATATAGCATACAAAGCTTAAATATTCTGTGAATGAGGCTGATGTTACTATTTCTCACAGGGTGTGTGTAAAATTCATCATGTAAAAAATACTAATACTGAATTTTGAATATGGTCCCTATAGAAGCCTGTTCTCTTCCATATATCTTAGGGAAGAGCTCTCTAAGTTCTTAGCCTGGATGAGATGGCAATTTGGTTGTGACATCTACCACCCCGTTGATCACGAGGGTTGATTCAACTGATCTGGCTGCCTAGCCAGATGTCCCCTTCCTCCCTTACCACTCCATATACATCCTACCCAAAGTTGCATGCTTGGTGGAAGGGGACAACTATCCCAAATAGGAGTGTACCAATCTTCAGTTAAGAATATGTGATAGCTGCACTTCCCTACTAGTATTTCCTAATCAGTCTCAAGTTCTTAGCCTGCATGGTTGTTGACCATGGCACATGAAAATAACAGTTGTTATCATCATAAGGCTCCAAACAGCAAAAAGCTGCCTTATTAAGCCCATGTTTGAGTTTCCTTCCTGTTATGTAAATGTAAATTCATTGCATGCTATATGACCTATAGGTTGTTTGTTTGACTAGTGCCCATCTCACGACAGCAGTTCCCAACAATTTTAATCCAGTGTTTAATATAGACCCTTATCCAACTTTAAGAAGCTAATTAACTATTGTCAGCCCTATAACATAGACCAGACTATGAAACCAAAGTTGCATATACAGATGCTAATTTTATGATAGGGTTATGGTAACAGGTTCTCTCAGGTCTGGTTGTGCTTCTTCCCTCCCTTTATCTTTGTAAGAATCTTTTCTGAGACTTTTTCTTAGGTTGCATTTCTAACCTATACTCAAATTTCTTTTATCCACTTATTGTCTTGATAGTGCCACATGCTCTTCTTTTTCAGTGTTATTCCTTCTGTCCGTTACATCCATCATCTTCCTGGTCAACCTGCTCTTCACAGAAAGAAAGAAGAAAATGTCAGAAAGACAGAAAGTAGAAGAAAAGGGTTAGCTCCACCTTTTATCTGTCTCAGTCCTTCTCACCACCAGCAGGGATTGGAAGGACAATAATTTACTCAGTAGGAAATGCAGACCTCAACAAGAGTGACCACTCTTACCAAGCTACTTGAAATTGAAACTTTAAAGGATGGTCTGTAAATGAGTTAAATAAACTTAATACAAGAGACAACTTTTGGTATTGCTCCAATGGTTTTTGAATTGCAGTTAGGGATTATTAGTGTGCAGACTCCTTAATTGTCACAATAGGAGGACTGTAATAGGAGTATTAATACAAAAAATGGCTTACTGAGACATGTGTAAGCTTTGTAATTTACGATGACTAAGTACCAGAATGCCATATATTGCAATGTGGATATTCATTTATTCCCATTTTCTAATGATCTCTTTGAAAAAGTACCACTCTTCTTTTAAAAAGAAAACAAAAAGTCTGGACTTTGCTGTGGAGTATAAGTGAATTTATAGTTGTAGAGAGAACTGTAGAACAGGTGCCCTAAAGGTAGCAATCTGTATCTGTCTGTTGATCAGCTATAAACATGTGGCACTTTTCTATTTTTTTAAAAAAAGTCCTTTTCCACCAGATGAAAGGATACAAAAGCAGTCACCTGTCAGCCCACTCCAGCAATGAAATCCAGCAGTCTATTGTCCCAATCACTGCTTTCAATCACCCTAAACAGTCTCTGGAGACAATCATTATTACAAGACATGCTCCTAAGAGTAGATAAATGGAACTCAACCTGCCAGCCCGCATAGGGAAAGATGGACAGTTTTGGCCCCAAATATGAAAGAGCCTGGAGCTTTATTGACATTTACATCAAAAATAGTTAGCAATGAAAGCAGCTGTTGTGGAGAGCTTTTGCTGCGACGTGTTTGGAATATGCTGTGAATTGAAATACAGACCTCCTGACAAGCAATTTACCTTCTGTCAGTCTCCATGTGCTTGCAACATTACTGGGTACTTGCTGCAATAGCCCACTTAAAGCTGCACATGTGTACAGTTTGGATGAAAGATTAACTACAATTTGAGGCAGGAAGTAACAAATTGTGGAGTGTCATTCATAATGGGCAACATTGTCATCGGCAGGGTGACACTCAGGCAAGACGGTGCCCCTGTTGTGGCGAGCTGGGAAAATCAGATGCCATTCATTCTAATGAAGATCTGCCTGTAATTCTAATAAGCCATCCACGAGACAGCTCAGAATTTGAAACATTAATCTGCCTTGTTTGTTGACGTTAACATAATGACTAAAGTGCCATTATGCAAGAAATTCTTTCGAAACCCATTAAAAGAGGACAATCTTAATACAGAGCATTATAGATCAGAACAAAAGATGGGCCCAGAATTAATTTCCATATTTTCTTTTACATTCTATAGTGTGTATGGAATTGGCATGGTTTTTATCTTGCTTCTTTTTAAATTATGGGCATAACACTCAGCTTGATGCTTTTTGAATATAGGGATAGCTGGGGCTGGAAAGTCTTGCTGCTTGACCAACAAAGTGTACCCCAAGTAGATGTTACTTTTTCCTGAATATCAACCCTCGCCCATTGTCATTCATTTTTGGGTTCCATTGCTTTTTCTGTTCTCTCTTGTCCTATTGCCAAAATCCATTTATGCAGGGTTTTTCCCCCTCCTAGATCATAATGATTCATAATGATATATAATCATTCTAAAAACTCATCCCAGGTTCTGCTAAAGCCTAACATGAAATTACCATAAACATTCAAATTTCACATACATCTACAACAGTCTAGATGGCATCAGCTGATACTTTTTGGCAGATATTTTAGTTGTGCCATTCATAACTACACCTATACTTTTAATTCCATTCATATACAGTTTTCATGAACTTTACTCTGCAAAATTGGATATATTTATTCACCTGTACTATATCTTTCTCTTTTGTCTTATTTCCACAATCATAGGAGTCTATGGATGTTGAGACAAGTGAGCAAATATGGCATCATGACATTGTGATCAGACTTGCATGTGACATCACAACGTGCATAGGAAAGGGTGGAGTTTTGTGTTGTAGTGTTGCAACATGATATTTGTTTCAGGATTTTGGATTGTTTGGCTTGGAAGTAATGCCTATGCTCATAATCAAGCAGCATATGTACTTGGGTAAATTTCTTTAATTTTATTCATTCAGTACTAGGTTTGCTCTATCTTGGCTTTCACATAATACTTTTTAGTAAGATAAAGATGGTATACTCGCTTACCAGCACGTGTTGTACCTTTGTCATATACTTCATTCACTGCTGACAGTAAGGATAGTGCTAATTCATTTTGGCCAGATTATTTCACAAGAATTCTCGAACCTAGTTTATCCACCAGGTCATAGTACCCTATGTATGGTTACAACAGGATGAATGTACCTTAGGAATGTATCTTTTCTTAACTTGTAAAGTTAAGTTGACATCTTCATTACATTCCATCTTTGTGAAATTGTGTATATTTAAAGGTGCTTTAATTCACAGAAGCTTTGACTGTATAACCTCATTGAAGCAGATCAATGTATTCACCAAGGCATTTACCTTGAATTGATACAGGTAGTCCTTGATTTGCAGCCATTCATTTAGCCTCCACTCAAAGATATGACAGCAGTGAAAAAAGCGATTGTTGCAGCATACCCATGGCCATATGATCAAAATTCTATACTCAGCAACTGGCATGAGTTTACACTGGTTGCAGCATCCTGGGATCATGTGATTGCTATTTGTGATCTCCCCAGTTACTTCCCAAAGCAAAGTCAATGGGGGAAATTGGATTCACTCAATGACAGCATGATTTACTTCACAACTGCAGTGAATTGCTTAACTGTAGCACAAAAGATCATAAAGCCAGGCACAACTCACTAAACAATATCTTGCTTAGCAATGGAAATTCTGGACTCAACTACGGTTGTAAGTTGAGAATTATCTGCAAGTTGAGTCAGATGACTTGTAAGTTCTTCATGTTTGTAGTTGTAAGTACATTATGTTTGTAGCATATGCAATAGTGTAAAATATTATAAATTAAATAAAGAGCACAGGATGGGGTGGAAAGCTAATAATGTGGTAGACTTTCTGACATTGCTATGAGTAGCCAGCCTGTGAGATTTATCAGCTTTTTAATCTATGTGCTTATCAGCCACAACAGGGGCAATCACTTGCCTGACCCTGCGAATGACAATGTTGGCCATTATGCCATTCCACAATTTATTACTTCCTGCCTCAAATTGTAGTTAAACTTGCATCCAACTGTACACATGTGCAGTTTTAAGTGGGCTATTGCAGCAATAGTGGGATAGCAAGAATAACAGTACTTGGGTCTTCATTCATTCTTAGCTGTCAGCATCTTTACTCTGGCCTTAATTTTGCATTCCCTTTAGATAATGGAATGCATACTTCTAAACTGCTCTTGCCAACACTGCTAAGCATTCATCTAATCTTTCATCATTTAAAGTAGAACAATTCTGCTTGTACTTTTGTGTCAGCCTTTGATGTTCTACACAATTTGTTGTTAGCTGCGAAGTTGTGTCCAACCCATCGCGACCCCATGGACAACGTTCCTCCAGGCCTTCCTGTCCTCTACCATCTTCTGGAGTCCATTTAAGCTCACGCCTACTGCTTCAGTGACTCCATCCAGCTACCTCATTCTCTGTTGTCCCCTACTTCTATTGCCCTCAATCTTTCCCAGCATTAGGCTCTTCTCCAGTGAGTCCTTCCTTCTCATTAGGTGGCCAAAGTATTTGAGTTTCAACTTCAGGATCTGGCCTTCTAAAGAGCAGTCAGGGTTGATCTCCTCTAGGACTGACTGGTTTGATCGCCTTCAAACTTAACATTAAGAAAACAATATCAGGCTTCCAGTTTGCGCACGTGGCGCTTCTGGACGCGCAGGAACAGTCCGCTTCCTGCCGTCCGTTTCTTTCTTTTTTGGAGGACCCTGAAAAGGGTAAAAAATCACCCTGGAGGGGTGATTACCATGAAGAGGCCTTCCTTGCAATTTCAGAAGGGCAGCAGCCCTCCGCTTGAATCTGGGACAATCTCCTTTGGCCCGAAGAAGAAGAGACCGGCCATAAAGATGGCCGTTCACTAAGCCACTCCCTGCCGAAAGCCAAAAGCACTACCTAGCACTAAGAAGCAATCTGGAGGACCTGGGTGAGCCTTTACCTTTCCTATTCCCTTAACCATCTTCCTGTGGGACTTTCCTGAAAATCTTTTTCCCCATTTTTTGAAAAAAACGGTGAATATTTACTCTGGGAACAAATCTTAAAGCCTTAAAGCTTTAAAAGAAACTCAAGTAATTCAGCAAAGAAATTAAACAATTCCATCTGTATTTACTAAAAAGCTCCTATTTTTGCTGGGGATCCACTATCCTATTTTCTTTAGAAGCTGTGAATTAAGGAAAAAAATTGGACTAATGCTACAAAAGTTCTATATTAATTTGGAAAAAAAGAGAAAGTTTTTACATTGCATTTTATATGCTATTGATGACATCTTGTGGCGAAACCTGGTACAGCAAGTAAATTTCTTTTTTGTGTTGTGAGAGCTGACTGAATAACAGAGCTGTCCTTGACATTATTTTTAAAGATATGTGTGGGAACACCTGGCACTGAAAACAACTCTTTCAGAGGTGGATAATCTTTGATTCTTATTAAAATAGCCTCCATGGAAGATTTAGCTGCAAACAATAATGAAATGGATGAATATATCCCACCACTGGACTATAAACTGATACTAGACATGATTTTGGCAATGACAGAGCAAATTAAAGCCAAACTGCAAGAAAAATCTTACAACGTAAAACCACCAAATCAAATTTTGACTTTAAATGAGGAAAAGATAATCCAAAACCAAATAGAAGAAGTGGAAACTAACATTAAAATAGGAGATTTCAAAGAAAAACAAATGCAACGTACAGAAAACCTTAAAGTCCAAACTTTAATGGCAACTACAAAACTTACAACTCAAAAAGCAACAGCATACTAAAGGCCTTCAAATACACTATATTGAGAATTCAACTAATCAAATGACAACCATAACATCAGCTACTACTTTCTACCTAACCCAGATAGAATTGGAAGAAGAAAAAGACTTGACTGATTTAATGACAACTATATTACATCAATCATCAAAAACTGAATTACCAAAGCAAAACTACAATGGTTACAAAGGGGACACTTTCCTTGCAAAATTGACATTTGGATACGCTCCCTGGATTCAAATAAGGTGTATAGGAAGAAAGGGAGATACATTTGAGAATTTAAAGATGCCAAAAGGGAAGCCTAATTGGCACAAAAGGAAGGCAAGAGTTAGATTTAAAAAACTAAACTTGTTTCTTTTTTGGGGTTCCTAAAGATAGAGTATAAAAATACCTTTCAATGGATTAAGGGGAATCTCTAAAAAATGTAATTGATTTTACATTTAGGTTTTAGATCTGTAAGGGAAAACAAAAGTAAGCTTTTAGAATATAATTCTGAACTATATTATAGAATTTGGAATGATATATCAAAAGATAGTATTTTAACAATTGATGTATGGTTAAAACGACTTATAGAATATATTAGTTGTTAATTTTGAACTTTATTATAGAATCTAGAATTTTATATATAAAAATATCTTTCTAATAATTGATGATTTGTTAAGATGAAAACTAGACTTTAATGGTAAAACATAAGAATGTTTTGTAATGAACAATGTAAGTTTTGTAGACAAGAGAATTATTCTTTACTGAAACAGGGAATTGTGGGTTACCCAAAAATTAAGCTTTCTTTTGTATATTAGAGGCTATTCTAGAATATTCTATTGCAATTAGTTAAAATTTAAAAACAGGATATTGATATGTATTAGTGAAAATATATTGAAAATTTTGTTAATTGATTAGGTTACAAGTAGGAGTGTATTAACTTGACTATTTTGACTATGTGATAATGAAGGGAATCAGAGAGGGAATCCCTATTGATGCAACCTGAACTATTTACAACTTGTGATTTGTTATTTTGACTACCCAACCACCATATTGCTTCACAAATACAAGTATATGTAAATATTTAAAAATCAATAAAACTTGTATAAAAAAAGAAAAAAAGAAAACCAAGATCATGGCATCTGGCCCTCTCAATTCCTGGCAAATAGATGGAGAAGAAATGGAGGTAGTGACAGATTTTATTTTCGTGGGCTGCAAGATCACTGCAGATGGGGACTGTAGCCAAGAAATTAAAAGACGCTTGCTCCTGGGGAGGAAAGCCATGGCAAATCTAGACAGCACACTAAAAAGCAGAGACATCACCCTGTCAACAAAAGTGCATATAGTCAAGGCTATGGTCTTTCCAGTTGCAACGTATGGCAGTGAAAGTTGGACCATAAGAAAGGCTGAGCGCCACAGAATTGAGGCCTTTGAACTATGGTGCTGAAGAAGACTCCTGCAAGTCCCTTGGACTGCAAAGTGATCAAACCGGTCTGCACAATTGGACAGTCTTAAATCTCTTGACAATATGTGAGTGGTGCTCACAGGTGCTAATCAAGCATTATGATATGGGAATAATCTGTCCTAGCCTCTTTCTTTACAATTTGCCTATTTCACTGTATCTTACTGCACCATCTTGATTTCTGTCTCTACTAACTAGCTAAGGTACAATATTGCAGGAAGCTACACACTGGACACAGTTAAGTTCCACCAATGTTAACTGAATTTCTTCTGGGAAGGGCAAAACTTTCCAACCAGCTATGTCAATGTTCTTGGCAATCCATAATGATCAAAGACATCCTAAATGGGAAAGTCAATCCTGCCCAAAAGGTTTTACCAGACAGTTCAGTGATCGCAATAGCAATAGCACTTAGATTTATACACTGCTTTACAGTGTTTTATAGCCCTCTTTAAGTTGTTTACAGAATCAGCATATTGCCCCCAAAAATCTGAGTCTTCATTTTACTGACCTCAGAAGGATGGAAGCCTGAGTCAACCTTGAGCTGGTAAGAATCAAACTGCTGACAGTCAGCAGAATTAGCCTGCAATACTGCATTCTAGCCACTGCGCTACCACGGCTTAGAGATAACAAAGCACTACCCACTCAAGTATCATCAATGGCCATTTTAAAGGTCATGCCAAAATTGACACCCAGAAAAGCAAATGGAAAAGAAGAAAGTTACTTTTTAAATAATTCTGGGGGAGAAAACTTTTAAAGTTGAATCATTAGCTCAGGGCAGCTTAGGATTCTTTTGTGAACAATTTGGAAGTTATTATGCTGACTTTTCATCACCCATGCTATCATTGCTATAAGGAAAGCATTTAAAAATTACTTCATTGAATGTCTTAGATACATCCAAGTGAAACTTGGTAGGTTAAATATCTAATTGTATAAAGAGTATATCATCCCATTCTGCCAAAAAAAAAGAAAGAAAGTGAAGCAGCTGCCTGCCTTTTAAAACATACCCATTTGGCCCATTTGAAGCATAACTTTATGGATGAATCTTTTGTTCAAAGTGAATCTTGAAGGAGTTTGAATCCAGTTTACCCTCAAATTTCAAATCACAAACTCAACATCCTCTTCAAATTTTGAATCTCTAGTTCAGGGGTATCAAACTTCCAACCCAAGGGAATGGATGCATCACATGGAAGCCGTGCCCACCCCACTGCCGGCAATGGCAAAACTGTCCTGATGCGTTGTGCGACATCACATGACATTGCAAGTTTGACATGTCTGCTCTAGTTCAAATTAAAGTAGGCTAGATTTGCACACCTAATAATACATCAATTGCATAACAGCTTTGCCTGATGGCCCAGTCACACTGCTAGTCCCCAGCCATTCCTCCTTCTTTGGATGGTTGTTAAATGCATGCCCACTTCTGTAATCACTTTCTCTTTGTCACAAATTTTGATGAGTGGTTGGTGCAAAGGGCCAGAACCATAGCTGAGGAAGAGAACATTCTAGCCCAAACTGATCATGGCGCAATTGTTAACTATTAGTTAAACATAATTACAGAGCAAAGTACCCAACATCCTTTTGATTAGGCTGTTTGATTAGGAAATGTATTATAGCTATAACCATTAAACTAAGGGTAGCCTAATTATCCTTTATCTTAAGAAATTCTGTCTCTTCTTCATGTTTTCCTTAATCTTCAACCTCCTTGTATCATTGCTTTCACCTTTACCTCATCTGCTAAATTCATATGGGTGTTGAAAGTTATGAAAATGTCACCATTATCAAGAGGTTATAGTGTATATCCAAATAATTTTCCACTTGCCTCTGTGTATGTGTGGGAGGCACAAATTATATCCATTTGGTGTTTCCACCCTGACTTTGTTTTATAGAAACAGTAATTGTATGAAATAATGACCTTGATTGTGCAGTGATTTTTCTGCTACAGGGAAAGAGTTTTAGATCCAATCTTCCTTCAGGAAAGTATATTTCTACTATCTCTTTGGATTGCCTTTTGCAGAGAAAAGAAAGAGAAAAGGAAAGCTCTCTGTGTGAGCCAGCTATGGAGTGCCTGAAGATCTTGCTGGCAGCTGTGGAGGGAAAGTTATTTCTGGTTCAATCAGCAGGAACTTTGCAACATATCTCCCAGGAGAATGTGTGCTCCCAAGTGCAGCATACCTCTGAGAGCAGCTGTTTCCCATTCAGTTGTGCACTTTGAGTTGCAGGGCATCAAGCCTTTAAGGATGTCTGGGACAGACATTGTTCAAAGGATGGCAGAGGGGGCATACTTTACTGATTGTGGTTTTTCCCCTCCAAGACCAGGTGAATGTGAAGAGCACATCTTTGTTCCCCAATAGCATGTGCAGTGGGTGGATGTATATTTATTTTCCTTAAACATCACATGAACAACATTCACTTTGAACAAAAGATTCATCCATAAAGGGTATGCTTCAGATGGGCCGAATGGGTATGCTTCAAAAGCATACAGCTGCTTCACTTTGGCTCCACCATACAAGTGGTAAATTACAACCACCCCAGATCTCACTAACATGGAGGAAGCTCTTTGCACTTCAGTGTTGTGGTAGTATCTGCCTTGCAACTTCTCCAATACTGTCTTCCATTGAGAAAAAGATTTCTGGATTCCTGCCTTGAGACTTTCTTTCAACTTCACCCAGGCAGTGTTCTTGAGTGTATTTTGTCAGCAGGACTGAAGGATACTATTGCTGATATTGTGATATTTTTGAGACAAATTTTCCACTCCACCAATATGAGCACATTTCCCAATCTGAAAAAATTCAATGGAAGATGTTCATGAGGTTTTCCCTTTGGATTGAAAGGAAGCAGAGAAGTCAAGAACCTTATAAAAGGATATAAAACATCACTTGACACATAGGAATGTTGACAAAACTTAACTTCTTTTTTGAAAGAAATTTCCAGGACAAATTCTCCTCCTTCACATTATTTTAATGTATTAGTAGACAGTAAAGAAAAAAGTTATATATAGCTTTTATTCCACTTGCATATTTTCTCTTTCAAACATTCATGTTTCTCCCAGGGCTTTTGTTGTTTCCAGTTTGCAAATATCTTTATCAAGGAAGCTTTTAATTTCATGCTGCTTTTCATTATAAAATGTAAGAAAACTTGCAAGAATCCAGGTGGTTAAAGATGGTTATACACAGTGATAAGCCTTGTAGGATTTTTTTGCTTTGTGTTTTACGGTACATTAACAAGAGTTACTTTTTGATTCCTTGTTTCACCAAATAAGAATTTCTGGGAACATTTACCCAAAACAAGAAAGAGTTTCCAAATAGCAGACTCAATACCTGAATAAAACCTTGTGTTTCAGCAATTAATTGAAAAGTTCACAATATTTATTTATTAGAATTCTGCCCCAATTTTCATTCAGGAGCTCAAGATAGCATGCATAGATCTCCCTTCTCCAATTTTTCCACCTTATGAGGTAAGTTGACCTCAAAAAGAGTGACTAGCTTTAAGTGCTTCAGAGTGCTACTTCCTTCCTCCTACAGTACACCAATCCCTTAACTACTATATCACACTTGTTTTCAATTAATGTTAAAGATTTTATGCCTATAGTTAAATATAATTATTTATTCAAATGTTTGCTCCCTCACAGTGAGTAGCATTTGGCTTGGATGTAGAGTAGAGGCCTCTCAGATGATAAATCAAGAGTTTGGTACTCTCTTGTCAACCAGTCAACCATAACTATGCTTCTTTAACTCTTCTGTTACCACTTCAAGTGACCCCAGCTATGCAATGGTTCATAAGCTGGTATTAGTGCCATTGTGACATAAGATGAGCTGAAAAACATGTGGCATGTGCAGTAAATGTATATGTGTGTGTGTAATGTTGCATGTAATTAAGTCTTTGGCAAGGAATTTAACAGATAAAATCCTGAAAAGAAAAACTGCCTTGAAGGGGATAGATCTTTGTGTTGAAAATAAATTGCAACTGAATATCAAAAAATGGGTGGGTGCTGAGATTTAAGTTGCATTAGGGAGATGTCACAGGTATCCTGGAATTAGATCACTAGAGATTCCTTTGTCCATGAACAACTCAAAAGTTAGAAATAATTCAGGTTGGGGAAAATAAATACACAGATGGATTATGGGGTAAATATAAATGGAGCTGTATTTATATTATATTTATATAGAAATGTTCCTTTTTCTACCTGTGGATAAAATCCCCATCATCATCCAGCAACATTTGCAGCAAAGCACAATTACAGTATGTTAAAATTATAACATGTACATAGTAGTAAAATCACACAATTACCTTAAGCATTTCAGGTAATGTCAGGTAAAGCATGTCAGGCAATTTCCATGGTGATATTATCACAGATATTTTATAATTTGTCCCATATGGATTTCCATACTGCCTTCCTTACAGGAATTTGGCACCAGCCACATGATAATATACAACCTGCCTCATGGTAACATTTAATTTGAATTGTCTCTCCATTAATTGTCTCTCCCTGAAAGTGAAGTGCAATGCAGTTGCCATCAAAAATATTCATGATTACATTATTTGTCATATGTATTTGTATGCTGCCAGTGTCCAAGACTCCCAACAGACAAGGAATTGGTTTTTATTATCAAAATCACTGGGTTGGGGTAGAGGGTAGAGAGAATTTCTAAATAGAAAGGACAGAAGTCTTCACTTATTGTCTGCAATTGGAACTTGCAACTCCATTGTTGTATTTATATGCTGCCAGTGTCCAAGACTCCCAACAGTTTATAGACCAGGAATTGGTTTTTACCACCAAAATCACTGGGTTGGAGTAGAGGGTAGGGATAATTTCTAAATAGAAAGAACAGAAGTCTTCACTTATTGTCTGTAATTGGAACTTGCAACTCCATTGTTAAGCAATGTGGTCATGAAGTGAAACATTACATAACTGCACTGACTTATGGCATCAGTTCTGGCTGTAGTTGTGAAGCCAATCAGTGGTTATTAAGCATGATGTCATAAGTCTATGACTTGCGACTTTCTTCCAGCTTCTCTGTTGACTTGCTTATTGGAAATTGACTATGAAGGTTGCAAAGAACAATCATGTGACTATGGGATGCTGCAACCATCACGAATGGGCACCAATTGCCAAGTGCTCAGATCACAAACACATGATCATGGGGATGCTGCAATAGCCATAACTCCAGAACCAGTTGTATCTCTCCTTTTTCGGGGCTGCTGTAACTATAAATGATAGCTGAATGAGTAGTCAGTCAATGGGGACTACATATAAATATTAGCAAAATATTATTAGAATCAGTGTACAACTGAACGATAAAGTTTGATGTACTGATGCACTGTTTTAGCTTTCAGTCACACTATTAACACGCTAGTTTTATATCCATCTTAAAGAAGATAGCAAAATTGGTTAATTTATTTGTTTATAGCAATGGCAAAAAGGAATCTAAAATTTCATGTGATCTTGAAAGTCTTTAATAATTGCTTCCATAAGAAGAAAAAGTTTGTTCAACCATTTAAAATATTTATGAATCATTAACAGTGAAGTATTAATTGGCAAACAACTTAATTAAATGCCTTCTCAAATCATTAGAAGCAAATACTTTCTTACTGGTTATGCATGCCTTTTGTTTGGCTCTCTGTTACATCCTGTCTGTCAGTCAAACTTTGCTTCAGGTAATGTTTGAGCTCTGTGGGGAGACTCTTCAAAAATTACATCTGAATTTTAAAATATTTTGATTATCATTTTTTACCCCACAAATTCTCCTTTTCACTTCATTGTCTCTGTGACCCTAGTAAAGCAACATCATGAGAATGTTGGGCCTGAAGATGAAATTCTGCATCAAGGCATTACTGAGTTTCCAAAAATGCTCTCCCGAGAACAAACTGAATCAACCTAGAATCAACAAACAGAGCAGTTAATTAATGAGAACGCCATAAGGGAGCATTTCTAAACAATGTCAGCTCCTGCTGCCTCAGGACCTCCTTATTGTGGGTTTCAAAGAAGACAGTCTTTGGGTTCCCCCAAGGCACCTATTGCTTACATTATCTATTTACTACAACTTTTCCTTTTATTTTCACCGATGGGAAACCATCCTTATTTGCTAAATTACTTTTTAAGTGATGCTTCTTCATGCCTGTAGCCTGAGGTGCATCAGTGAGAATGTCGCACAGTAAATAATAACAGGAACCAACTAAATAATATTATAAAAATAGCTGAACAAAGCTGTTAGGTCACAATTTTGATAAGTGGTCAAAACGATGCTTGGAATTATGCTTTTGAAACAAATATTTAGTTGTTCCCCCAAGAGTTGTAAATTTAAAAATGCAGAGATGAAGATAATCTTCCTAGTGAACTTATTTAGAAGTATTAGAGTAATTAAAATTAATGCACAGGAATTATTCATTGTATAGCATTAGATATGAGACTATTGTATTTTAGTCAGCTTGCCACCCACTGGGGTGTTTTAATATAACTTGGAAGACACAAAATAAAAAGGACAAACATGAGATTCCCCCTCTGATTATACATTATTCATAATTGGATCATGAAGACACCACAAGGACGAGGGAAGCAGTGGAAAGGGTATCTTGTGTAACTGTGAGAAGATTTAAGCTTTACACTTGCATTCATAATGGGAAACTTGTCAAGTTTACATTCTTTGGAATCAGCATGTGCTAAAAATTATCTTTTTAAAAACTTGTTTTAAAAGCTGAGCTAATTTAGTCAATGTATGGTATAGAATTTATTAGAAAGACATTTATTTACATGGAATTCAGTTGAAATAAATGGAAATTATTTCTAAGCAAAGGAGATTAGCAATCCAACTTCTATGTTTCTGTTATATATTGGATATATTTAAAATATTGTAGTGGGTTTCCGTTATGACTAGTGGTAAGGATATATGCACTTAGTATATGAGTATATAACAGCAGATTAAATCTCAATATTATCATTATTTCAGATAGGTGACTACCAATTTCTGAACTAAATTCTTCTGCCTAAAGGTTGATTTTCTATTAGCTTTTTAAAATAATCACCTGGTTTCAAAAAAATAATTAAGATAACAGAGATGACAAAACAAATGTTCAAAAGTTGACTTTTGAAGTGATTTTGAAAGTAAATTAGAACAGTTCCTTCATTACCAGCATCAAATTTCTGGGTGTGCAGCTGACGAGCAGGCTGGCTTGGTCACTCAACAGTGAGAAACTGGTAAAGTGCGCACAGCAGCGCTTGCACTTTCTGCGTCGCATGAAAAAAGCTCATCTTCCTTCCCCTGTCCTGACCACTTTCTACAGGGGGACAATTGAGAGCATCCCGTCATACAGCATCACAGTCTGGTTTGGAAGCGTAACTGCTTCAGACAGGAAGGCGGTGCAGAGAGTGGTGAGGATGGCCAAAAAGATCATTGGCAGTTCCCTCCCTCCCACCCAGGACATAGCACAGAAGCGTTGTTTGAACAGGGTCTGTATCCTCTTCACAACCTGTTTTCCTTGTTACCTTCTGGGAGGAGGCTTTGTGGTATCTGTAGCAGAACATCCAGATTCAACCATAGTTTCATTCCATACAGCATTAACCTTGTGAACTCTCCTTCCATTATATATTCAAGATGGACAGTATTTAATATTTTATTGTTATGTACATGTAAGGGTATGGGTTTATACATATGTAGTATGTAGTATGTTTTAGATGTGTGTCATGTATGTTTCACTTTGAGAACGGGCAACTAAATTTCATTCTTGATGTGTGCCGTTCTGCCCACAGTGAAAAATGACAATAAAGATTATCTTATCTTATCTTATCTTATCTTATCTTATCTTATCTTATCTTATCTTATCTTATCTTATCTTACCTTACCTTACCTTACCTTACCTTACCTTACCTTACCTTACCTTACCTTACCTTACCTTACCTTACCTTACTCTTATCTTATCTTATCTTATCTTATCTTATCTTATCTTATCTTATCTTATCTTATCTTATCTTATCTTATCTTATCTTATCATCTTATCTTATCTTATCTTTGGCTTATAAAGAATGGCATTTGCCTTCCTTAATATCTTATGGGTAAATAAGATAAACACACTTTATGCATTTCATTACTTATACAAAATAACATGCTATGGCAATAATATAAAAGAGGAATATTGAAATAAGTTTCTTTCTTTCATTTTAATGTGAAACAAACTGGAGGATAAAGCATAAATTGCAACAGTTCATTGTGCAATAGTCAGTGGAAAACTGGGAAATTCCAGAACTAATTTGGGAATGCAGGCATTTTTAGCAACTATGAAGAATGTCTGGCAGAAAGCAAAACAACAGGGCTTGCATAAACAATTCTGAAGAAAAACGAAATGATACTTTACTACAGGATACAGTTGCCTAACAGCATAGATAGCACCCAGAACAACCCGCAGCCTCTATAGTGCAAATATTTTGATCAGAATAGCCTTTTGTTACTGCAAGGGTCTACCTTGTTTTGGTATACACAGAGACATTATTCTGGATGATTATGAAGAAATATTCACTTTTTGTAGATGCACAAGATGGTTAATGCCATCCTTTCTAGTTAGGAGAATTGTAGCAAGTAATACAAGCAATTAGTGTAAAATCTAAATCATATCAGATCTTATAGCAGTCAATCATAGCTCACCTGTTGGGCCTTGCTGCTAGCTTATTGGACTTAGAAGCCAGATGACAAAGAAAGTGGAGATACACTCCTTCTCTCTTTACTTGTGCCATGCAACCTGTAAGTTTCTGGGAACTGTAATTGGAAGGCATAGTGGTGCTGAAGCAGCCACAACTTCCCCAAATCATTCCCACAGCAGTCATGGATCTTAGCATTCTGTAAGTTAGCCCATTTGAGTTATCTTAGTTTAATAACTATTGCCCTATATTTTTCCAATTTTGCTCAATTGAAAATTACAAAGAATCTCACAAATTCTTAAAAGTGAGAATTTTGGTAGCATACAGACTGAATATAATGCAGAGAAGAGAGGTTATAGTAAGAATGGAGAGGAGAGAAAAGAAGATGCAATCCACCGCATAAGGGAAATGCAGTCATATCATTCTCTAACAGAGCTAGTTGGTTTCACAGGTGTTCATGATGTTATGCATTTCTGCTTAGGGGGGAGCAGTCTGCTTCAAACTGGTACCTTCCAGATATATCAGAAGTACAATGTCCAGAATTATTATTGGTGTATGGTCACTCCTAGAATTCTGGAAGTTGTAGATTCAACATATCTGAGGAACTCCAACTTTGGAAATGTAAACGTACATTCTTAACTTTAAACATTTCAAGCAAGCAGGAGAGGAAGGAACATAGTCTACTTCAACTTCCTGTTTCTCTCCTTGTTTAGAACATTTGAAGCCACTCATGTACAGAACCACAGTAGCTTTCATAATACCTCAGAATGTTGTCAGCGGGCATAAAAAAAAAGAAAACAGCAATTCTTGATCTTACTCTGTGAACACAGTTCACAATTGTTTTGCTCTTGGCTTCATATTTTGATGAAGACTCCAACTGTGCCTTGTAGCTATTTTTCTAATGGAAATACTATCTCATAAGTATCTAAGCTTGGATTTTGGTAAGAAATAATCCCTATTTTCCAGTATTCAGAGATAAAGGGAAAGAAAGGTTCAAATAAAAGGATGTTCAATGGTTCAGACTGCTGTATCTGACTTACATAGATGTACTGATTAAGAATCGGTTGCCTATAACAATGTTTAATTCTAGATGGCACAAAATGGGAAAAGAAAGAATCACCTATCATTCCAAATTTCTGGCAATATTTTTTCATGGATAGATTCTACTAGTAGATACAATGCCATGTAATACAGTACTCTGTTATACTACCCTTATGGTATTAGTAGCTTGGCTTCTCAGATACTATTTCTAAGGCATGGTAACACAAGGCCTTCAAATATTGATGCAAAATAATTGAGTTAGTTATTGTGAAGTAAAATGGGCTACTTCCACTGACCATGTGGTGTGGTCCCATCTGTGAGAAAGCGTCTTTCCTATCCCTCTTCTTGCCATTTTGTTGCCTGTAGAGCAGCTGGGGCATTTATTTTCAATGGAGAAATCACTCTTCCCTCCAATCGGCCGAGGCCCCTTGCTGTTCTGCGGGTCCCAATAGTGTCTTTTAATTAGAAAACAAAACTGTGATACATTCCAGCATGTTTAATCTCATAAAAGAATGCAGTTTACTCATTTGGAGACCAGGGCCTTATTAAATAAAAAATGGGACAACAAAATATACACTGATATGTGGACATTTTTATCAAGCACAACTTCCCATTAAACTGAAAGCTTTAGTGTAAAACCTTTCCTAAACTTTACCCAAAGAATAAATAAATTCCAGACTTGTTTGTTTCCTTTAAAAAATGTGTGACCTAAACCAGGAAAGATAACGTAAAATTTGTTAAAGGACCCATTTTGAAATGCTTCTTGAACTTATTTGACTATAGACTGATTATTACTTATCTTTCATAAGATTCACAAGTCAGCCTTGGTTCAATTAGATTGGAAATTTAGACTTGTGAATCTAGGACAAACCAATTTAATTCAAGATATTTCAAAATTCAGTTAAAAAAATAATAATTCCCCAAATGGGGAAGAATTGAAATGCTTGCAGCTTTTCCATTTTTTAGTGAAATCAGAATAAAACTGCAGGAATGATATATGGCCTTTCAGAATAAATTTACCCTGCCAAGTTTCAACTAACTATCACTACAGTATTTTTAAAAAATGTTTTTCCTGTGCCCCTTTTAAAGCAGAGGAAATAGAAAAGGTCTGCACAGCCACCAGCACAAATGATAGATGTAAAAAAAAATGTTTTAAAGTCAGATCTTACTCTTCTATTTCCTTTTCAGAAAATAAAAATGGAATCAGACAGAAAAATGACTATTGCCTTGCCCTGATAGGGTGTGACATGATTGCCTCTGATCCTTGGATTTTATAGATGCCAGAAAGATTGATGTAGCTTATTATTATGCCTGTTACTTCTTGGGAAGAGCCCCCATTTATTAATTTTGCTATAATGCCTAGCCAGACATGGTACTTTGGCAAAATCTGGCCTCTTCTGGAACAGTCATTCAGAAGAATGTTGATTTGTTCTTGTGCCTTATTGTCCGCTCACTCAATAATATGGCATGCTAAGAATACTGGAAGAGCTAGCTGGCAAGCTTTACATCTGCTAGAGGTGGAGTCAAGTTGTGGCTTGTTAGCAGCAAGTAGTTACCAAAAGAACAGAAAAAATATAGTACAGTAGGATATTATTCCTTACATTGATATTTACATGGTTACTGATTTTAGAACATTACTGAGAAACAATAAAAACAATAAAATAATATAAATTACTAAACTAACAACTGCCAAAGAACCAACTGTTCACAATAATTAATATAACCATCCTATGAGGTTCCAACACCTCTAAGGACCCTACTGTGAATTATAAGGCCTTGTAAAAGGACAGCAGGATAGGGCTAAGTCTGGGCCACACCACATAACACCAGAATGAGAAAGGGAAGGTTCCCATAACCAGGGGTTCCTAACTAAAACCCAGAACTACTTGGCCTTGCTAGGGTTAAGTTGAAGACTGCTGCTCCCTATCCAGATCCCTTTAGTCTCCAACTATTAAGACAGAAACTCCACAGCATCACTCAAATCATACAGGTTGGAGATATAATGAAGGTTATGTATACTGAAATTGCCTCACCACAAATATATAGTGCTAGAGAATTAGGCAACCTGGTGAGTAAGAGATGGACACGAAATATCTTTCAACATCTTATATATTTGTAATAAACATTTAGACCAGTACTGTGTTAGCTGGGAACCAATTCACTGTTATCAAAAGACTTTAATATCTCCGACATACAGAATTTAAACACAAGATTTGATTCAGAAATGAGTACTGATTTGGATGCTCTTGAGCTGACATTGAGAGTGATGGGAGCTAACATAAATTCCCAAACGCAATAACAGAATCAGCTTTGAAGTATAATATTCCAAAATATAAAAGAGAACAAGTTGATAGCATGTAGTTGGCCACAGAAAAGTAGTTGAGAGCTGAGAAAATATATGAAGCCCCAGAGCAGTTAGCTATGCTATCCCAAAAGAGTTTTATAAGGCAGCACATCTCATTAGGGAGATACTCATGGCAATATCAAAGAGCCATCACTGTGTGTGAAAATAAAACTGCAACTTTATATGTCATTGCTAACAACTTCAGAAAGTGTAGAAAAGTGCTCTGGCTACTCTTCAGATTATGTAAATCACTGTAGAAAAATTATTGAATCCACAATGCATTTCAAAAGGCTACAAAGTGCTTCAAAGCCACCTGATTCACTGTTTGACACAAATGCCCCTTTTGATTCATGATTCTACTCATTCAATAGAGTGATTCAATCAAATTGCTGACAAATCTAAGATTCCCTTATTTTCCTTATCTGCATTGCTATCTATTGAAAAATGTATGACGTGGTCTCTGAGCTTGGTTGTTTTCTTGCAATGTTTCATTACTGAAACTAAGTAACATCATTAATGTTAGCAAGGAGAAGAATTTGCCCTCAATTCATATTCTAGTGGTTTGCCCTGTCAGTGTTGCTGGCAGTGGTCTTGCAGGATCTTTGGTTGGGCTGTTTATTGTTAGCTTGTTTGGCAGTTTCTTGATTGTTTACTTCTTGATTGTTGGTCTGATGTTAATCTATGTTCATCTGGGCATTGATTGCTGGTGGGGAGGTGTTTTGGGGGCTTGATACGTGAGAAGGGATGGTGGGCATCCCAGGCAGCAATATGTCCTGGGCTGGCCTTGCTCCAAATAGGCAACTTTTATTATTATAAATGTATGTTCTCTCTCATGAGTAGTGCTGTGAAAAATGGCAGAGTTTCATCTATTCCTCATCATTACTTCTATTTAATTTGAGTTCATAGTTAAGTTCATCTTTTATTTCATTTATTACAGTGTAAGGCTTGGATAGAAAGGGTGCACGTGTTTGTGTGTGTAAAACACACACACTTAAATATATACATACATGCACATAGACACACACACACACACACGTCCAATAGTCAGAAAGCATGCTATTTCATAAAACATGATTTTGCACAGCCGAAGGATATGCCAATTTGAGCCAAATATTATTAAATAATAATGAAGCAGTTCCCAGTAGCTGGAAGAATTTCAGGAGATACTAATGTACTAAGCTATTGCCTGCCAGAGTTTCAGGCACAAGGGACTCATATGGAAAATAGTTTCCCAGCTTTGTTGGTTCCACATATTGCTCTAAAAAAATACTGTTTCAGTAACCTCTCTCTTTGCCTTTTACAAAGAAACTAAAGCCTTACTTTCTTCTGGAAGTCATTTACATGTGTGCAGATGCACGCACATGCCTGCATATTATTCTCCATAGCTAATGACATCATATTCAATTTTCCATATTTACAGTATATTGTTGGCATCTATCTGGACCACAGAACTCAAGCAGGCTAATAAATGGGTAATTGCACTTGTATAATATACATAGAATATCATACAAGTGCAATTGCCCATTTAACTAAAAGCATAAGCATGATTGTTGTGCCTCAGAAATAGCCTATTTTTAAATTAGACTAAAATAAAGAAAATCAGGTGGGATGGAGGATAAAGTTGGACATGAGGAATACTATTTTAATATTGCCTTATTATTTCTAATGTTGGTAATGGTTTTCAGAAGAGCTGTACAGATATGCTTTAAATAGATGTAGTTTTATTTGCATTTGATACTCAACAGACTTTGCCCTTCTCTAGTTGGTGAATGATACCATGCCCTGAAGATCTCTGATTAGATATTGCCAATACCACAGAGCTTCCTAGGTATCCAATTTCCTCCTAATAAATAACCCCTGTATAAAGTAGTCAGTTACATATTTTTTTCTTTTGCATTTTAACCTTTGTTCAAATAAGGACATTAACCTTTGTTCAAATAAGGACATTGTGATAGCCAAAATCTTATATTTCACAATAGCGGGAAGGTTTTGTACTCCAGGTAAAATATTATCTGGCTGAAGAACAAATACTGTTTGGTTTGTTTGTTTTTTAAATCTCTCCTGTGGAGCATTTTTAGAAATAAACAATATTCAATACACTCTAAACTATTTGAGCTAAGGCCCAGTTGGAGGACAATGCTTTTCTACTTTAGGTTATGCATTTTGCATTGTTTTGCATTGAAATTGCCTCTTGGGCAACATCCATGCATAACTTTCATTGCCTAATTCATGGGGAAAGTAGTGAAATAAACTTTTCTATTTCCTGGTGGAAATTTTCAATTACTAAAATGTGCATATTAACACTGAAAGAAAAAAAATGTGTATTTTCTGTCAATTTCTAGTAAAAATTGATTTTAAATTTAAATAACAAATGCCTTGTGGCAAAAATGTTATAACTTACTTGTTTATATGAAGCATTTTAACCTTGTTCTTTAGCCAAAAAGTCTCCCAGAGCAGCTTGCAAATCAGTTTTTTTAAATTGTTTGTGTGACTCTCTAAAGCTTCTGTTATTGTTATTGCTATCATCACCATCATCTATTATTCAGTTCAGATTTTTGCAAGTTTTGTCAGATAGGGATTTTATCTTTCTAGAGGCATTCTCCATACGAAATAATTTTCCATTCAGAATATGAAAGTATAGTTGTATATGCAGTTGAAACTACAGACATTTGGGACAGAATGATCTTAGCAGATCTCTTTTGCATTTGGACAATAAAGTGGAGATTCTCAAAAGTCCTTTAGACAACTCTAGACAAGAACAAATGTATTACACAGACCTTTGCAATAGCCAGTGTAACTTCTGAAACTTAGCTATTCTTTTGGCTTCAAGACTGTAGACAATGCTTATGTGTGTATGTAGGTAGAGAGGGCTAACACAAATGGTTGGCAGTTTAAAATTAATGAGACTGAACTATGCCATGGCATTTCCTTTGAAAAATAAAATAAACAAAAAGTGGCCTTTCTGTTGCTAAGAAAAAAATATTGTTTTAATGAATGCTGGAAATATAGGAGGTTGGGCTTGACTAAGGTAGTGGTATTGCAACAAGGTTGTTCTACTAGTAGGCACAGTGATCAGATGGCAGATTTTGGGAGCCAGAGCAACAGTCATTGCCTTCTGCAAGAGGATAGAGCCATATAAACCATGAAATCCATTTTGATCTAAACTGGACTGATATCTTTGGGCAAACTCTGTACACCTTTACAGTAGGTGGTTATCCTACTCCCTAGTTTTGAGTAATCAACTTCCCTCCTCAACCCCAAAAAATATGTTTGACTTTATGGGGTGTCTGGAATATAGGAACTAGCAATGTCCTTTTTCCTGGGACAATAAAATATACTAGGCCAGAGAATCTTTGTATAAGCTCCTTGATGAAAACTGTTCTATAAAGCAGAATTATTGTCAAAACAAACCAACAGAACAAAACAAATAACCAACAGTCAGATGAAGCACTTTTAATGGCAGTGAGAACTTTGGGAGACCAATATGGCAGATCAGAGAGAAATGGAAGTACCTATGTACCTTCAGACTATTTTTCAAAACAAGATGGCTGTTTTTGTATGCATCCAGGAGAAATGTGAAATCAACATTTATGTTCATAATTAAAATTATGAACATAAATATTTCTACTTGAATTTAGGCTATAGAAAAATTGCTGGTTTCTCTATATATTCTTATGTCTTCTAAAATTTAAAATAGAGTTAATGATGAGTGGAGAAGCAATATGACTTTAATGATTTTTTTCCATAGTCTATATTGATTATTGCATTTTCAAGTAGGTAAATACATGTGTGTATGTAAATTTTACTTGTAATGATTGTAGACTATGTCTCTTAATTTCTAATCCCTACATTATTTCCACTTTGCTCTGAAAAGATTATGCATACTGTAAAAATATGGAATTCAAAAAATGCACAGTCACTTAATTGAGAAGATTTATTACACTTTTACAATCTAATTATGTTATAACGTTTTGATATACTGCTTTTCTAAGCAAGCATAGTAGGCCTTATTCAATAAGTATTATTAACAAGCTGTAGTGTTAGAAGTAATATATTACTTCCTTTTAAAATAAAAAATATTATGTTAACTAGAATCTGATATATTTTGGGGATAATTTTCATGTGACTTGTAAATATTGGCTTTCTCAGGAACTGCTTATAGAGTTTATCTCATTCTCTGAAATCTTGTTATTATAAGTTGAAGGCGATGCAACTCTATTTCAGTCAAATGGATGAAACAATAGAAAAGTAAATTAATGGAAAACTTACTCAGCCATGCCTCAGCATAAAACATATTGGAAACATATATATCAAATGTATAGTGAGACACTGATACAGCCTGTTCTTAAAAGTTCAGATCTTTTAAATTGTGCAGTGGAGTTTCACTTGCTCAGGGAATATTCCAAATTTTAACTCACAGGTGGCGGTTATCCCACTGATGAAACTAACAAAAGATAAAGGATCATTACTCATGTTTACAAACTATGAGAACTGTCTTAAGCAGCCACCAAACGTCACACGTTTATTTTGCACATGAAACATGAAAATCGTAGAAAGGAATTATTCAAATTATTGAAGTGAGTTCATTGATATTATTTTACAGTGATCTAGCACACCAGTTGTAAACATTTTTATCTAATGATAGCAAATATAGAAAGGAAGGAAAAAGGAGAGAATGGGAGTCAAAGCAGGCATAACTGAAATATCAGGGTTGGGTAGCAATATAGACAACTGTGGGAAAAGCGAGCAAATGAGAGAGGAAATGGGAAGAGGGTTTTCTTTTGGAAGCAATTATAATTGTGTTTTTAAAAGAAGAAAATCCTTGGTAGTGGCAGAAGAGCTTGGTTCCTATTACTTATTTATTAATAATCATGTTTCATGCAAAATCCTAGAAAAGGTGATGGCGATTGTTTGGTTTAAGTCACTATGTACAGTAAACTATCTAGATTTATTTCAACCTTTTTTTAAAAAAGATTATTTTTAGTACTAAAATGGCTTTGATTACCTTGGTGTCTACCAGCTTTCTTCTTTGTTTTTCTTCACTGTCCATTAAACAAAATGCTTGATTTCCTGAAATATGAAAGGAACTGAATATTAATAAAATATTAGAATAATCTGTGCTTTCTCTCTTTCCATTCCTCTTTCTCTATCTTTCTCCCTCCCTTGTTCTATATATCACTACTGCTATCCAGCTATATTCTTTTGCTGGTGATGCGGAAACCCCTTCCACTCTCCTCTCCCCCAGATAGAGAGGATTTATGGGTGGTAAATGTCATTGAAACACTGCAAAAAATAAATCCAAGCTGCTCTGCAGCTTAGAATCCATGGCTATAGCAAACCACATCCTAGTGAGTTGGAAGCATATCACTCTGAGCATCTGTAGCACTCCTCCTTAGAGAGTGCATACTAATCATCTCTCTTCATGGTCAGTAACCACATAAGGACAGCACCAGACGATGCCAGTGGTTGTGGTCCTGTAGCATTTATGTGCTTTCCTGAAAAAGGGAGTCTTGCCAGAGAATATCCATCAGCCTTGTCTGCTGGTTTCCTCTCTTGATTGAGGCAGATGTTTATTTTCCATCTGCACTATATGTCAATGCAACTGCAGCCTTCATCTGGCAGGAGGGGGGGCCTCTAATAATCTAAAGCCATTGCTGAAAACTGCCGGAGAGCTAACTCTAGTGAATAAAAATCAGGTTACAGCGGGAAACATTTACTCTTCATTTTGTGGAGCCCTTTTAACAAATGAAAATTTGCCTCTTTATACTTCTGCCAAACATAGGGCCATGTTTATTTCCAGCTATATGGGTCACCGAGGATTCCCAGCTGTTAGATAGAGTCAGTTGTGCATTGCTGCACTCAACAACATCTGTTTCACAAAAACAGTCTCCAGCTTTTAGCACTCAAATGGAGGTTACACCATATGCCAGCAGACCACTTAGTTTTTACCTTGGGAACCAACTTTACACTAGTCAAGGTAACAAAGTACTAAGTATTTAAATGGTACTGGGCTTGGGTCACATCTTTATTCTCACTAACCACATAGAACAAAATTAGTTCTGAGCACATACACTGCAAGCTGTTTTCCCTCATCAATTATTCATGGGAAAAAAGTTTGTTTGCAAAACAGTTTAAACTGGGGAAGGATTGATTGTGATATTACAAATGACCACATAAGAATCTTTGACTGCAGACAGAATTATGTTAAAATGTCAACCAATATCAGCAATTCATAACAGCAAGTTAACAATCCTTTCGTAAGCAGTGTTTTAAAAAGTTGAGACACAGTGGATGCAATTGTGTTGTCTCACACACATTTCAAATGATTTTCTTGCATTTCTTTCTTGGGATCAGAATTAGAATTCTCTTCTGTAGGTGATTAAACATTAATCACCAGACAAATGACTGGAGCATTACTTAAAGGAACAGTGTATCTCAATGTTCTCTGTTCAGATTTAAGACTATGCAAATATTGCAAAGGATGTTTCACTTTGATAAAAACTTTGAAGCACCTTTAAAGCACCGATTTCTACAGGTCAGCCTCCTATACTTTATTTACTGATTAATTCTGTGCATCTATTGGGAGCTGTGGTGACCAAACAGATGAGATCATCCGTGTGCCTCAATAACTTGCAAAACATCACTTTCAGGCGATAAAGTACCTCATCAAAAGTGTGTTAACTCTTCAGTACAAAGTTCTTTGCAAGAAAGCTTGAGTCTAAGTCACAAAAGCTATCTACTAGCTTCTCAGCCATCTTAGTCTTTTAATTATGGCTGTCATTGTTTGGAGTTTATAAAATAATACCCCACAAATATAAACAGCTGATATTTACTAAAAATCAAAATGTCATGTAAAATTTTGAATTCCTTCTAAAAAATACCATCATAACTTTATTGTATTATCCTTTGCTGCTCTATGCCACAAACATTATTTGTGGAATGCCTTACTGCTCTCTTCTGGCCTTCAGTTGTTGGGCTAATGACCAAAATAAACAAAACCAGTTTTATTATGGTGGTGCCAAAATTCAGGTTGGTACTATAGTTCAGTGGTCCATATATAACAGGAGGTCATTGGATAATATACATTTCTCTGCGTGAAGACTGAAGATGGTATAGCAGAGTATCAATATACTCGGTCATCCAGGCACTGTTCAACAGTTATCAATTTAGAGTTCAATTTTCTTATTCTTAAATAGCAGAAATAATTAAAACAAAAAACAAAACATAAAGGATGCAGACTTATATTTTACATGTTCCTTGGTTAGTTTCCAACCACTATTTATTGTCTTACCTTTTGGTGCTTTGAAAAATAATTTGATCCCTTCTCTTTATAGGAGCCCCTCAAATATTGGAACACTGCTATAATCTCTCCCTTAGTCCTTCTTTGTATTAAAAAATATTTATGTTTTTATATATATAATACATACACACACCCAAAATGTGTGTTTCCAGGTGGGTTTTCCCCAGCTCTCACAGCTCTAATTTGAACCAAGTTTTTACAGCTACATCTGTGCCGACATGGAAAATGATTGCAAGATAATACTACAGAAATGGAGGAGGTTAAGCATACCTCCCCCACCTGCTAAAGCCCAGATGTGGGGACTAATATGGCACAATATCCTCAAATACAAAACATGCAGCAATAAGTTATAATATATTTCCAGCAAAAAGCTTCCAACACAATCTGTTTCCACTTCTCATCAATACTCTTAGCCTTTCATTTTATTATTTTTCCATTTTGTGGCAAACAATTGGAAGAAAGAAGAAAGAAGATAATTATGTGCTCTTCTCATTCCCTCCCACCCCCAGTTTCTGCCAAAATAAAAACTGGAACTATCTAATAAACCATGCAACAGAATGGAATGCTTATGTTATCCTTTCCAAATATGATCACAAAAATATTACCAGACATTTGTCCTTGGTCTAAAGATTTTAATGCACACAAATGCCATGCAGTGAACAGGCATGAAGTATGCCTTGTTCCCAGACTGAATATATAATCTGATAAAATTCCTCAGTTGGTTTCATACCACTAAGAGAGATTTACGACATAAGGACATAGAATATAGAACAATAGAGTTGGAACGGTCCACAGAGGTCTTCTAGTTTAACCCCCTTCTCAAACAGGAGACCCTATACCATTTCAGAAAAATGGCTATCCGGTCTCTTTTTAAAAGCCTTCAGTAATAGAGCACCCACAATTTCTGGAGGCAACTTATTCTATTGGTTTATTGTTTTCACCATTAGGAAATTTCTCCTTAGCTCTAGGTTGATTGTCTCCTTGGTTAGTTTCCATCAATAGTTTCTTGTCTTGCTTTCTGGTACTTTGGAAAATAGTTTGGTCCCTTCATCTTTGGAAGGGACCAAAGGGACCACCTTTGGAACCGTTTACCGGTGGAGCTCCGGACGGCTCCCGACCTTCGCTCCTTCCGACGTGACCTAAAAACATATTTATTTGAACAAGCCGGCCTGGTCTGATGGGTTTAGGGGTATTTTAACGTTTTGTATTAATCTATTGAATTGGGCTGATGTATTTAATATTTCTTTTAATTTTTATTTATTGTATTTTATTGTATTGCCCTGTACACCGCCCTGAGTCCTTTGGGAGAAGGGCGGTATAAAAATTAAATTATTATTATTATTATTATTATTATTATTATTATTATTATTATTATTATTATTATTATTATTATTATTATTATTATTATTATTATTATTATTATTATCTTTGTAGGAGCCCCTCAAATATTGGAACACTGCTATCATGTCTTCCCTAGTCCTTGTTTTCATTAGACTAGGCATATCCAATTCCTGCGACCATTCTTTATATGTTTTAGCCTCCAGCCCCTAATAATACCTATTGCACTTTTCTGCACTCTTTCTGAAGACTCAACATCTTTTTATATTGTGGTGACCAGACTTGGATCTAGTACTCCAAGTATAGTCTTACTAAGGCTTTGTAAAGTAGTACTAGAACATCATGTGATCTTGATTCTATCCTTCTATTAATAGCAGTTTAGGATTGCATTGGCTTTTTGGCTGTTGCCACACACTGTTGGCTCATATTTAAGTGATTGTCCACTAGGACTCCGAGATCCTTCTCACGGTTACTGTTATTCAGCCAGGTTTCACCTCGTCTGTACCTAGACAGTTGGTTTTTCTTGCCTAAGTGTAAAACCTTACTTTTATGTATGCTGAATTTCACTTTGTTGGATAGGGCCCAGTGTGCCAGTTTAGTGTTGTCTGCAAATTTGATGAGTTCCTCTTCTATTCCCTGGTCTAAATTGTTTATGAAGATATTGAAAAGTACTGGTTCTAAAAGGGAACGTTGGGGTGCCCCACTGCTTACTTCCCTCCATGTGGATGTAGTTCTGTTAAGGAGTACACATTGAGTATGATTTGTCAGCCAGTTATAAACTCATCTGGTGGTGATGCTGTCTATCCCACATTTTTCTAGCTGTCTCTGACTCATTGGAGAACTCATATTTTGGCTGAATGTTGAGCAACAAGTATTTAATTTTCTGTTGTATGTATAACAACCTAGGAGATGTTAACACTTTTTAAAACATTAATGAGAAATCTATATTTTCAGTGTTTTTTAACCATTCTGATTCTCTGAAAGCTATATAACTGTAATCTAGTTACATAAAATATATATATATTTTAAAGAGAAAACAGTTTTGGATAAGTAAGTTCTTGGAATAAAAAAAACCATAACATGCAAACTGTTTGCCAGTCTGGATCTTTGAGATGGCTTTAATGTTGGCTGTAGATCATTTAGTTCAATGATCCCACTCAGGGCTTTTTTGGTCATAGAACGCTCAGAACGGAGTTCCGGCATCTTTTTTGGAGGGAACCTTGTAGGGTAGGCAAGGCGGGTTGTATGACATGTGTGAGTTCCGGCACCTTTTTCTTTTACAAAAAAAGCACTGATCCCACTGATTAAGTTTTAAATTCTCATCAACCAGAAAACTTTGGAACCAAGAACCTGAAGCGATCACAATTACTGTTCACTAGTTATAATGCTATTACCAGCAGAGCCTCTCTTTCAGGGTCTAGACTTTGTTTGGTTTTTAATTCTAAAATATTTGTTATTGAATATTTTTAGCCAGATGGATAGTCTCATTAGGACAGCATTTGGGATTATGGGAATATTTGGAGAGGAGGCAAATTGGAAAGTGTTTAGGCTTAAGTATGGGCATTACTTATACTTTCAATATACATACACATATTCATATAGCATAAGTATTTCAAGTCTGAACATCTTGTTCCTCAGGCGTGGTCTGGCCTGCTTGATACATGTGTGAATGCATATATATGTGCATTGAAGATTTCCAGTTAAAGAGAAGCCAGAACTACAATATAGGTAACTAATACCTTGCTTTAGTTATCTTATATCCATCCTTATCAGCCCAAATTGACCTTGTGATATATAACTTTAATTTTAAAAAAATATTTTTGAGAACAGATAATAGATCTTTTCCATTGTACACATGACAGCTCCTGAGGCTCAAAAAGATGCCATTCTTATTCAACAATTCATCTGGGATAAACATCCATTCTTCAACATTTCCTTGCTGCTTTCTGTAATGCTGATTTTTTTTAAAAAAATTCTCTGAATCTGTCTTACAGAATTACAGAATAATAGAGTTGGAAGGGACATTGGAGGTCTTCCAGTCCAAAGCAGGAGACTCAATATTCTAGAAAATATTCTAGACAATTCTTAAAAACCTCCAGCGATGGAGAACCCACGACTTCTGAAGGCAAGCAATTCCACTGATTAATTGTTCTCACTGTCAGGAAATTTCTCCTTAAATCTAGGTTGGATCTCTCTTTGATAAGTTTCCATCCATTACTTCTTATTTTGCCCTCAGGTGCTTTGTATATTAGGTTGTCCCCATCTTCTTTGTGATAGTTTCTCAAATATTGGAAGACTGCTATCATATCGTCCTTAGACCTTTTCTTCATTAGACTAGACATACAAAGTGTTCAACATATGTTTTACCCTCCGGTCCCGTAATCCTCTTTGTTGCTCTTATCTGTATTCTTTCTAGAGTCTTAACATCTTTTCTGTATCATGATGACTAGAATTGGACACAGTATTCGAAGTGTGGTTTTACTAAGGCAGTATATAACAGTACTAATATTTCACATGAACTTTATACTATTCCTCTTTTGATGCAGCCTAGTATATCCTTAATTCTACTTACACCTTTGGCATCTGGGTAACAAATAGGTCTTTAGTGTTGAAGAGTTAGTACCATTGTATTTGCATATCTAAAACTGAAAACAGGCATTTTCTGTGGGATTTCTCCCTCCTCCCCTTTGACCTCCAAGAATTCCAAGACAAAGGCAGCCTCCACTATCAAGGTCTTCTGGAAGCTTAAAGAAACTAGAGTGTTCCAGAGGCCTTTGAGACTTTATCAGTGGGGTGTTATTGATAACTTTATTGACTAACCAATTTAATTTAGAGACTGTCCAAGTCCAGAATGACTCTGGATGGGTTAAAATGTTAAAAAGACAGAAAACAGGAAAAAAGATTATCATGTATATCAATTAAAGTATGATATATAATTGTACATTTCCGTACTGTTATGTGTTTATTATTCACTAGTTTATATCTGTTGTTGCTGTGCATCACATTAATACTAAATACTTTATTTTAAAAAACTAAATAAAAAATAAATAATTTTATTTTTATTTATTTATTTATTTGTTTGTTTTCAAGGCTATAGGCTCCTTTATATGAGGTAACAGATATTCTGATGGCAGGCATATTGTAGAACCTAATCAGTATGGTGTTTAAACCAGAATTTGTAGCATAGCACAAGTGTAAACCCATTCATTCGTGCTTAATAATCTACAGATTAGTGTATTACATATACCCAAACAGCAGGAACATAATAGACTCTTTTTTTTAAAAAAAAACCTTATACATGCAACAATTCATACATTTATTTCATGAACAGTGTTTTGTACTTGGCTTTTATCTGTAATCACATATTCATTAAATCACTATTAATTCATTGAAGAACAGGATTCTCTTTGATTAATACGTGGCAATTTAGCTCAACAGTCAAATAGAAGACATAAATGTTTTAATTACAAATAAGGTAAAATCCTGAAATTTCCAGCTAGCAAAACAATAGTCAGTTGGTCACTTTATACATGGGTTTCAAGTTCACCTAAAACTAAATCAGTTTGCTAATCTAGAATTATGCCCACAGGGGTTTCCTTATTATGTTCTGTTTCCTGCTAGTTTCTAACTGATGCTTGGCTGGTTAAGAACTTTCCCCCCCCCCCAACAATTAAAAAATAAACATTTGCTGATGAAGTGGTTTCATTTAGCTGAAATGATCCCTGTTAGTTACATGAAAGATCGAATGCTTGCTCTCTTTTGCTGGTATGCAGAGTCTCCTAAGTACAAAATACACATCAAGGGCCAATTACACATGAAAAAAACCACAGATAGCATGAGAGCTGGTTAATATTTCTGAATTATTAAGTCTGACAGCATAATCATGCTTTTTTGTTGTTTAGGCTGTTGATACCAGATGTTGAATGTATTGCAGCATAATCGGAGATATTTTAAGGTAGCTTAATTCTGCAGAATGGAACGAACAATGCTTTGGGTTATTTCAAATGTAGAAAAGCAGATGTTGTATTTCAGTAAAGTGGATAGTTCTGTGTGGTCAATTAGGATATCTTTATAGTTTACTTTTCTCTGGTTAATTCAGAATCAGGCAAGATATATTTATTTATCAAATCTATGCACCACCCATCTAACTAAATGACTGAGTGGTTTACAATAAAAAATAATAATAAAACCCAATATAATCCTTACAAAGACAAAATTAAAAAGGCAGAGAGAGCACCATCAAGCCACCAACCACCCCCAGGGCTGTGTATCACTCTTTGTTGCCCATGCCAATTGACAGAGTCAGGTTTTAATGCTGTTTGGAAGGCCAGAAGAGTAAAGTGAGCCTCACCTCAGGGGCAAGATGTTTCCTAAGGTAGGGAAAACAGCAGAGAAGACTCTCCTCCTAGACCAAGCCAGTTGCAAAGCTTTAACCAACAGGGTCTATAACATGTTTTTTTTCTGCTTGACCAGGTAGGATGGGTCAATTTAATTGGAATGACACAGTATCCCAGGTAACCTGGGCTCATGTCATGAAGGGCTTTAACCAATACCCTAAATTGGAGCTGGAAGCAAACTGCACCCCAATGCAGTTCATTTAGCAGAGGTATTACATGTGAACTCTAGGGCAAGGGCCTCCAACCTTGGCAACTTTAAGGCTTGTGGACTTTAACTCTCAAAATTCCTCAGCCAATTTTGCTGGCTGAGGAATTCTGGGAGTTAAAGTCCACAAGCCTTAAAGTTGCCAAGGTTGAGGACCCCCGCTCTAGGGATACCCAGAACTGTCCACACCACTTCATTCTGCACTGGTTGTAGTTTTCAGATACTCTTTAAGGGTAACCTAATGTACAGCACATTGCAATAGACCATTGCAGTATACCATATTGATATTTACAAATTTCAGAATCCAGTAGGTTTCTACCCATTGAATGATGGTGGTTATAAGTAGTGAATTGTGGTAAGTAGCTATATTATGATGTACAAACAGAATTGTCAGAGATTGAACTATGTTGCTATTATGACTTCTATCAGCCCTTCAAGGTAGACCACACTAGAAAATCAATTCCACAGGAAGGCTGATTTTAAAGTTTATTAAGGTAGGCCATAAAGCAGAATTTCACAAGCCTAATTATGTTTTATTTCTCCTTCTTCTTATACCCTGTAAAATCAGAAAGGAGCCTGCCTGGGTCAATTCCAAATACTGTCTTGCTTCCCAGAACTAAAATAATGTTTCAGACCCTTTTATTTATGTAATAGTTCTGTACATTTCCATCAAGGCCCATCAATCACCCTTGCTCTCTACAGTTTTTTATTATTATTATTATTATTATTATTATTATTATTATTATTATTATTATTATTATTATTATTATTATTATATAAAACTTTTATTCATAAAACATGAAACTCAGTCAACTGAACACTCAAATTAACTGGCACTAAGGGTTGACACGGGTTGCTGCCAGCATCCTAGGTATCAACCAGGTATCTCCTTAAAATATAAGATGTTCCGAGTAGCGCAGTTTTTTTGTAGCTTTGCTGGAGTTATTGCATGAAGCTGCAATTTTCTTGATGTACTTTGCAAAGTTTTTGGACATAGTTCCCAGTGCCCCGATGACAATGGGTATCACTGTTACACATTTCATCCATAATCGTGCAGTTTCAATGGCCAGGTCACAGTATTTCATAATTTTTTCCAGTTCTTTTTCTTCGACTCTGGCATCTCCTGGTACAGCGATATCAATCAACTGTACGCTTCGGTTCTCTATGACTGCGATATCTGGCGTGTTGTGTTCCAAATGGCGATCTGTTTGTATTCGGAAGTCCCACAAGATCTTTACCCTCTCATTCTCAACTTTTTCCACCCTATGTTCCCACGACTTTTCAGACACAGGCAAGTCGTATTTTTACACAATGCCCAGTGAATTAGTTTAGCAACTCAGTCATGTCTAGCTTTGTAATAAGTTTGCGTGATTTTGCTGCACTCACATATTAAATGTAAAACAGTTTCAACTTGGTAGTTGCAAAGTCGGCAATTTGGATTGTCAGTAGATTTTTGTATCTTTGCTTTCATGGCATTAGTTTGTAGTGCTTGTTCTTGAGCAGCCAGTATTAAGTCTTCTGTTTTTTTCTTGATGGTTCCCATCTTAAGCCATGCCCATGTCAAGTTGTTATCACATTTTCCTTCAGTGTTTTTCAAATGCTGTCCATACAAAGCTTTGGTTTTCCATCTATTTAATCTGTCATCCACCCATTTTTCCTTATATTCTGCCTTTGTTTCTGTTATTTTTATAATGATCTCTTTTTCACAGCCTGCAGCAATTATATTATTATTATTATTATTATTATTATTATTATTATTATTATTATTATTATTATTATTATTATTATTATTATTATTATTATTATTAACCAACATACAATTTGTGGGCTTATGCTATTGAAATGATGTCCCAAAAAAAGACAACCATATGACATTTTTGTGTTTTTTATCTCTGTGGCATACATAGAATCACGTAGATAAGGATAGACAGTTTTTGACTAATCCAGACTTTATATAACTTTGTGGGATGGTAGGTGAAGTTTGACAAAGAAATGGGAAACATCACATATGTGAATTTTATTTTATTTTTTAATGTTGATATATTTTTATGGCATATAATTTCCATTGGAAAACCTGCTTTCCCCAAACATTTTTCTTTGGATATAGCTTAAAGACAGAGCTCATAAAGCATTGCAGAGCAACCACAGACATCATAGCAAACATCCCAATACAGTAGGCAATAATGTGGCCAGAAGTGTTTTGTAGGGGCTAAATGTGGCCTTGGGGGACACAATTTACTTATAGTTCACTGTCTTCTGTTGATTTAGTGAAGTTCAGGATTTTATCATCTTCACTAAATTAATATTCAACTGCACAGCAGCATGTACTTATTTCCAAATTGTAAATGGATCTCTATAAACATTCTCACATGTTGCAAAACTCTTCTTCCTGTGACTTTGCATGGCCCTACAGTAGGACTTTCCTTTTTATACAGTTGATAATGTATATGATGATCTGAATAGACTTTAAAATCTATTAAGAGGTAATTAAAACAGTAACATATATTTATTAATAGAACATCGTTAAGAACAAGTAAAAAATACTTAAGAATAATATATGTTTCTTATAACTGATTCAACACCTTAGATATCATTAGGTCTCAAATTTTAGTGCAGGCTTCTGCTTCAGAATTCCAGTCAATCAGCTATCTTTAATTGATAGCAAATTGATACTAACTTTACTCATCCTTTCCATGCTGTTGGTCATTCTTACTCAGTGTACTATTCTAAGCTCATATAATTATTCATCAAGATTATTCATCTGTTGCCAGCTTGCTGAGGGCAAAATCTGATGTGCTTTAATTTCATGAATGCAATTAACTTTCACATAATTTTTATGCTAATAGCAGCAGCTGAGAAACCTGAGAAGCTTCAGGATCATAAGGGGTAGACAAGGAAGTTTAACACTTTCTACTTCTGCAATGATTTCAAGAACAATTGATTTTGGGAAATCCCTATCTGCATGGTAGCATAAATTCTATTGGTACCAGGAGATCCTAAAATGCATCTCTCACATATTTCAGCTTTGGACTTAACTGCAGGGTTAGTAAGAGTTACACTCCCTATTTCCACTGGTCTCATCTGAAGCTCCTTTGATTTTCAAGGCTATCAATCCATAAACTTTATGATCAAGTATCACCATACCATCATACCAATGAAATGTATTAATGAAGACTAGAATTCTCAGGCAGGACCACTTTTTAAAATTCTTTTTTTAATGATCATTTACATTAAGTTGTTCTGCCATCCACTATTTGTTAAAACTTTAAAAAGTGTAAGAGTTCATCTCAGATACATTGAGCTCCCAGAGTATAAAATATTATGGTTACTGGGTCAGTCCTAAGAAGCAAGTAATGTAACATCCAGTGGAAAAGAGAATCAAGTATAGTCCTGCAGATTGATTAGAATGATCAGAAGGAAATAATGCAAACAACTAAGAAATTGTTGCAATGGCAAGTCTTAATACAGGTTGTTTTTGTGTGTCCTGCTGAAAATGCAATGACAACATGGATTTAAATGGAACCAGATTATGCACCACATATGTGCTATAAAAATACATCTGGTAAAAATTCATGAAGACTGACAAAAAAGTGCTGATATGATTTAAAAGTTGTTCATTAAATATTTTTATTGTTTTATGAAAAAGGAACATTGGGGAAAATGAATATCAAGAGCTATTTGTATGTGAAATATTACTGATGGTTATGATAGCTGATTAATATTTCTAAATTATTAAGTCTGACAATATAATCATGCATTTTTTCTCATTGCTTCTGTTAGCACCAGATGTTTAATGCAGAGTAAAAATGAGACTGTAATATACTCTGTAATTAATGGCTAGAAAGTACAAAAGTATATATTTCAAATTGATATGGCTGTGAAGATACTGTACAGTTAACAAACTAAACAGATGTTCCTTTGCAGAATTTTCACTTGATGTGCCTGGAAAATCCCCTGAGAAGTAAGGATTTCAGGAAATTTTCCATTACAAAAGAGCTGCTTTTGTAGCTAAACAGCATTCATATTCGTGGTTAGGCAGCCTTACTCCTGTAACACAGGCAAAACATGAAAATAGAAGAACAAAATGAATGTGAACCCACTATATAACTGCAGCAGCAATAGCAGAGAGAGAAAATTATTTAAGAACTAGCTTTACTTTTTTCTCTTTTAACTGTGGTAAAAGAGCAAAATGCAGAAGTTCCAGAAAAACCTGTCCTATTTCTTGAAAAACTAGATACAAGGGGAGAAGTATTTTGTTCTGTCCCTATCTCACATTTCTCCTTTGTCTAAATATAAGTAGTATTTTGATTTTCACTGATCAGCAAACCACTTGAAAACTCCTTTCACTAAAGAGTGAGGATATACTAACTGGTTCTACCATTTGAAATGTTATGCGCAGGTATGCATTCTCTTACTTGATGATGCAAATTATGCAAATTACATAGTTTGCAATATGTGTATGATGACATCATGGTGCATATGGTATCACTTGTGCCCCTTCACAATTGAGCCGCCTCCAGTTTGATATTTGCATTAAGCCTTTTGAAGATAGGAATAAAGGAGCAGGTGGTGCCAAGAAAAAGAAAAAGAATCATGATTTTAAAAACTTAACCAAAATAAGGTAAAACAAAACCATAAATGCACAAGTGAAACTTGTCCTTGACTATCGTGCTCCGCACTCCCAGATACGCATCTGACATATCTACGTGTTTCAAAAATGACCAGGATCAAATATTTTAATATTAATTTTAATGAAATATACTCTGCCTTTTCAGGAGGGAGGGAGTGCATTCCAGAGAAGTAAAGAGATAACTCAGTTCAGATTATTAGTGTGAGAGTAAGAGAGTGAAGATGCCCCCTCCCAATAGTTCCCAGAGTAAATGCTTCATATGGATAGTAGTTTGCTTCATTTTGGTAAGATTTTGTCGATAGGTCTGGAATAATAAAAAAAATATGCTTGGAAGAATCACTACATGTCTTGTTTTCTGAAATCTGACATTAAGTTAATGACTAATACTACTATTCATTATCAATAAAATGAACATCCCATCGGTAGACTTATTTGACCCAATGAAAGTGAAAATACGTGTCCCAGGATAATGTTGCAGGATCCAATCTGGATTGGTCATGGGACCAGAGGTTAAACTTCCGAGCTTTCAGACTCATGCTGGAGCCCATCTTCAGGGAACTTCTCTCTAGCAGAGTGTTATTTGACCACTTATATTTACATAAATTAAAGGGACGCGATGGCTCAGTGGGTTAGGACGCTGAGCTTGTTGATTAGATGGTCGGCAGTTTGGTCAAATGGTCAAAACTCGAGTGCCGTGTAACAGAGTGAGTGCCTGTTACTTGTCCCAGCTTCTGCCAACCTAGCAGTTCGAAAGCACGTAAAAATGCAAGTAGAAAAATAGGGACCACTACGGTGGGAAGGTAACAGCATTCTGTGCGCCTTTGGCGTCTAGTCATGCTGGCCACATGACCATGGAGATGTCCTCGGACAAGCGCTGGCTCTTCGGCTTCGAAACGGAGATGAGCACCGGCCCCTAGAGTTGGAAACAACTAACACGCATGTGCAGGGGAACCTTTACCTTTACCTTTTTTGTTTACATAAATTACATCATATTTCATAAACTGCTTCTCCATAAGCCAACATATACAAATATGTCTTAACTCAGAGAAAAGGTCTAGAAATCCAAGTTCAGCAACCATACATTTTACTTATATTGTAATAAATCTTATTGACAACTGTCTCTTTAACCTCTGGTACCCTTGCATAGGCTGTTAGTATGCTAGGAATGGATTACTTGGCTTAATTTATCCATAGGCTGTGGAGATGTGGTCCCTGGGGATGAAATCATAGGGATATTGTGCTACTTTGATTCTATATGCAAAAAAGAAAACTGATTAAAAGTCATGCATCCAGAAGTACAAGAACTTATTCATGTATACTCTTGAACAGATCCCACTGAATTCAATCAATGTTATTCCCAGTAAGTAGACATAATTTTCCAATGTAGCTGAGATAGATCATTTTAATCAGTTAATTGTATATATGAATGGAATAGAAATACTAGAGATGTTGGCACACCAGCATGTTTTTTTCCATTTTATATTTGCTGAATCAGACACTGACTATTGCACTGACTATTAACTTCTAAGCAAGGTTTTTAAACTTTGCTCTTGAAATATAGGACTTTGGATCCAGAATACCTTTGTCTTTGTTATTATAGGCTGATTTTATTTTTAAACTGTCAGAAATTTTGAATGCCATGAACCTCAGTTTCTTTCCCCAGACTTTCCTTTTATACATGTTAGTTGTAAATTATTGATTCATTGTTTAAATAAACAACTTTTGTCAGAGTCATTTGTGCTGGACTGCTAGCATGAGGAAAACAGCTTGATTGAGAGATGGTGGACTCCCATTCCCCTCTCATCTCTTGGAATACTTTAATTCCTGCAATGATCAAGGGGGCTGGACTTAATGGATTAAATGGCTTCTTTTAAGTGGGTGATTCTAAATTTTAATTTACTTTACTGTAGGAAGTCAGCCCCCCCCCCAAAGAATAAAATATTTTGAAGAATATTTTAAAAAGGCAGAATATTATATTTCCTCAAAGGAGAAATAGAGAAAAATCTTAAAGGCAGAAAGCAGCCCCAGTTATTCTTAATAGCCTCAAGCAGAAGATTCAACCCTTTGGAGATGGATATTTTGTACCTATTAAGAAAGACTGGATCAATCTATTCATAAGCAAAACACCTTCAGCCCCCAAAGCTGATGGGATTAATAATTTACACCCCTCACCCAAATTCTATGGACAGGACATGACCTTTAGGACATAATAGAATTAACCCACCACCATTAGAATAGCAAAAGGCACAAGGCTCACTACATTGAAAACCCCCCTTGAGCATCTTAATCAGATCCTATAAAGCTCCATCCACTCTCAACTCCATCTTGTCAGCTGTCTCAGAACTGAATGCTGTTGCTGGTTCTGCTCATCAATAAATAGACCTTCTTTCAAAAGCAGCCTCCATTTAATTCCCAGCTTGGAACTGGAACTGGGAATGACATATTATTTTAATAACCATACCTTTCCCTAAAAGAATCTTACAAACTATTGTTAGTGAAAATGTTGAGCATACTCTGTTAGATATCTTTTGCTTTACTCATTGACTTCTGCAAATGACCTTTTAAAAAAATATTTCTCATTAATATAACCAGAATTTCTTGAGGATAGGTAACAACCCCTAACTCATTTCAACAGATTAGGTACACCTCTAATCTGCTTAAACTATCACACTGCCAAAATCTTCTCCACACTTCTTAGAATTTGTCTGGAATTTCTGTGAATAGTGTACACTTCCTAATATGAAAGAAATTCTTCCCAATAGGAAGAATTACTTCATGCTGTCTTCCCTTAGGACATAACTGAAGTGTACAAAACCATTAGAGGATCCAGAACAGACCATTAGGGAAGCAATTACATACTGATGATCAGGATATTGATGCACAAACCAGCCATTTCATATATACTGTATATATAGAAAAAAACATTGAAAGAATATATACTTTACCCATGGAAATTTCCCTGGCATCCTTTTCTTCACTAAAAAGATTTTGCTTTCATCTTATTGAATGAGAACTGAAAGGAAAAAAAATGCAGCAGGTTTAATAGGGTTAAAGAGGGCTTAGTACTGGCTTTAATATTAGCTAAATAAAATGAACAAACAGAAGCAATAGGCACTGGTTATACTAATCAAGCGTACATGTGATTATCTGACAAGCCACAACACTGACACGGGAATGCAAGACCAATATACATGTGAACTTTTATGAAGTTCTTGTGGTGGCTTGACATGATTACCCATGTTGAGTGGGTGAGGGAAAATTCACACTGGCTAACTCTGTTCCCACTGACAACAGATATCTGAAATCATCCTATGACATAACATTTTCAATAAACAAAAAATATGTATTTCACCTTCTGCCTTTAATAATTCCAGCTTGCTAACTTTGTCTATGTTTAAATAGCTCTTCCAACCCTTTGTTGCACAAGCTGCTAATTGCAGGGGGGGGTGTAACAGCTGTTTGGTAGACAGCTGTTTCATTTAACAAACAACTGAGAAAACTGCTCTCTTGGATGCAGTAAACAAACAGGAAAAATTTTGATTTAAAATTGTTGGGACTCACGCAATTGCACTGCTGTGAATGCCGTGATGAGGCAAGGGAGCAAGGGTAGGCTCATTCTATTCCTGTTGTGTCCTAAAGCATTTTCCTCAGCAATATCTTTTTTTGCCTAGTATTGTAACTCACTGATTTTATCAATTAGACATCCTACTTGAAAGGCTTTGACTAAATTTTTTTTATACCCCATGCAAATCTGACATGTATGAAAGCAGAAAAAAGAATGGCTACTTCAGATCTACTTAAATTGAAAGAGTTTGGGCAAATTCTCTCATATCCCATTGTAAACCTTGGCTTTGTGGAGCAGAATATTCTGAGATCCTCTTATTCTGAGATTAGGGTAAGCAAATGGTTTGCTCCCTAATTGCAGGCAGAGTTAAAATTGTGTGTGTGTGTGTGTGTGTGTGTGTGTGTGTGTGTTTGTATACATTCAGATACACACAGTGCTTTTTTTGTAAAAGAAAAAGGTGCTGGAACTCACACATGTCATACAACCCACCTTGCCTACCCTACAAGGTTCCATCCAAAAAAGGTGCCGGAACTCCGTTCTGAGCATTCTGTGAGGAAAAAAAGCCCTGGATACACATCTCTGTCTCTCCAAGAACTTGAGTAAAATTATTAAAAGCGCACTTTCCTTCCTAGGAAAGACAACATCTGAAGCAAGCAGGTTGTTATAGACATGGGACTAGATCCACTTCATATCCACTAGTGAGGATCATTTTATTGCAACTTATCATATTTGGAATCTTCAAGTAAAGAAATGTTGGCAGATAGGGCCAAGGGAAAATGCCCGCTAATATTTATTTAGTCAATTTATTAGCCACTCCAGTCCTTGAAGCAGTGTAAGCCAATTGTGTAGTGTTGCCATAAAATTGTTACTTTCCTTGCATATTTTAGACAAATGGTGCTATCCTTTAGATTTTTCATGCCCTTTAGCAACTTGGTAGCCACCTTGCTTAATTTATGGATTGGAGTAACTAGGCATTTGGATTTTTCCTCCAATCTCATTTGTAAAAAAAAAAATCCCTCTCCCCCCTCCCCATTATACCAATTTTCATGGATATTGTGCTCACCAGGCTTTAATAGTCAACTGAAAGGATACCTGAATTATCATTAGACTGTGCCACCATATGGTTGAGATTAAAAATGAATACAACTACAGCACATCTGTCAAAAGCAACTTATTATTTAATGAGAAACGAGAACTCTGAGATAAAAAGTCTTTTTTTCCCTTGTTGCAATACAGATTTATTTCTCTTGGCCATCTGGTCAAATAGTATATTGTTTTAATTCAAACATGTGATTGACAGAGTATCAAGGCATTAAAACTGGAACACAATCCTTACATTTTGTAAGATTGCATATTGTTTAAACATGCCTACATTTTAAATCAGGGTAGGTCTGTTGATTTTTGTTCTTGATATTATTGCAAAAATTACTGGAGGTAATTTCCAATTTATTCCAATTAATCCCAGTTATCCAGATCAAACCAAACATACACATCAAAGTTTGGTTCGGCTATCGAACATATAACCTGATGTTTATCAAACATCAATAATAATAAAAAGAAAATGGGAAAAATGAGACAAAAGACAGAAAATATGGAGAAAGATAGAGATATGAACATCTATCTATCTATCTATCTATCTATCTATCTATCTATCTATCTATCTATCTATCATCTATCTATCTATCTATCTATCTATCTATCTATCTATCTATCTATCTATCTATCTATCTATCTATCTATTTATCTATCCATCCATCCATCTATCATGTTTGTCTCAGGCTACTGCTAAGCTTGTAAGCCGCCCTGAGTCTTCGGAGAAGGGCGGGATATAAATGGAATTAAAATTTAAAAAAAAATAATTAGCATGCACAGTCCAAAAGGAAGTAGATTTGGTTACTCCAGCTTTAACCCATTTAGGTACATAATAGCACCAGAACAAAGGTGGAAAGTAGGACATTAAATAACCCTTCCTGTATTATGTACCATGAAAGAAACAATTTGGTGCATAGGAATGTTATGTTTAGCACTTAAGAAATGTGAAGAATATAGTAAAAAGCCCTGTACAGAATAAAAAAGAATGTATTCTTGCAAATTTATAATTATAATAATTAAGTTTTATATACTTAAGTTTTATATATTTAAGTTTTATATATTTTCCGTTATGCCACCCCCCGCCGCTGGGCGGCGGAACCGACCAGGTGGTTCCGCCCCAGGCGCCTAATGGACCCAGAACGGTTCCAGAGGGCGCTTGGGCCTATACCCATCACCCTTACCCACAGCCCAGTCGATGCTCTGGTGGATGCCTGGGAAACGGCGGCCGCCAGGGCACTTGACTGCGTTGTACCCTTGCGACCTCTGACCCGGCGCAGATCCCGTTGGGCCCCATGGTTCTCTGTGTAGCTCCGGGAGATGAAGCGTCGGAGATGAGGTCTAGAGAGCGGTTGGAGGTCCAGCCGATCCGAATCTGACCGATTGCAGTTAAGAACCTTTATAAGGTCTTATCTTGCGGCGATAAGGACGGCGAAGTCTAACTACTTTGCTGCCCTTATCGCGTCCGCAGATAATCGCCCAGCCGCCCTGTTTAGGGTAACTCGCTCCCTCCTTAACCAGGAGGTGAGAGAGGATCCCTTGCGGGGACGAGCCAAGGAGTTTAGTCATCATCTGGTGGACAAAATCGCTCAGATCCGGACCGGTCTGGACTCTGACTGGGCAGAGTCTGATGTGGAGGAATCGGGCGGTCTTGAGCATGTTATCTGGACTGAGTTCGACCCTGTTTCCCCTGATGATGTGGACAGGATCATGGGGAGACTGGGCACCACCACCTGTTTGTTGGATCCGTGCCCCTCCTGGCTAGCTTATGCGGCCCGGGAGGGGACACGAGGCTGGTTCCATGCAGTAAAAACTGCTTCTTTGAAGGAGGGTGTCTTCCCTGCCGCCTTGAAGGAGGCGGTGGTGAGACCCCTCCTCAAGAAGCCTGCTTTGGACCCAGCTGTTTTAAATAACTATCGTCCAGTCTCCAACCTTCGCTTTTTGGCGAAGGTTGTTGAGAGTGTGGTGGCGCATCAGCTTCCTCTGTTCCTGGAGGAAACTGATTATCTGGACCCGTACCAATCGGGTTTCAGACCCGGACACAGCACGGAGACGGCATTGGTCGCGCTGGTGAATGATCTCTGGAGGGCTAGGGACAGGGGTTGCTCCTCTGTCCTGGTCCTATTAGATCTCTCAGCGGCTTTCGATACCATCGACCATGGTATCCTGCTGCGGCGTCTCAGGGGGTTGGGAGTGGGAGGCACCGTTTTACGGTGGTTCTCCTCCTATCTCCTGGGCCGCTCTCAGTCGGTGTTGACGGGAGGGCAGAGATCCGCCCCGAGGCCTCTCATTTGTGGAGTTCCTCAGGGGTCGGTTCTCTCACCCCTCCTGTTCAACATCTATATGAAGCCGCTGGGCGAGATCATTCGTGGTTTCGGGGTGGGGTATCATCAGTACGCTGATGATACCCAACTTTTTCTTTCCACCCCGAACCAACCCAGTGATGCCCTCGCCGTGATGTCCCGGTGCCTGGAGGCGGTCCAGGTTTGGATGGGGAGAAACAGGCTTCGTCTCAATCCCGCCAAGACTGAGTGGCTGTGCATATCGGCATCTCGGGTTAACCAGACTATTCCATCTCTAACGATGGGGGGTGAGGTGTTATCCCCCGTTGATAGGGCTCGCAACTTGGGCGTCCTCCTGGATTCACGATTCAATTTTGAAGACCACATAGGAGCCGTGACCAGGGGGGCTTTTGCCCAGGTTCGCCTGGTGCGCCAGTTGCGTCCCTATCTGGACCAAGATGCCCTACGCACAGTTACTCATGCGCTCGTGACCTCCCGTTTGGACTACTGTAACGCTCTCTACATGGGGCTGCCCTTGAGGACCACTCGGAGGCTTCAACTGGTGCAGAATGTGGCCGCGCGAGTTGTAATGGGGGTCTCCCGATACTCCCATGTAACACCTCTACTCCGCGAGCTGCATTGGCTTCCGGTTGCCCTCCGGGTGAAATTCAAGGTGCTGGTTATTACCTATAAAGCCCTATATGGCTTGGGTCCGGGGTATTTGAGGGAACACCTGCTGCCAGCATCAAATGCCCTTCGTCCAGTGCGCTCCCACAGGGAGGGTCTGCTCAGGGTCCCACCGGTAAGAGATTGCCGGCGGGTAACACCCAGGGATAGGGCCTTCTCAGTGGGGGTGCCTGCCCTCTGGAACCAGCTGCCAGTGGAGCTGAGGACTGCCCCCGACCTCTGTTCATTCCGCCGGGGCCTGAAGACCTGGCTCTTCGAGCTCTCTGGCCCAGGCTGAGGAGTAATTTATTTTAATTGGGGTTTTAATTGCACAGGGATAAGTTTAATCTTTTTTAAATTGGCTTTAACTTTTGTATTGTTGGTTTTTAATTCCCTGTAAACCGCCCTGAGCCCTCAGGGAAAGGGCGGTATATAAATGTAATAAAATAAAATAAATAAATAAAATAAAATATACACATTATGTATCATTTTGTAGATATAAATATATGTATTCCACAGTAAGCACATATACATCTATAATAGACATGTCAAACACAAGCTCCACAGGCCAGATCCAGCCTGCAATCTGCCAAGATTGGCCCGTGGGACCTCCCCAAAGACAGTGAGGGACCGGCCCCTTCTGTCTTGGCCCAGGCCCAGCCCGGCTGGGTGTCCCCTGGGTGCGTGCACAGGAGACAGCGAGTGCATGGGACACACCCTGGGATCTTGCTGTGGCCAGGGTGATTTTCCAAGCAGCAGGTGGAGGTGGAAGCAGAGGTGCAAGGGGAAGGCATGCAATCCATCCCCCCAGATGCACTGAGTGGCCTCCCACCTAGCCAGCCACCCACCTGGCCGTGGCAGGCATGGGCAAGCAAAGATGGATGGTGGATCCAAGTGCTGTGGCCACCAGCCCTGCCCTCCAAGTGGCATGGGGAGGCAGAGGTGTAGGGGGAAGACACACAATCTGGTCCACTAGATGTGCCAGTTGGCTGGCCACTTCATCTCAGCCATTGCAGGCACAGGCAAGCAAAGATGGATGATGGGGTCGTGCCAAGGCAGCCCAACCAGGCAGCCCCAGAGCTGCCCCATGCATGGCCAGGCACCCCAGGGAAGTGATGCTGGGTCAGATTGTGAGGTCCTGAGGCCCAGGAGCTTGGGGACCAGGCTGGGCCCCTGATCCCTGCCACCCAGTGCCTCGGGAGTCCTGCACCACCTTCCTGGGGCTTCCCATGTGGCCTGAGGACGGCAAAGTTCCTCCCTTGGACCACACCCTTGTGCCCACCCCTGTCCCGCCCTGGTCTCCCCCCCTCCACCAGAGACCCCAGGATCCCTGCTGCAGCCCTGCCTGGCTTCCCACAGGCACCCCTTTCATGCAAGCAACATCAAGCTGGCCATGCCCCCTCCACCCTCCTGAGTGCAACCACAATGCTGATGCAGCCCTTAATTATGTTTGACGCCCCTGATCTAAAACTTACTAGTAACATAAAAGCCACTTAAAACAATTTATATATTTATACTTTTTTGAGGGGTCCTTCTATCTTTTCTATTGATATCCCTTTGAATGTTTACACTATGGGTAGTCCTTGAATTACATCAATGGAGCCTGCCCATTATGGTCATAAGTGTTAATGGTTGTAAAGCTGATCATCACGTGGCTAACCCAATTTTATTACCTTTTTTGTGGCAGTCGTTAAGCAAACACAGTCATAAAGTGAACGTAGCTGTCACAAAGTGAACAAATAGTCATTAAGTGAATGCCACAGTCATTAAGCAAATACTAGGGCTAGGATATCCAATTGTTTTCTATGGGCTGATTTTTGCTGAAAACCAGAAGTAAATGCCAAAAACTGATGATTTTTTCAGGAAAATCATATAAACCATTCCTTGTCCTACTCTCTTGTCAAATATGAAGAGGCCTTGCATCAGGACAAATACTCCTATTATAAAAATATTACAACTCAAGATGATTAAATATTGCAATATTGTTGCTATACTAAGATCCTCTCTGCTTCCCCAAAGCCTTCTGGGTATTACTAAACTACTTAATAAGCTTAACCCATCTTTTTCCTATAACGGATTCTGAAACTTTAAACTAAAATGATAAAATTGGCTAAAAATATTATTCATTAAAGTAATTTGTCTTTTCTGTGAGCTTGCAAATATGATGCAGTTGTAAAAATCTCATTCATTTGAATGTATTCATTTTTCAAGGAAGGTGCATCTTGTTTTTCAGGTTCTCAGATAAGTCAGAAGACTAGCTGTTTTAAAAACAGTACAACTTTAGCCATGTGATTTCCAAAACATTCTTTCAAATAGTTACCAATGTGAACATGGCCATATTGGACAACCCATTAATACAAATGCTTATAAACATGTGGAATAAAAAGACTTCAAACTTTCTTCTCTGTGGCATTGCTTAAGGCCACATAGTGTATTCTTATTAGCTGACATTATGTATGCTATTAGGGATGCGGTGGCTCAGTGGGTTAGGACGCTGAGCTTGTTGATCAGAAGGTCGGCAGTTTGGCGCGTCAAATCCTGAGTGCCGTGTAACAGAGTGAGTGCCTGTTACTCATCCCAGCTTCTGCCAACCTAGCACGTAAAAATGCAAGTAGAAAAATAGGGACCACTACGGTGGGAAGGTAACAGCGTTCCGTGCGCCTTTGGCATCTAGTCATGCAGGCCACATGACCATGGAGACGTCCTCGGACAAGCGCTGGCTCTTCGGCTTTGAAACGGAGATGAGCACTGGCCCCTAGAGTTGGAAACGACTAGCACGCATGTGTGGGGGAACCTTTACCTTTACCTATGTATGCTATTATACTGATGGCATAGAAAATGTTCATCTCACTTTCCCAGATATGCTGAGGCTTCAAGATATCTTGACTTGCTTAGATAGTTTACAGATATGCTATAAGATATGCATTTTTAAAAATCTGCAAAATATCTGCAAAAGCAAGTAAAAAAAAATAATCTGAAAATATGATGTGACTTCCACATCATTTTGGCTCTTGTTCATTCTCATCTGCAGCCTATGAGAATAAAGGAATGGGGCAAATTTAAAGGTTGGTGATAAAGCAGAGAGACTGGTCCTTGAGGTTATTCATTAGCAAAGAATACCTTACATTTTTTAGACAGCACTTTTGCTGAACTTGCTAGGCCATCTGCTCTTGAGGTTTTTAGTTTCATTTCAGGCACAACTGGTTCCAGACCATTTCTAACAGTTGATAAAAATAGAATTCCTCAGAAAGAATGAGTGTCTCAAAACACAAATCACTTTTTTGTAAATTTTGTGATAAACTTTCAAAAGAGATAAAGGGAGAAACATTATGTATTCAGTCACCCTAGGAGGATACAGATACCTATTAAAACTTACTGACTCTCATTATGGAAAATTTCATCTGAATATTTCAAAGCAGCATTGATTATTTTTAGGAGGCAACTTCTTTTTTAGTTCTGAAATCTAATGTTTACTAACCTAAAAACTCTTTGTTTGGCAGGTTTCCAAGGCTGTTGATGAGGTTTTGGCAGCACAAGTAGTTTTAGGAGAACAGCCGGAATGCAGAGTTTTTGGAGGGTTGTAATTCAAAGTCACAAACAATTTACATGTTGCAATTAAAAATAAGCACAAAATGTCGGGAAATGGTGAGGCTCAAATGAAGAAGTACAGAAAAGACTAAACTGCCTATGATTATGCTATGTGTTCAGATTGTTGCATTCATGTACAATACACAAATTAGACTTACTTTTAATATTAAGAAAGGTTTACAGTTAAAGTGCTCCCAACTTTCTGGCTGGAATTTTAGATTTTCCATTTCCAAGACTTCTGGAAGTTACCAAGGTTAGTAAAATCTATTTTGTAGAATTTTTTCTTTGCTATCCTTTTATGCAGATTTAGGAATAGGCAACAATGTAATAATTCTCTTTCTTCAAGGTTTTGGGGCAGAAGTCTATCAGTTTGTAATTCCATAAATTATGCCTGATTAATTCCAGTTCATTATCATGTTACCATTTTGGGATTTGTATGGCTTTGAACATAGTCTTCTAAATAAATTCCAGTGAAAAAAATGGGAACTGTACAACACAAGAGGCCACTTCAAATTGCCTTCTCGGCTACAATGCTATGGTTATTTTAATCAAGTAAGTTATACTATTCTGAGGTTAGACAAAGAGAAAGTAGGGGAAATTCCTTCAATGATTTATTTATTTATTTATTTATTTATTTAATTTTATTTAATTTTATTAAATTTATATGCCGCCCTTCTCCCTAAGGACTCAGGGTGGCGCACAACAATAAAAATTAAAAACATAAAATAGAAAATTTAAAAAAGAATTAAACAATAAATACAATAATTATATGACTATTTAAAAACCAGTAAAAAGCTAATTAAAACTGTAGTCAGTCCAGGCTCGCTTGTTGGAACAACCACGCCTTCAGGTCATGGCGGAAGCACCGAAGGTCAGGGGTTGTCCGCAGCTCCGGGGGCAAATCATTCCAGAGGGTCGGTGCGCCCACAGAGAAGGCTCTCCCCCTGGGGGTCGCCAGTCGGTATTGCCTGGCCGACGGCACCCTGAGGAGGCCGACTCTGTGGGAGTGAACCGGGCGATGGGAGGTTGACAATGGCAGCAAGTGGTCTCGCAAGTACCCCGGGCCTAAGCCATGTAGGGCTTTAAAGGTTATAACTAGCACTTTGAATCGCACCTGGAGGGCAACTGGAACCCAATGCAGCTCGCGCAGGAGTGGTGTAACATGGGAGTACCAAGATACTCCCATAAGCACCCGCATGGCCGCATTCTGCACCAGTTGAAGCCTCCGGGTGCTCTTCAAGGTCAGCCCCATGTAAAGAGCATTGCAGTAATCCAAACGAGAAGTGATGAGGGCGTGGATAACCATGCATAGGGCATCTCGGTCCCAAAAGGGGCACAACTAGCGCACTAGGCAAACCTGTGCGAAGGCCCCCCTGGTCACGGCCGTTAGATGATCATCCAAGTTGAGCCATGAATCCAGTAGGACACCCAAGTTGCGAGCCCTTTCTGAGGGGGGCAATACCTCCCTCCTATCAAAAGAGAAGGAACTTGTTGGACAGTACAAGATGCCGATATCCACAGCCACTCGGTCTTCGAGGGGGTTGAGCCTGAGCCTGTTCCTTCCCATCCAGACCTGCACCACCTCCAGGCACTGGGACATCACGTCAAGGGCATCACTGGGTTGGCTCGGGGTGGAGATGAACAACTGGGTATCATCCACTTATTGGTGATACCTCACCCCAAAGCCACAGATGATCTCACCCAGCAGCTTCATGTATATGTTAAACAGGAGGGGGGAGAGAACTGACCCCTGAGGCACCCCACAAGTGAGCGGCCTCGGGGTAGATCTCTGTCCCCCTGCCAATACAAACTGTGAATGGCCCAAGAGGTAGGAGGAGAACCACCGTAAAACCGTGCCTCCCACTCCCAACCCCCCGAGCCGTTGCAACAGGATACTATGGTCGATGGTATCAAAAGCCACTGAGAGGTCAAGTAGGACCAGGACAGAGGAACAGCCCTTGTCCCGGGCCCGCCAGAGATCATCCACCAGTGCGACCAATGCTGTTTCCGTGCTGTAGCTGGGTCTGAAACCAGACTGGTACAGGCCCAGATAGTCCGCTTCCTCCAGGAATTGCGGGAGCTGACGCGCCACCACACTCTCAACAACCTTCGTTACAAAGCGAAGGTTGGAGACAGGATGGTAGTTATTCAACGAGGCCGGGTCCAGGGCAGGCTTCTTGAGGAGGGGCCTAACCACCACCTCTTTCAAGGTGGAGGGGAAGACACCCTCTGTCAAAGAAGCGTTGACCACTGCCTGGAGCCAGCCCCCTGTCACCTCCCGGGCGGCCGAAACCAGCCAGGAGGGACATGGGTCCAATAAACAAGTGGTAGCGCTCAGTTTATGCATGATCCTGTCCACATCATCCAGAGTCACAGGATCAAACTCACCCCAAATGGTATAATCAAGGCCTGCCCTCTCCACTCCGCTGGACTCTGCCCAGTCAGAGTCCAAGCCAGTCCGGATCTGAGCGATTTTGTCCTGCAGATACTGCACAAATTCCTCAGCTTTACCCTGCAAGGGGTCATCCCTTGGTCATTCATATTAAAGTGTATTATCCTCCAAACAACTTCTCCACTTCCCTGTAACATGAACGGTCAAGTCTCCCATAAATAATATCTTTTTAAATATAGTTTTAAAGTATAAATTAGGAAATTTATTTGAACATTGGGTGGTATCTAACAAAATGAAATTCAGTGGTGAAAAAAGTAAGATTTTACATTTAGGCAAGAAAAACCAAATGTACAGGTATAGTATAGGGCAGGGGTAGGCAACCTCGGCTCTTTTATGACTCATGGACTTCAACTCCCAGAATTCCTGAGTCAGAATAGCTGACTCAGGAATTCTGGGAGTTGAAGTCCATGAGTCATAAAAGAGCCGAGGTTGCCTACCCGTGGTATAGGGGGTACCTTGCTCAATAGTAGTAACTGTGAGAGGGATCTTGAAGTCCTAGTGGACAATCACTTAAATATGAGCCAGCAGTGTGCTGCAGCTGCCAAAAAAAGTCAACACAGTGCTAGGCTGCATTAACAGAGGGACAGAATCAAAAAGTGTTAATAGCACTCTATAATGCCTCGGTAAGACCACACCTGGAATACTGGAATACTGCACCCAGTTTTGGTTGCCAAGACGTAAAAAAGATTGAGATTCTAGAAAGAGTACAAAGAAGAGCTACAAAGATGATTAGGGACTGAGGGCTAAAACATATAAAGAACAGTTGCTGGAATTGTCTAGTTTAATGAAAAGAAGAACTAGGGATGACATGATAGCAGTCTTCCAATATCTCAGAGGTTGCCAAAAAGAATTGGTGTGTGTGTGTGTCAACCTATTCTCCAAAGCACTTGAGGGCAGAATAAGAAGCAATGGATGGAAACTAATCAAGGAGAGAAGCAACCTAGAACTAAGGAGAAATTTCCTGACAGAACAATTAATCAGTGGAATAACTTGCTTCCTGAAGTTGTGAATGCTCCAACACTGGAAGTTTTTAAGAAGAGATTGGACAGCCATTTGTCTGATATGGTATAGGGATTCCTGCCTGTGCAGGGGATTGGACTAGAGGACTTTCAAAGACCCTTCCAACTCTGTTATTCTGTTATAAATGAATTTTTCATCCTGTTTGAAGTTCATTTTACATTGTTGACAACAAAGTTCTACATGTATTTATTCCAAAATTTAACTTAAACTCATAGATTTGCTCCCATATAAAGGAATTTAAGGATGCAGCAATATTCCTTCTATGACATAAATGGTTTGTGTAGGATAAAGTGTCCTTTGAACTAAATAACTTGTCACTCATAGGTGATTGCTTAATATAGATTAACAGAATGTAAGTGAAATTAATAATAGCAACAGGAAATGCAAATATTATACTTGGATGCAAACTGCCCCAAAGTTTTTTTCAAGAACATACTCATAATGTTTATAGCTGATTTTTTTTTTGCATAAAGTTAATTCTTCCAGTCCTGTTAACACTTTATTCATTTTGCATCAAGTGATAAAGGGTTAAGCTTTCTTTCCTTTTCTCTCATTTATTTCCCTGAGGACTGTTGGCAGCTTGTTAAAATATTCAGCAAACCACAAACATTGTAAAGATCTGCAAACTTCCAAAAACTGCTCCTTCCAACAGCTTCCACATGCTTCAGTTGCAGTACTAATGCATGGGTAGGCAGTGCATAGAAAGGAGGTGCCAAATATGTATATTAAATACATTTAGTAAAAGTGGTAGAAGAAGCTGAACAGAAACAAAGAAGTCATTATCAAACTTGGGGAAAGTCTCTTCATCAAATTTATCTTTGACAAAAGACTGGAACGTCCAAGATCTCCAAGTGCGATGAGATGGGTTTGCCTTGGAAGATGCAAGTAGCTGCCAAAAGAGGTGTGGAATAATTTCATAATCATTATAGCTGAACTCATAAAGATAGTCAGCTGGAGGATTCTTAATTTTCAAAATGCAAAAGTAATATTCCTTTTAGTTCTTATCTCTGTGAATACTATGGAGAGTAAGCACAAGACCAAACAAATAATTTGCAGAACATATGTAGCAAATTCAATATTACTAATACATTTATTTATTTTTTAAAAAAACTTATTTTGTTCTTTATTGATTGATTTTGTTAAAATTATTCCTGGGAGGAATAATCTTATAGACCAGAGGTCCCCAACCTTTTGGGCACCAGGGACCGGTGCCATGGAGAAAGATTTTCTGCAGACCAGAGGGGCTGAGATTTTAAATACTGTCTGCATCCTGAGGATGGAGCTTTGCTTGTTTGTGCGGCCTGCTTGCTGGCATGCTGCGGACCAGTGCCGGTCCACGGACCGGGGGTTGGGGACCCCTCTTATAGACCACATGTTGCTTATTCCTGGCAAAAGTAATTTTAGCAGCCAATGTTAGAATAAAGACATTTCTTCTAGATTGGCAATTAATAGTTAAGAAAACATTTTAATTACTGTGCATTTATTTGATTGTAGCAATAGTCTGTAGGTCACACAGGCAAACTCAAGACCCTAGGGTTACTGAAATGCTGTTCTGGAACAGAAGTTCTCAGAGTAATTAGAGATCCTGGAATTGTATCAGTGTTAAAATAAATAAAAAATACCCAAACAAAATACAAATAAAAAGGCCAGCCAACTGGATGCATTTGATAATAGATCTTTAGGAGCATCTTCCCAAAATGTTCTAAATTCTCAGCTGGATTACTTACAGCTATTGATCTCTATTTTTTTTTCAGTTCCTACATGGAACCAGAGTTTAAAATGAATGAATGTTCATGTTGTTCATGTTTCAGGGGTTCATGGCAAACTTGGGCAGCTTGGGCAAATTTTCAAACAAGTTTTCAGCAAGTTTTCAAAAGACCAGAAACAGTGCTGGCTGCAACTTCTTAAAGACAAAGTGAACTCCTAAGCAGTTTGAAATATGAGCAAAAACACACAATTGTGAAGGGATCTCAACCAGAAAGAAAGGATACAGGGATTTATGGAATGGAGTCCGCTTCTGGGATGGTGCAATCTAGCCTCTGTATGAAAAGGCAGTGTGGTGGATTGGCTTCTCCTTGGGAAAGGTAATTTTAACATTCAATCAATCACAATAGAGCTGGAAGGGACCTTGGAGGTCTTCTAGAATCTAGCCCAACCCGCTACTCAAGCAGAAGACCCTACACCATTTCAGAGAAGTGGCTGTCCAGTCTATTCTTAAAAACCTCCAGTGATGAAACACTCACAACTTCTGCTGGCAAGCTGTTTCACAAGTTAATTGTCCTCGCTGTTGGGAAGTTTCTCCTTAATTCCGGGTTGCTTCTCTCCTTGATTAGTTTTCATCCATTGTTTCTTATCCTGCCTCCTGGTGCTTTGGAAAATAAGCTGGCCCCCTCCTCTTTGTGGCAGCCTCTCAAATACTGGAATACAGCTATCATGTACCCTCAGTCTTTCTTTTCTCTAGACTAGCCAAATCCAAATCCTGCAACTGTTCTTCATATATTTTAGTCTCCAGGCCTTTAATCATCTTAGCTGCTTTTTGCACTTTTTCCAAAGTTTCAACATCTTTTTTTTTTAATGTGGTGATCAGAGTATTCCAGGTGTGGTCTTACTAAGACTTTATAATTTACCTCTTCAAAAGAGGTAAGGGGAGCAAAGCATAAAGAGGGGAGGAAGGCCCAAAGGTGGGACCCAGTAGGATGGGAAGCTATATAAGTGGTGTCCCATGGGGTGGGGGAGGCTCGGGACAGGTCACATGAAAGCTGGAGAGCAGTCACAGGGTTCCTACCCCTGGGACACTCTATGCTCCACTTAATGACCTGCACGGAAAACTGGGTTTGTGGTAGTTAAGCAAGGTGGGTGCCCAATTTAATGACTGCCATTAACTGCCATTAATTATGACTATAATTCCATGATCAGTTATGGTCGTAGTCTTTTTTCCGATATATTAAACAATATCCTCTTATATTATCTGGACCCGTACCAATCGGGTTTCAGGCCCGGATACAGCACGGAGACGGCATTGGTCGCGCTGGTGAATGATCTCTGGCGGGCTCGGGACAGGGGTTGTTCCTCTGTCCTGGTCCTATTAGATCTCTCAGCGGCTTTTGATACCATCGACCATGGTATCCTACTGCGGCGTCTCAGGGGGTTGGGAGTGGGAGGCACCGTTTACGGTGGTTCTCCTCCTATCTCCTGGGCCGTTCGCAGTCGGTGTTGACGGGAGGGCAGAGATCCGCCCCGAGGCCTCTCGTTTGTGGAGTTCCTCAGGGGTCGGTTCTCTCGCCCCTCCTGTTCAACATCTATATGAAGCCGCTGGGTGAGATCATTCGTGGTTTTGGGGTGGGGTATCATCAGTACACTGATGATACCCAACTTTTTCTTTCCACCCCGAACCAACCCAGCGATGCCCTCGCTGTGATGTCCCGTTGCCTGGAGGTGGTCCAGGTCTGGATGGGGAGAAACAGGCTTTGTCTCAATCCTGCCAAGACTGAGTGGCTGTGCATATCGGCATCTCGGGCTAACCAGACTATTCCCCCTCTAACGATGGGGGGTGAGGTGTTACCCCCCGTTGATAGGGCTCGCAACTTGGGCGTCCTCCTGGATTCACGACTCAATTTTGAAGACCATATAGGAGCCGTGACCAGGGGGGCTTTTGTCCAGGTTCGCCTGGTGCGCCAGTTGCGACCCTATCTGGACCGAGATGCCCTACGCACAGTCACTCATGCGCTCGTGACCTCCCATTTAGACTACTGCAACGCTCTCTACATGGGGCTGCCCTTGAGGACCACTCGGAGGCTTCAGCTGGTGCAGAATGCGGCCGCGCAAGTTGTGATGGGGGTTTCCAGATACTTCCATGTAACACCTCTACTCCGTGAGCTGCATTGGCTCCCAGTTGCCCTCCGGGTGAGATTCAAGGTGCTGGTGATGACCTATAAAGCCCTAAATGGCTTGGGTCCGGGTTATCTGAGGGAACACCTGCTGCCGGCATCAAGCTCCCTTCGTCCAGTGCGCTCCCACAAGGGAGGGTCTTCTCAGGGTACCGCCGGTAAGAGACTGCCGGCGGACAACACCCAGGGATAGGGCCTTCTCAGTGGGTGTGCCTGCCCTTTGGAACCAGCTGCCAGTGGAGCTTAGGACCGCCCCCGACCTCCGTTCGTTCCGCCGGGACCTGAAGACCTGGCTCTTCGAGGTCTCTGGCCCAGGCTGAGAATTTTAATTTTAATTTTAATTTTAACTGGGGTTTTATTTGTTCAGGGACGGATATAATTTTTTTTAAATCTGTTTTTAACTTTTGTATTTTTTGTTTTAACCACCCTGTAAACCGCCCTGAGTCCTTCGGGAAAGGGCGGTATATAAATATAATAAAATAAAAAATAAAATAAAATAAATAAACCAGGAAGCATGCTTCCTCGATTACCACTGAGGTCTGGATGACCCCAAACCTGTTGTCCTTCAAAAAAGCTTTAAAGATTGGATTTTTCCACAGTGTGGTGGAACTACTGGTTTAAGGAAAGGGAACCCCATCAAAGAGTAAAGAGATATTCCATTTGGGGATGAAACATCTGAGATCAAAGCCCTAAGACTGTATCTGCCACTTCCCAAAGGAAGGTAAAGAGTCTGGTGAGATTTTTGTAATATACAGTAGGTATATTACAATAAAATAAAATATCTGTTCGAACCTATTCATGAGTGATTCTGGTTGCTTGCACCTGAAACCTGGACCAATACTTTATTGTCAGTCCTTCCTCAACTTGAATCTTTAAGCAAGAACGATCCTTGACTCCATTTGTTGAGAAAGGTACAGTTTACTAAAGGTCAAATGAAATACAGTAATGCAAAGCCAGAACTGAAATTCGTGTGCTAAATCTCCAAGTGAAAACTTTTCCCTGCTTAGGCACTACCCATTGCTGCTCCTCCCTGCCCATCATCCAATCAATTTCTGGTTTGGAAACGGTCACTCTTGCCGCTGCATTTTTCTCATAGTGGAGCAACCTTGTTGTCTTGGACAGGCACCTTCACTTTCATTACTTTTGCTTTCCCCCCCAAGTACTCCACCTCCCTTTCACCCTCTCTCCAGGTTCATGACAGACTGGTGCCGAACAATTGCAGAGCGCAGGCATGAAGTGGCAGTTATTAAACATGGATTTTTTTTTATCTCCACCGCAGGATCAGTTTGATTATTGTGTCAGTTGTTTACATTATATGTTTTTAATCCTTACAAGTGCCAGAGTTCCATGAAAATGGGTGGAATAAATTTGTCATGAAGTTGATAATACTTCAAGATTAATTTAACTATTTAGCAATACTTTTATGGGTTATCTGGCTTGGTAATAATATACACAACTTTGCTTTTAACTTAGTGGAGACTAAGACACTTTTCCCCTTCATGGATTACTGCCTTGTCGTGGCGAAGGGGCTTGCGTAATTCAATGAAGCTATGAGCTATGCCGTGCAGGGCCACCCAAGATGGAAAGGTCATAGCAGAGAGTTCTGACAAAACGTGATCCACTGGAGAAGGAAATGGCAACCCACTCCAGTATCTTTGCCATGAAAACCCTATGGACAGTACCAAAAGGCAAAACGATATGACGCTGGAAGATGAGCCCCTCAGGTCGGAAGGCGTCCAATATGCTACTGGGGAAGAGCAGAGGGCTAGTACTAGTAGCGCCAGAAAGAATGAAGCGACTGGGCCAAAGCCGAAAGGACGCTCAGCTGTGGATGTGTCTGGTGGTGAAAGGAAAGTCCGATGCTGTAAAGATTTTTTCTCCATAGGAACCTGGAATGTAAGATCCATGAATCAAGGAAAGCTGGACGTGGTCAAACAAGAGATGACAAGACTGAAATCGACATCTTAGGTATCAGCGAACTAAAATGGACAGGAATGGGTGAATTTAATTCAGATGACCATCAGGTATACTACTGCGGGCAAGAATCCCTCAGAAGAAATGGAGTAGCCTTCATAGTCAATAAAAGAGTAGGAAAAGCAATACTGGGATACAATCCTCAAAATGACAGAATGATCTCAGTTCGAATCCAAGGCAAACCATTCAATATCACAGTAGTCCAAGTCTATGCCCCAACCACCAGTGCTGAAGAGGATGAAATTGACCAGTTCTATGAAGCCCTACAGCACCTTATAGAACTAACACCAAAAAATGATGTCCTTATCATCATGGGGGATTGGAATGCTAAAGTAGGAAGCCAAAAGATAACCGGAATAACAGGCAAGTTTGGCCTTGGAGTACAAAATGAAGCAGGGCACAGGCTGATAGAATTTTGTCAAGAGAATACGATGGTCATAGCAAACACTCTTTTCCAACAACCCAAGAGACGGCTCTACACATGGACATCACCAGACGGTCAACACAGAAATCAGATTGACTATATGCTCTGCAGCCAAAGATGGAGAAGCTCTATACAGTCAGTAAAAACAAGACCAGGAGCTGACTGTGGCTCAGATCATGAGCTTCTCATTGCAAAGTTTAAGCTTAAACTGAAGAAAGTAGGGAAAAGCACTAGGCCACTCAGGTATGAATTAAATCATATCCCTGTTGAATATACAGTAGAGGTGACAAATAGATTTAAGGAATTAGATCTGATAGACAGAGTGCCTGAAGAACTATGGACAGAGGTTCGCGACATTGTACAACAGGTAGCAACCAAAACCATCCCAAAGAAAAAGAAATGCAAGAAAGCAAAATGGCTGTCTGAGGAAGCTTTGCAAATAGCTGAGGAAAGGAGGGAAGCAAAAGGCAAGGGAGAAAAACATAGATATGCCCAATTGAATGCAGAATTCCAGAGAATAGCTAGAAGAGATAAGAATGCCTTCTTAAATGAACAGTGCAAAGAAATAGAAGAAAACAATAGAATAGGGAGGACCAGAGATCTTTTCAAGAAAATTGGAGAGATGAAGGGAACGTTTAATGCAAAAATGGGCATGATAAAGGACCAAAATGGCAGGGACCTAACAGAGGCAGAAGAGATTAAGAAGAGGTGGCAAAATTACACAGAAGAACTATACAAGAATGAGCTTAATGTCCCAGATAATCACAATGAGTTGGTCACTGACCTCGAGCCAGACATCCTAGAATGTGAAGTGAAGTGGGCCTTAGAAAAGCTGAGCAACAACAAAGCTAGTGGAGGTGACAGTATTCCAGCTGAGCTATTCAAAATCTTAAAAGACAGTGCAGTAAAAGTGCTACACTCAATTTGCCAGCAAATTTGGAAAACTCAACAGTGGCCACAGGATTGGAAAAGATCAGTTTACATTTCAATTCCAAAGAAAGGCAGTGCCAAAGAATGTTCAAACTATCGCACCATTGCACTCATTTCTCATGCTAGTAAAGTCATGCTTAAAATCCTACAAGCTAGACTTCAGCAGTATGTGGATCGAGAACTACCAGAAGTGCAGGCAGGATTTCGAAGAGGCAGAGGAACTAGAGATCAAATTGCCAACATACGCTGGATCATGGAGAAAGCTAGGGAGTTCCAGAAAAACATCTACTTCTGCTTCATTGACTATGCTAAAGCCTTTGATTGTGTGGATCATAACAAACTGTGGCAAGTTCTTAAAGAGATGGGAGTACCAGACCATCTTATTTGTCTCTTGAGAAACCTATATGCGGGTCAAGAAGCAACAGTGAGAACTGGACACGGAACCACTGATTGGTTCAAAATTGGGAAAGGAGTCTGGCAAGGCTGTATACTGTCACCCTGCCTATTTAACTTATATGCAGAGCACATCATGAGAAAGGCAGGGCTAGATGAATCAAAAGTTGGAATTAAGATTGCCGGAAGAAATATCAACAACCTAAGATACGCAGATGATACCACTCTAATGGCAGAAAGTGAAGAAGAACTAAAGAGCCTCTTGTTGCGGGTGAAGAAGGAGAGTGCAAAACTTGGGTTGAAACTTAACATTAAGAAAACCAAGATCATGGCATCTGGCCCTCTCAATTCCTGGCAAATAGATGGGGAAGAAATGGAGGTAGTGACAGATTTTATTTTCCTGGGCTCCAAGATCACTGCAGATGGGGACTGTAGCCAAGAAATTAAAAGACGCTTGCTCCTGGGGAGGAAAGCCATGGCAAATCTAGACAGCACACTAAAAAGCAGAGACATCACCCTGTCAACAAAAGTGCGTATAGTCAAGGCTATGGTCTTCCCAGTTGCAATGTATGGCAGTGAAAGTTGGACCATAAGAAAGGCTGAGCGCCAAAGAATTGAGGCCTTTGAACTATGGTGCTGGAGAAGAATCCTGCGAGTCCCTTGGACTGCAAGGCGATCAAACCGGTCAGTCCTAGAGGAGATAAACCCTGACTGCTCTTTAGAAGGCCAGATCCTGAAGCTAAAACTCAAATGCCGCTTGGGGGGTGTATGAAAGCCCTAATAAGCAGGCATATACATAGAATGAAGGCTACTGCTAAGCTTGTAAGCCGCCCTGAGTCTTCGGAGAAGGGCGGGATATAAATGGAATTAAAAAATAAAAAAAAAAATAAAAAAAAATACTTTGGCCACCTAATGAGAAGGAAGGACTCACTGGAGAAGAGCCTAATCCTGGGAAAGATCGAGGGCAATAGAAGAAGGGGACGACAGAGAATGAGGTGGCTGGATGGAGTCACTGAAGCTGTAGGCGTGAGCTTAAATGGACTCCAGAAGATGGTAGAGGACAGGAAGGCCTGGAGGAACATTGTCCATAGGGTCGCGATGGGTCAGACACGACTTCGCAGCTAACAACAACAAGACACTTTTCCACAATCTGACTTTTTATTCTCCTTCTTCTGATCCTGCTGTGAAATAAGAATTGGATATAATTTCTAAAGCCTTTTTATTTTAGATTTTTTTAAAATCCCACCTTTATTGTCTTTTATAAATAAAGATAGCGAACATACCTAATATTCCTTCTTCCTCCTGTGTTCCACCCAATAATCCTGTGAGGTGAGTTGGGCTGAAATAAAATGACTGGCCCAAAGTTACCCAGCTGGCTTTCGTGCCTAAGGCAGGTTTAATTTTATACAATTAGTCCTCAACTTACGATTGTTTGTTCAGCAACTGTATGAACTGTATGAAATTGTGATGGTACTAAATGAAGGGCACTGCCCAAAGTTCAGACCATTGCAGTGCCTCCTTGGTTATGTGGTGCATTGCACCTATCCTTACAACCACAGAAATGCTGCAATCCCCACCACCACCACCACAGACTAGGAAGTCTTAACCAGCTAGGCCCACTGGCATGGTAGAAAATATTGCCTCTCTAACCTTGAGAAAGATTGCCTTTGCTGCTTTCTAGCTGTGCTTCACATTGGTGAGACTGCCGGGAAAGGGAAAGGTAAGTGGACTTGGGCATGGTAAGGCAGAGAAAGCCAAACTTTTCAGGAATAGTGGTAGGGAGGGAGAAGGCCAGAGGTGGTGAGAAAGGAGTAAGCCAGGCTTTTCAGGAGTGTAGTGGAGAAGGCAAGAGGACCAAGTGTGGGTGGGCCTAGTCTACTAAGGCCTTCTGGGAGTAATGGGGCAAGGGGAAGAAGGCCAGGTTTCTTGGGAGTGGGTGGGGGGAGAAGAGATAGGAGGAACACATGATCTAGCTGGCTGAGGCCTTCCAGTCTGTGATAGGTTTTTACATGCTGGCAGGCCCTGAGCCTCCCAATCCCTCTCCCACCACAAGGCACCCCTGCATGGTTGCTTAATGACTGCAGCGGGGAGAGTTGGGATTGTGGTCATTGAGCAAGTCAGCCACGTGTGTGTCTCACTTCATGACCACAACAACTTACAACCAAAATTCCAGGCTTAATTGTGGTCATAAGTCAAGGACAACCTGCACTTGTATGGAACATTAATTGGATTCACACAACCTGTTTAAATTGGGTTTATGAATTAAGCTATCTGAAGCTATTTACACAACATAAGGAATGATAAATTAATCAAACAGGCTTGGTTGCATAAAATACTAAACCACCCAAAAAAATGTAAGTAGGGTTAAAACTATGCTATTTTACTATGTTGTGTGAATGCAGTCATTAGGTCTTTAATTGCCCTGGTTAAGAATGTAATGCAAATGTACAAAAATGTTTCACATTACAAATAGTTTATATTTTTAGAAATGCAGTTTGCACCTTGCCAAATTGAAGCACATATGGCAGCTTTCTGTCCATATACTAAAATTAAATATCAGTGCTAGACATTTAGATGTTGCCCCAGGCAAGACAGAATTGTGAGTAAAGCTTGACTTCCCCCAAATCTAAAACCCTAGAAATTAAACACTGATAAGACAATGGAAAATACCTACAGTCGAGCTGAAAAAGCTGCATTTGGCCATTTTCTATAATCTTCTAGTTAATAACCTATCCAACAAGTACAAGTGAAACTCGAAAAATCAGAATATCGTGCAAAAGTTCATTTATTTCAGTAATGCAACTTACAAGGGGAAACTAATATATGAGATAGACTCATTACATGCAAGGCAAGATAGTTCAAGCCGTGATTTGTCATAATTGTGATGATTATGGCTTACAGCTCATGAAAACCCCAAATCCACAATCTCAGAAAATTAGATATTACATGCAATCAATAAAACAAGGAGTGTACATAGAACAATATCAGACCTCTGAAAAGTATAAGCATGCATATGCACTCAGCACTTGGTTTTGGCCCCTTTTGTAGCAATTACTGCTCCAATGCGGTGTGGCATGGAAGCTATCAGCCTGTGGCACTGCTGAGGTGTTATGGAAGACCAGGATGCTTCAATAGCGGCCTTCAGCTCTTTTGCATTGTTTGGTCTCATGTCTCTCATCTTTCTCTTGGCAATGCCCCATAGATTCTCTATGGGGTTCAGGTCAGGCGAGTTTACTGGCCAATCAAGCACAGTAATCCCACGGTCATTGAACCAGGTTTTGGTGCTTTTGGCAGTGTGGGCAGGTGCCAAGTCCTGCTGGAAAATGAAGTCAGCATCCCCATAAAGCTCGTCTGCAGAAGGAAGCATGAAGTGCTCCAAAATCTCCTGGTAGACGGCTGCGTTGACCCTGGACTTAATGAAGCACAGTGGACCAACACCAGCAGATGACATGGCTCCCCAAATCAACACAGACTGTGGAAACTTCACACTGGACTTCAAGCATCTTGCAGTGTGTGCCTCTCCATTCTTCCTCCAGACTCTGGGTCCTTAGTTTCCAAATGAGATGCAAAAGTTGCTCTCATCAGAAAAGAGGACTTTGGACCACTGAGCAACAGACCAGGTCTGTTTTTCTTTAGCCCAGGTAAGACGCTTCTGACATTGTTTGTTGTTCAGGAGCAGCTTGACAAGAGGAGTACGACATTTGAAGCCCATGTCCAGGATCCGTCTGTGTGTGGTGTGGCTCTTGATGCACTGACTCCAGCTTCAGTCCACTCCTTGTGAAAGTCCCCAACACTTTTGAATGGCCTTTTGTTCTGAACCAGCCAACTACCGGCCTTGTAATAAGGCAAACCCCTGTTCAAGCAGTAGAGACTGGAGAGCGTCTGAGGCTGCAAAGCGTCTGCCAAGTTTAATTCACAAGCAAAACAACAGAACAAGAAACACAGGAACTTGAATCCTCAAGCGGAAGGGTTGCTTTCAGCAACCAGCCCTTCCCCAAACACTCCTTTTATTTAGAGTTCAGGGCGTGGCCTCCCTCTGCCTCCTCCCGAGGAGACCCGCAGCCTTTCTCTGCTTGGTCCTGCTCGACTGCCTCCTGCGTCGGGCGTCCTTGAACAGGGCCAGCTGTGGGTCATCATCCTCCGCACTATCGGGCTCACGCAGCTGAGAAGAGGGCCCCGGCTGGGAGCTCTGCCAAGCCTGCAAGCCATCATCAGCCGGTTCGTCTCCCACACACTCCTCCTCCCCCTCATCTGAGTCATCCGATACATCTGAGCCGGCTGCCGGGCCCACAGGCTGGCCCTGAGTCACAACACTTTTTCCTTACAATCCTCTCCAGGCTGTGGTCATCCCTGCTGCTTGTGCACCTTTTTCTTCCACACTTTTCTCTTCCACATAACTTTCTATTAATGTGCTTTGATACAGCACTTTGGGAACATCCAACTTCTTTTGCAATTACCTTTTGAGGCTTTCCCTCCTTATGGAGGGTGTCAATGATGGTTTTCTGCACAACTGTCAGTTCAGCAGTCTTCCCCATGATTGTGATTCCTACTGAACCAGACTGAGAGACCATTTAAAGGCTCAGGAACTTTTTGCAGGTGTTATGGCTTAATTAGCTGATTAGAGTGGGACACTTTGAGCCTAGAATATTACTGAGATTGTGGATTTGGGGTTTTCATGAGCTGTAAGCCATAATCATCACAATTATGACAAATCACGGCTTGAACTATCTTGCTTTGCATGTAATGAGTCTATCTCATATATTAGTTTCCCCTTTTAAGTTGCATTACTGAAATAAATGAACTTTTGCATGATATTCTAATTTTTTGAGTTTCACCTGTATATTCGCTCCTTCTGTATAACATATGTTGACAAAATTGAATTTTTTCCTTGTAATAAAGTTAAAAATGAATATATTTGTTTTTCACACTTAAACAATTCTAGTCTTCTGTTTGTGTGGTCGTGCTAGAAAAATAAGCCTTGCTTTATCAAAAGGAGCTTCTTTTCCTTTCAATAAAGAGGTGCCTCAAGGATCCACAAGGATCTAGTTCGGTTAGCACTACTCCACACCATGTCCATGAGATGCTTTTTCACAGCACTTAGATCAAAGCTTGAATTGAAACTTATCCTTAAATCTCTCCAAAGACTTAGTCAATTCTCTGAGTGAAGTTTTGAGATCTGCATGCGAGGCTCCACTCAAGGGCTGAAAGAAAGTACGGTAAGAAAACAAATCATGCACACAGGTACAAACATACATACAGTAAGCTGGATTCCCACATCAGTCTTAGTCACGGTTTAGCTGTTGAATAAACTAGAGGTAGGTAGGTTCTCCAATACTTTCAACCATAAGTCATGGTTTTCAAAATGTAGTGGCTAAGTTCCTACAATATATACAAATAAATTAAATAAAGTACATTATGGCTTACTGCAATGAAATACCAGTCAGAATGTTCTTAAATTAAAGGAACTTCTGAGCTTAATAGAGTTTTTTTTTCTGCTGCCCTTCAAAGCATAGGCTGCTGTGCTCCAGTAGACCTTTTCTGCTGTGGTTTTTTGGATGTAAAACACTCTTCCTAGAGAGATGCAGTTGGCATTAAATTCTCCCATGCAAAGTAGCACTTCCCATGTAATATTTAGAGTCGTTAAGTCTTCTATGAATGTTCTTCACCATGTATTTAGAGGGCATCCTCTTGGTTGTTTGGCAGCGGGGGTGGGGGTGGGGCTGCATTTCAATGCCATTTGGGGGATTCAATTGTTCTCCATGCAGAGGATATGACCTTGGAGCCTTCTCTGTGTGACAATGTTATGTAGTTTACAGGAGAAACTCTTTTGGACAGCTTCTTTGTTAGTAATATGGTCAAAATAGCAAATCTTTAGGATCTGGTGAAAGCATCTCTGTTGGAAAATGTCAAGTCACTTGTTAATACTTGCTGACATCTTCCAAGTCTCTCTGGCATAAATGGCTGTTGGGATCACTACAGAGGTGAGCAAACGGAGTTTAGGTTTCAGTGATATAAACAACCAGATTTTATTCATCCACTGAAGAGTAGCTGTTGCTTTTCCAATGCTGCATTTGACATCTGTGTCTATATCTACATTTTGGGTGATTGCACTACCCAAATAAGTAAACCATCCAGATTTTAGTGAGGAGTCTTTTCCTGTTTCAGCTTTTAGTTATACCGATGACTATCTCAGGGTTAGTGCATATACATCATGGGTAAGAGAGAGACATTATCCTTCTGAGCATGTGATTTCTGATGCCTTATGAAACTTATATCTTGAGAAGTAGAATGCTACTGGCTATTCCAACTTAACTAGTGGGAGAAAAAAGTTGTCACTCCAAGTCACGATTGTGGATTTCCTGGAAACACCTAATGATTAATGGCAGAAAGATAAACATGATGGACTAAAACATCTAAGACAGTGTTTCTTAACATTGGCAAAATTGCCAAAGCTGAGAAAATCTAGGAAATCTTTATATATTTTTAGGAAGGGACAGCTATCCCCAGTACATAGTTTCAGTTTAGTTAATGAACTTTTTGTTGGCCTATTTTCCATATAAATTTTATGAATAAGTTATCTATGCAAAGAAATATTTATTTGGCATTAACATTAGAATACCTCTTAATATATACATTACCTTTGAGCAGTATTCATTTTAATGAAATTAATTTTATCCCACCAACTCAGTGAAATTTTGATCCATCTATCATATCTATGGCAACATTCTCTAAACAATATCCTAAACAATCTTTAAAACAGAATCAGTGGAGCTGGTGGGGCTGTCTTGCAAAGTGACTTGGGAAGATTTTGAGCCTGTTAAACCTGAGGAAGTGGACAAGGCCCTCTTAGCTGCTGGTTTGGCCACTTGTATATTAGATCCATGCCCTTCCTGGCTTATTAAAGCTGTGTGGGAGAGGATGAGGAATTGGCCTGGGCAGCAGCAAACTCCTCCTTGAAAAAGGGAATGGTTCCATCAGCTCATAAAGAAGTAGTAGTGCACCCACTTCTCATTGCTTAATCTAACCAAGTTAGACAGTTTTCACCCAGTTTACAATCTTCCCGTTAGGGAAGATTGTGGAGAGAGTGGTCGCGTAGCAGTTGCAGAGAGCCTTAGATGAAGCAGATTATCTAGACCCTTTTCAGTAGGGGATTTGGCCAGGATTTGGCCAGGATTTGGGATTGAGATGGCATTGATTGCACTCATGGATGACCTCTTGTGGGAACAGGATGGAGGTAGTGCCTCCACTCTAGCTATTCCTGACCTCTCAGCAGCATTCAATACCATCAATCAGAGTATCTTCTAGGCAAGCTCTGGGAATTGGGGATGAGTGGCATAATATTGTACTGGTTTCCCTCCTTCTACCAGGAAGTTGATAGATGGGGAGAAATCCAGGCTGTGGCTCCCTACTTTGTGAGGTGCCTTAGGATTGGTTCTCTTTCCTCTCCTGTTTAACATCTACAAGAGACCACTGGATAAGGTGATCCATCAGTTTGGTGTGAGATATAATCAATATATGGATGACACCCAATTTTTTTTTATCTCTATTACAGGCCCCTTGAGAGATACTGCAGATATCTTATCCCAGTGTCTGGAAGCTATTCGGATTTGGATAGGGCAAAACAGACTCTGACTCAACCCTAGTTAGATGGAGTGGCTGTGGATATTTGGACCTTCCGGAGACAATGTTCTCCCATCTCTAGTTCTACACGGACCAATATGCAACCTGCTTGAGCAGGGGGTTGGACTAGAAGAACCCCAAGGTCCCTTACAGCTCTGTTCTGATTGATCGATTGAAACTGATCATGGGAAGCTTGGTTTCCAGAGGAGTGAATCAGCAGAACAATCTCAGCCTCCCTCATATTTTGAAGGTTGGGAAATTCCTCCAGGATACTGAAACCCTGCCAGGCCAAATTGTTGTATACTGAAATGCAGAGCCTATCCGTAGAAAAACTCAAATTAACAAATAAAATGCTGCTCTCCTGACAATTAGGGTGCGTAAAGATGGGCTAAGTTTTCTCGGATCTTGTGAGTTTTCCAGCGGGAAGCTTTCTCCCAAATTTGGGAGATCGGCAGTTTGCTTTCGGACCTGTCACCTTTCCTCGAAAGAATAGTTAGTTCTTTCACTTTGCGCGGAAAGGAAAGGGGCGGGGAAGGGAGGGAGAGAAGGCCTCACTCACCCTTTCCCTTTTCCTGTAACTCTTTCGGCCGATCCCAAGAGGAGGGGCCGGGAACTCCTGTCTTCCAAGCTCCAGTCAGAGCGAGGTTGCTCACTTGAATTTGGCTTTCTGGCACCGAGCTCCAAACTTCCTGGAACGTCGCTAGAGATTAGCTACCTAGAGGGGGAAGGGAAGGAGTGGCTACCCCGCAGAAACTTAATCGAGCGCAGGAACGATCTCTTCTTCTTCGGTAGCCGGAGAGAGAAGAGGCTCTCCCCAACATGGGCCTCCTGGAGTGGCTGCCCTTTGGCGCGTACAGTGTGGCGCTCGCTACCGCTCTGGCTCTCGTGGCGTTGTGTGCTTTCGGCCGGAGGAAAAGGTAAGGGAAGACTCGCTGGCCTGCTGCCTCGTATGTCTTGGCTTTAGCTAATCGGGAGAGTAAGGCATCTAGGAGAGGGAAGGCAACTCCCACTTTTCTCGAGAAGCGGCCGTGGGACTTTTGGTTTCGTGGTGAACGTTGCACAGAAGCAGCTGGGGGAATAGGAGCTTGCCCTGACTGGTAACGGACTGTCTATGGAGATTCTCAGCCATCCAGCTCATGGTTGTCCGAAAGGTGATTTTTCAGGAGGCAACTGGACTTTCTTGTTTTTCTTTGAAGACGTTCTTCAAAGAAAAACAAGCAAGTCCAGTTGCCTCCTGAAAAAGCACCTTTGGGACTTGTGGCGGACGTTTTTACGGAATCACGAAGGGAAAGCTGCGGAAGGAAAAAAAAAAGTTTTTTCTAAAATGCCGTCCGATACAAATGAAGACTGGTCTCCAGTGAGGAATACAGGATATTGATAGAACGACTCATTATTATTGTGCTCCAATCTCATGACAATTTACCGAGAAGTTAAAAACGCTTTTACTAGTTTATGACGCCTCGATTGGCCTTAATAAAGATAATATTCATATATGGATTTATAATCGAATGAACCCAGATATCTTTTGTACAGGTACACACAGATTATTGAAACCTTATTGAATTCAAATTTCAAGCTTTTAATGTGGCATAAAATTACCACTCAAGAGTGAGCCTTGCTTTTTCGCACAGGTGGTAAACATTAGATTAATAATCCACATTGGACAATTGTTATGACCAGTCAGAACGCTAGATAGTGATGAGCAAGCTTCCTGCTCTACAATATGACATCAGATTCGATATAGAGAAAGTAATGGACAAAGATGGTTTGATTTGAAACCCAGAATGCATCAGACTGGAATCTGATGGCTTGGACTTCAGTGCCCAGTAACTGAATGAGCATGAGCATGACCATGACCAGAAACCAAGAGACTGGAAGAATTGTAGTCCAAAGGTCTAACATATTTGCAGCTTGTACATTATACTTGCTGTTAATTTGTTAATCTTTTTCCTCAACCCAGTTTCTAGATTTGCAGAGTACACTGATCTATGTGGGTTGAGTTTATATAACATGCTGGATTAAAAGATATTTGGCTAGCTTGTGATTCGTTATGTTGTTTAAACATACGTTGTTCAAACACAATAATTGTGCAACAATAATCTTGCAACAAACACTGTCTTCATATGAAAGGACATAAAAATATGGTTGCTCTAGCATATATTCTACATTTCATATTATCCCTAATTGTTTGAAGCCAGCCAAACACTAATGGCTATGTTTATACTAGGACTACCAGTTCTGTAACATTAAAATCTACACTAGAGTAGAAGCAGTAAAGAAATACAGAAACTTATCCTCTTTGCTGCTATTTGTAATGGATATTTACCATACTATTAATCACCATTTACTCAGTCTCTCTCCCTCCCTCCCTCCCCCCTCTCAGTACTTGACATATTGACCCTTAAATTTAATTATATTAATTATACTTGGTTTATACAACTAACTAGACTAAACTGTGTTTATCTACTTTGTGATCCAGTGCAGACCCTGCCTCCCCATAATGAAAATATAAATCCAGAAATGATCACAATTTGTCTTCTGCCGAAACTTAAATATACCAGCTCCTTGTTAAGTACGGTAGCAAACAGAAATAAGTTGGATATTCATTTCTGGTAGTCTTAGCAGGAATTTCTTATTATCTCATGAATTTTTGGGCCAGGAGTGAATAGACAGCCCTCCACTCTATTGGAATTTGTCTCTAGGTTACCATGGCTGTGACTTGGGCATTGTATTGAACTGGAGTTATATGGTATCTTCTCTGCCAACAGGAATCTGCCAGTGAGTTCTGTATTAGAGAGCTTTCTTTATATTTTGAGCTGTTTGCTCCTTCTGAGTCTTTCTTGGAGATCTCACTAGGTGGCAGTTTAGGGCAATTTCACTTCACTTTTGACTTGGTTACATGAGGGTACTTTAGTTTAAGTAAACACAAGGTTCTCTTCTGCCTCTCTGTTGGCTGTTTTAGTTCACATGCAACATATTTACTCAGTTCTTGACTTGGTTCAATGTGTTGTATGAATCTAGCTATTTCTTCCAGAATGCTATCTCAGGATTGGATTGAATACAGGAAAGCCTGTAATTGGAAATGGGAAAGCATACAGTAACTGATGTCTTTCATTAGGAGAGAAGAAGTTTATGTGTGGTAGCCTTCTAGTTGCTGCACATCCAGCAAGAATCAGCTCTGATACTAATTAGAAAATATGAGTCATGGCATAACTCAGAATTCAGAAGACTGAAATTCCATCTTCAAATGACAAATTGAAAAAATTCCACAGAAAATTAAAGAACAATGTTTTTTAAATTAATAGACCATGATTTCTAGTCCAGCCTTGGGCATGAAAGTGAACTCGATGACTTTGAGCCGGTCACTCTCAGTTGTGGAGAAAATAGGAGGAGGAAGGAGTATAAGGTATGTTTGCTACCTTGGGTTATTTACAAAAATAATAAAGGTGGAATATAATAAATAAAATTAGATATACTTCAAAACACACACACACACATATTTATACAAGTACTCCTCACTTACGATTGTCTTGTACAATAATTGTTCAAATTTAAAATGGTCACAGTATCCTGTGGTCACATGATTGCCATTTGTGACCTTCACAGCCAGGTTCCAACAAACAGTCAATGGAGAAGCTACCGGTTAGTCACATGATATTGAACTTAATCACCCACAGTGATTCCCTTTACAAGTGTAGCAGAACTGAAGTCATAAATCAAGCATGATCATATGACATTATATTTAATAACCACATTATTTAGTAATGGAGTTGCAAGTCCTAATTACAGTAGAATTGGTAAATGAGGACTATCTGAATATGTATATCTATATGTATTTCTATGTGTATACTGTATATATCCCCTTCATGGATTACTGCCTTGTCGTGGCGAAGGGGCTTCTGTAATTCAGTGAAGCTATGAGCTATGCTGTGCAGGGCCACCCAAGAGGGACAGGTCATAGCAGAGAGTTCTGACAAAGTGTGATCCACTGGAGAAGGAAATGGCAACCCACTCCAGTATCTTTGCCATGAAACCCCTATGGACAGTACCAAAAGGCAAAAAGATATGACACTGGAAGATGAGCCCCTCAGGTCAAAAGGTACCAAATATACTACTGGGGAAGAGCAGAGGGCTAGTACTAGTAGCGCCAGAAAGAATGAAGCAACTGGGCCAAAGCCGAAAGGACACTCAGCTGTGGATGTATCTGGTGGTGAAAGGAAAGTCCAATGCTGTAAAGATTTTTTTCTCCATAGGAACCATGAATTAAGGCAAGCTGGACATGGTCAAACAAGAGATGATAAGACTGAACATCGACATCTTAGGAATCAGCGAATGAAAATGGATAGGAATGGTTGAATTTAATTCAGATGACCATGAGGTATACTACTGTGGGCAAGAATCCCTGAGAAGAAATGGAGTAGCCTTCATAGTCAATAAAAGAGTAGGAAAAGCTATACTGGGATACAATCCCCAAAATGACAGAATGATCTCAGTTCAAATCCAAGGCAAACCATTCAATATCACAGTAGTCCAAATCTATGCCCCAACCACCAGTGCTGAAGAGGATGAAATTGACTGGTTCTATGAAGCCCAAGGGACGTGGTGGCTCAGTGGGTTAGGACGCTGAGCTTGTCGATCAGAAGGTCGACAGTTTGGCGGGTCAAATCTTGAGTGCTGCGTAACAAAGTGAGCGCCTGTTACTCGTCCCAGCTTCTGCCAACCTAGCAGTTCAAAAGCACATAAAAATGCAAGTAGAAAAATAGGGAACACTACAGTGGGAAGGTAACAGCGTTCCGTGCGCCTTTGGCGTCTAGTCATGCTGGTCACATGACCACGGAGACATCCTCAGACAAGCGCTGGCTCTTTGGCTTTGAAATGGAGATGAGCACTGGCCCTTAGAGTTGGAAAAGACTAGCACTCATGTGCAGGGGAACCTTTACCTTTACCTATGAAGCCCTACAGCACCTTATAGAACTAACACCAAAAAATGATGTCCTTATCATCATGGGAGATTGGAATGCTAAAGTGGGAAGCTAAAAGATAACTGGAATAACAGGCAAGTTTGGCCTTGGAGTACAAAATGAAGCAGGGCACATGCTGACAGAATTTTGTCAAGAGAATATGATGGTCATAGCAAACACTCTTTTCCAACAACCCAAGAGACGGCTCTACACATGGACATCACCAGACGGTCAGCACAGAAATCAGATTAACTATGTGCTCTGCAGCCAAAGATGGAAAAGCTCTATACAGTCAGTAAAAACAAGACCAGGAGCTGACTGTGGCTCAGACCATGAGCTTCTCATTGCAAATTTAGGCTTAAACTGAAGAAAGTAGGGAAAAGCACTAGGCCACTGAGGTATGAACTAAATCATATCCCTGATGAATATACAGTAGAGGTGACAAATAGATTTAAGGAATTAGATCTGATAGACAGAGTGCCTGAAGAACTATGGATGGAGGTTCACAACATTGTACAAGAGGTAGCTACTAAAACCATCCCAAAGAAAAAGAAATGCAAGAAAGCAAAATGGCTGTCTGAGGAAGCTTTGCAAATAGCTGAGGAAAGGAGGTAAGTGAAAGGCAAGAGAGAAGAAGATACACCCAATTGAATGCAGAATTCCAGAGAATAGCTAGAAGAGATAAGAATGTCTTCTTAAATGAACAGTGCAAAGAAATAGAAGAAAACAATAGAATAGGGAGAACCAGAGATCTTTTCAAGAAAATTGGAGAGATGAAGGGAACGTTTCATGCAAAGATGGGCATGATAAAGGACCAAAGAGATGTGAGTACAAGACCATCTTTTTTGTCTCTTGAGAAACCTATATGCGGGTCAATAAGCAACAGTGAGAACTGGACATGGAACCACTGATTGGTTTAAAATTGGGAAAGGAGTCCGGCAAGTCTGTATACTGTCACCCTGCCTATTTAACTTATATGCAGAGCACATTGTGAGAAAGGCAGGGCTAGATGAATCAAATTGGAATTAAGATTTCTGGGAGAAATATCAACAACCTAAGATATGCAGATGATTCCACTCTAATGGCAGAAATTGAAGAGGAACTAAAGAGCCTCTTAATGCGGGTGAAGAAGGAGAGTGAAAAAGTTGGCTTGAAACTTAACATTAAAAAAACCAAGATCATGGCATCCGGCCCTCTCAATTCCTGGCAAATAGATGGGGAAGAAATGGAGGTAGTGACAGATTTTATTTTCCTGGGCTCCAAGATCACCCCAGATGGGGACTGCAGCCAAGAAATTAAAAGATGCTTACTCCCGGGGAGGAAAGCCATGGCAAAACTAGACAGCACACTAAAAAGCAGAGTTATCACCCTGCCAACAAAAGTGCATATAATCAAGGCTATGGTCTGCCCAATTGCAATGTATGGCTGTGAAAGTTGTAATAATAAAGGGGGATGCTAGCTAGCTAGCTAAATAAATAGATGGATGGATGGATGGATGTTCTTCTATCAGATCTAGACAGTCTTAATTTCAGAAAATGTCCATCATTGTTTTAGTTATCCCTACCCACCAATTTCTACCAATTTCTCTAGGCATGTAATAGTTGATGGCCTTGATGTTGCAGATCATCAATTCCTTGAATATATGTGTGTGTGTGTGTGTTTGTTTGTGTGTGTGTATGTATATTATATGTATATATCTTGGGCTAACTTAAAAAAAAGCTTGGCTACCCTAACTCTATCCTACCCTACCCTACCCTACCCTACCCTACCCTATCCTATCCTATCCTATCCTATCCTATCCTATCCTATCCTATCCTATCCTATCCTATCCCTAGATTTAGCTGAAGATTCAGGTTATCATGTCATTAGAGAGCCAGAGACATTAGCATGTCTCATATTAGTGGCTTATTTAAAATTATTGTCTGGAAAATGCATATCTCTAAAGGCTAGTAAAATCAGCTATATTCAAATATTACTCATTATTACATGCTCTATGGGATCTCAGTGATTCTGAAAGTGATGTGTGAACTTTAGAAAATAAATCACCCGATTACATGCATGGTTTTATACAGAATTTCAAATTTTGACATTGCTTCTGGATGTGAGAAAAGAGAATGTAAGAGAATACAGGGGAAACCAGCTGATCGGCAGAGCAATGAGTGGCTGGCTTTGGTGCGTCTTCCCTGCGCTGCGCTCTGTCAGTGGCTCAAATCTGGAGTCTCAGCCTTTTAGCTGATCAGTGGAGCAATGAGGCCAGGTAGCCAGGTCGCTGCACAGATTTCCCCCCACAACCGGTTGATTGTCGAGCCCGGGGCTTCATAGTGGCCTTGCTCTACTTGCTCTTGCCCGGCACCATGAGCAGCTGCTACCGCCTGCCCCGCTTTTTGCAAGCAGGCTTCTGGCAGTGGAGGCTCCGGGGCGAGCTTTGGCACGTCTTACCTGCGGTGTGCTCTGTTGGCGGCTCAAATCTGGAGTCTCAGCCTCCCAGCTGGTCGACGGAGCAATGAGCTGCTGGCAGGCCAGTTAGCTGGGTTGCTGCATGGATTCTCCCCCCCAACCCAGTTGATTGTCAAGCCCGGGGCTCGACAGCCGCTCCTGCTCAAAAGGCAGGGCTTGGCGGCCAGTGAGGCACTTGTGTGGGGCTCTCCCAGGGGTGGTGGGCTGAATGGGGACTGGCCTCGCCGTTTCCGTGCTAGAGTAGCACCCGCGGAGGTGGCCAAGGGCAAGCAGGGCAAGGCCGCTCCTGCTTGAAAGGTAGGGTTCGGCGGCTGCCGAGGTGCTCACATGGGGCTCTCCCAGGGCTGGCGGGCAATGGGGGAGGAGTGGGCCGATCGCCTTACCAGTACTTGGGACTCCGACGTGCCTTTCCGGCCATGTGTGCCTCGAAGAAACGCCAATCAGAAGTCAGTCCGGTTGCTGCACAAGTCCCTGGGGAGGAAGGGGTCTCGCTCTGCGCCTGCGCTCGCCCTCTGTAGGGTTCCTGCAGGCCACTGCCAAGCAGCATGCTTTCCGGCAGCAAGTGAACTGGGAAGGAGCAGAGCGTGGGGGTCGGGTTGGGGAGAAGGTGGTGGGGGGAGGCAGGGGGAGGCAGGCAACGCTGCATACCACGAGCCAGGTGCTCGCGAACCACTAGTGGTACACATACCACCGGTTGAAAAGCCATGCCTTATTGAGCTGCTAGCTAGGAAACACCTGTATTAGCTAAGAGGAAACCTGTTTTCTCACACCATTGTTAGACCTTTTGTAAAATTGTATTGCTGTAATTACTTTCTATTGTTGCTATAATGTTTGCTCATTCTAGAGGGGAGGGGTGTAATGTATTGGGTTTGCTTTGTTAAGGGAACACCACGTGGTAACTGCTGGAAGGCTGTTTGAGCAGGGAAGCTAGCTAACGGTTCCCAGCTCCTCAGACAACCCTTCTCCAGCGCTGCTATTGGTTGCCCCTAGGGCGGCAATAGGTTGCTTCAAACCTATTGGCCACCGCCTAGGGGCCAGGGTATAAATTGCTGCATCTGCAGCCCTGTTTTCTAGTTCAGATCCTGCAAGCAATAAATCATGATCTTTGCTGAACTCACTCGCCTCGTCTTCATTCCTGCGCAACGAACCTAGTACACAACACAGAGTATCCCACCTCCTTTACATGGATGATCTGAAGCTGTATGGAAAAACATCATCTGAAATAGAATTGCTGCTGAACAATATCCATATATATAGTCAAGATATTGCAGTAGAGTTTGGCTTGGACAATTGTGCCACACTTACTCTCAAACAAGCAAAAATAGTGAAAACTGAAGGAATAAAGATGCCTCATGAAAATAACATTAAGAGTCTGGATGAGGAAGATTACGACAAATACTTGGGTATCCTTCAAGCTGACAACATCAAGCACACTGAAGTGAAGAAAAAGATTAGATGTGAAAACATCAAGACAGTGAAAAAGATCTTAAAGTCCAAACTCAATGGAGGAAATACTATGAAGGCAATCAACACCTGGGCAATTCCAGTCATTAGATACACAGCTGGAATAGTGGACTGGATTCAAGCAGAACTAAAAGCAATGGATAGGAAGACCAGAAAAATAATGACCATGAATCATGCCCTTCATCCACGCAGTGACATTGACAGACTCTATCTACCAAGGCAAATAGGTGGACGTGGAATGATGCAAGCACATCAGATGGTTGAAGAAGAAAAAATGGCTTTGGAAGAATATCTGAAGGACAATGATGAAGATGCACTGAAATTAGTATATCAGGAAGGCTTACTGACTACTGGAGAGACCAAACTGGCCTACAAGAAAGATCAAATGAAGAACAGAATAGAGGCATGGGAAGACAAAGCACTACATGGCCAGTACATTAAAAAAATAGCTGGGAAAGCAGATAATAACAAGACCTGGCAATGGCTAAGAGCAGGAAAGTTGAAGAAAGAGACCGAGGGACTAATTCTGGCTGCACAAGACCAAGCCTTAAGGACAAATGCATACAAAGTCAAAATTGAGAAGACAGCAACAGACAGTAAGTGCCACCTATGCAAAGAAGCTGAAGAAACAGTGGACCACCTGGTAAGCTGCTGAAAGAAGATGACACAGTCTGACTGACTACAAGCAGCGGCATGACAAAGTAGCAACAATGGTGCATTGGAAGATCTGCAAGAAGCAAGAACTGGTAGGATCATAAAATAGAAAGTCATAGAAAATGATAAAATTAAACTGCTCTGGGACTTCAGAATTCAAACAGACAAGCACCTGCAACATAACACCCCAGACTTAACAATTGTTGATAAGATAAGAAAAGTCTGGATAATGGACATGGCAGTGCCTGGAGACAGCAGAATACACGAGAAAGAACTGGAGAAGATTTATTTATTTAGCGTATGGCTGGTCACACACAGAATTACAAGCACTTCATATTTACAAGTTAGAACAGTTAAAACAATTTTTTTTAAAAAAGAAGCAATTATAAAACCTAAGAGGAAAACAGAAATAACATTTCAGAGTTTAATGTCGAGTTTGGAGATCCAGTCAGTAGCTGCCGTTGTTACGCAGAGGAAGTCCTTAAAATCTCCTGGGTATCTTCTATTAGTGCATTCCCTCACTATATGTTGGATAGTCTGTCGGGGAGCCATGCAATCACATTGTGCTGAAGGTGTCTTTCTCCATTTATACAGAGAATCAGCACACACCCCATGAGTCGTTCTAATTCTATTGTATGTCACCCATATGTGTCGGGGTAGATTAAATCCTGGAGTTATGCTATTAGGATTAATATGCTCAGAAATATCTTAGGAGGTATAGCTACTCCATGCTTCCATCCATTTTTGTATAGTGCTGTGATGTTTGGCCAGCAGCTTAAGCGCTGTGAGGAGTGGTGGATTTCTTGACTTTAATCGACATCTTAAGAGATCAGAGGTATAGGCATGAATGAGTAGAGAGGAGTTTAGCAGGATCTTACTATACTCTCGAATGAGAGCTTCTTGTTGTCGTAAATGCGGGGGAAGTATGTGGCTAAGAACTGGTAGCCAGTGAATAGGTGTAGATTTTATGCACCCAGTAATTAATCTCATTGTATGGTTGAGTTGAACATTAACAAGTCTTGTATGTGAGCTGTTTATCCATACAGGTGCGCAGTATTCCGCTACAGAGTAGCAAAGCCCAAGGGCTGCACATCGAAGAGTTGGAGCTGAAGCTCCCCAAGTTGTTCCGCTTAGTTTTTGCAGAATGTTGTTTCTGCTGTTAACCTTGGCAGCCATATTCTGAATATGTTTTTTAAAAGACAGGGTCCTGTCTAAGGTGACCCCCAGATATTTTGGAGTTGCCTCATATGGGAACAATTTGTTATTTAGGTATACATTGAGTTCTCTTTTTGCCAGTTTATTATTAAGGTGGAAACATGATGTGACTGTCTTACTTATGCTTGGGATTAACCTCCATTGGTGGAAGTATGTACTCAGAGTTGTAAGGTCGGCTGTAAGTACACCTTCTGTAACTTTGATGTCCTTGTGGCTATGTGCTAATGCCAAGTCATCAGCGTAAGAGAACTTTGTTGATAGTGTGGGTGGTATATCGGAAATATATAAGTTGAATAAGGATGGGGCCAATACAGAGCCCTGAGGGAGTCCATTATTCAGATGTCTTTGCTTACTAATTTTATCGCCCATGATGACTTGAAAGGTCCTTGCTGAGAGCATGTTATTTATTAGGTGGCCCATGGTCCTACAAGGGACAGCGTGGAGGAATTTGCTTAATAGACCATCCCTCCACACTGTATCGTATGCTGCTGTGAGATCCACAAATACAACAGATGTTTTCAATTTATTCTGATAGCTGCTTTCAATGTGGCTAGTAAGACTAAGGACTTGATCGGCACAGCTCCGATAAGATCTAAACCCAGCCTGTTCAATCGGTATTTGTTCGTTAATTTTCTGTCCAATTCTGTTAAGTATCAGCCTTTCAAGTAGTTTATAACAAACACTTAACAGAGCAATGGGGCGATAGTTTTCTGGCTTGTTGCTTTCTTTTCCAGGTTTTAATATGCCAATTACCTTGGTTCTCTTAAATTCTGGAGGGAGCTTACTGGAAGTTAGGATATCTGTGTAGAATTTTGCCAGCCATTCTCTTGTGCGAGGCCCAGAGTGGATGATAAATTCAGGCATTACTCCATCAAAACCAGGAGATTTTCCAGCTTTGATAAGATAAGAAAGACAAAAAAGTCTGGATAGTGGACGTGGCAGTGCCTGGAGACAGCAGAATACACGAGAAAGAACTGGAGAAGATAACAAAATACAAAGACCTACAAATAGAAGTAGAAAGACTATGGCAAAGGGAAGCAAGGGTAGTACCAATAGTAATAGGCGCTGTGGGTGCAATCCCAAAACAACTGGAGCACCACTTGAACACCATTGGCATTGACAAATTCGCCATTAGCCAATTGCAAAAGGCAGCCCTACTAGGAACTGCTTCCATCCTGTGACAATATCTATAATACCATCAAACATCCATATCTGCCTATCCCAGGTCCTTGGTAAGGACTCGATAGGTAGACAAAAATGCCAAATCCAGTCTGAACATCTTGCTGACCGTGCGATGATGATGATTAATCATCATCATCATCATCATCATCATCATCATCATCATTCTGTGTTCTTGTATTTTGTAGAAAATTTTCCCTAAAAAATTAACACCTAAAAAGTTTGTACCAAAGTTCCCTAAAATTTTTATGTCAAAGTTTTTACCAACAAAAAGCTAAAATTATTCTATGCACATGTCTGGTAGATGTATTGCATGTGAAAGTTTCTCCATGAACAAATACCTTGAACATAAACTACTTTTCTGTTCTCTTGAATAGTATTTAATATATTTCTGTGTGTAACCATCTTCTGCAAACAAAAGAACATTGTGCACTAACATTCTGGGCAGACAGTCAGAACTTTTGGAAGCATAAAATGTTTTAGGATTTCCCAAGAGTTTTGCTGTGGTGCAAATGAGGAGGATGGTGAAATACACAGGGTAGTCATCCAACAGTATGAGCAAGCTATAGAGTTTGTTAAGAGAAATTGAATTGCCTGAGGCTAAAGGGGAAGTTCCAAATCTCTTGTTTTCTCCATGAACGTGTTGAAAATAGCCAAGTTACATAACATTAAGAATTTAGTCACTGGATGCTTCCTACAGAATGAGAACACAGCCTTGGTGATAGCAGGGAAATAGCCATTTTTAAATTGTCTTAATGCTTTTTCCAATCAGTGGGGCTGCAGCTTTTTGGTGAACAGATACGATGAGTACAAAAGATCACACATTTAATCACACACGTAATATCTCATCTCTGAAATCCTGGAGAGCTGACAGCTTGATTTATTACAGGACAGTTACTCATATTTATTATGTCTACATCATCCCATCAAAGTGGCAGCCCAAAGAAGTCTGAATGTCAATTCGATAGTGGGTGTAAAAAGTGGAAATGAATGTAGTTTTACCTAAATTTACTAGTTAACTTGGTTGGAGCCAGTGGCATGGTACAGGTGAAGCAGAGATACTCAAGTTCAAGTCCAGTCTTTGACATGGAAGCTTCTGGTTTCTCCAGACCCGTCACTCTCAATTGCTTCTCAAGTTGGGCAAAAATAAGAGGAAGGACTGCTGTTTACTGTTTTCAGGTCTTAAATGAGAGGTGGGTTATAAATCCAATAAATAGTAATAAATTAAAGTATGGTCTGGTTTATATAATGTTAAAGTTAAACTATGCAACTCCATTATGATTTAGTATGACAAAGGAACACAACTTTTGTGAAAAAGTACCATCACATTGGTTTCTTCCTGGTTTGTGAGGTGTGTTACGAGGGAGGTTCCTCAAGCCTCCTAGTCTCTTGCATTTTTTATTTCTTAATCCATCTTTGATATTTAGTGTCAAGTGGTGGTTTACCCTTCCATTCATTAAATGTAGCTTTCCATCCTTCTATTAGCTATGGGATTTTTTTGTGCGGTATCTATCCTGAAAAATTACAGTGGCCGTTGTTTCTCAGATGAACAGCAGAGGGCATACACTAGTCCAGAATTCCTCTCCTGGTATCTTGGCCTATTTTGTCCCCAGGCTTAAGAACTCAACATTCTCTGTGGTCACATCAGTAGTTATAATTGAAAAGGACATTGTCATCCTCTTCAAAGAGCTTACTGTCACTTTTGGGCCAATTTGAGAATATGACTGTGGGAATTAAATGTCTACATTTAGACTGTAAAACGCATGGCATAAAAAAAGACTACCTGAACTGCTGCTTCTACTTAAGGATTATTATATTTGTTGAATTCTGTATAGGCACAACCATTCTTTTTTTTTGTGAACTACTGTTACAGTTGAGGAATACGCCAAAGATCCATATTTTTAAAAAATCTTAAACTCAACAGGAGAAAGAGATTAAAGCTTCAAGATTACAAATCTCTATCAGAACACACTTCCATATACATATATGCAGCTGAAAGTTTATTTTGACACGAAGGAAGTTGGTGTCTCTCTAATACATACCTGCCTCCTGCAATAGTTGAAACAGTGTATTTCAACTGGACAGAATCCTTAACAGGTTCTGAAATAGGCTGGAATCATTGTCACATGTGATTAACTCAGTAGGATAAAATGGTGAAGATTAAAAGAAACATTCTTTTTAATTTCCCCCACTTCCTCTTTCCCTAAATACATGCAAGATCAAAAAGAGAGAGTTCTGATTTTAAAAAAATTGGGTTATATATATTGATGTTCACATTTTTTACTTCTAAAACAGAGTTATTGTATCATTATATAAATCAAACTTTCTTCTGGTTAATAATGGTAAGTCTGAAGCATATGAATAAATGTGAGAAATGAATTACTAATGAGTTCTGCAAGATTTTATAATGTCACTTTCACTGCCAATTTTCTCTAGTAACTTTTAATTACTAAAAATAATCTTAGGTTTTGATTGGTTCAGAGGAATGGTTCTAGGAGTAATGTCTTTTCATATACAAGAAAGTATTTAAATTCAAAATGTCTCTTATACTGAATTTACTAATTTTAGCATTATCTTTGAACTTTTAGCAATGTCTTTGAGAAGATATACCAAACAGGTTTGGTGGCTGAATTTGTACATTGCTCTAACCCATAATGAAGTTTGTTTGGTTTAGCTTAGAATGTTCAGTGCAATCAGGAAATTGTGATCTTTTGTGGGGGGGGGGAAATGTTTTACGTGTGTTCTAAAGACTCATCTCTGTTCCTAGTCCTGTAGTGGTTAAGCCAGCAGGCTAGAAATCAGGAGACTGAATTCTAGCCATGCTTTAGGCCGAAAAGCCAGCAGGATCACCCTGAACAAGTCACTCACCCTCAGCCCTAAGAAGGAGACAATGGCAATCCACTTTTGAAAAACCTTGCCAATAAAATTATGGGGAGTAGTGTAGGCAGTCCTTGGGAGACAAAAACTGACTTGAAGGCACCAAAGAAAACCTCCCAAAACAAAAAGTGCCCCTTTAAACATCCTTTTTTTTATAATAGTGCATTTGTCTATGAAGAATGAATAATAGAAAAAATGTGAGAAAAGAAATTTCTTGATTTGGAGGAAGCATATAATAAACTGCATAGGTCTGAATTTTGGAATATTCTGCATGAAGATGAAATGGAAAGATGTCTTTTGAATGCAGCATGAGCAATATATGATAGAAACAAAGTATATGGAAGAAGGAATGAAATGTTTGTGGAATGTTTCGACATGGAATAGGGAGTAAGACATATTCAATGTTTCTTTGTGGGAGAATGCATTCTCCAACTAATAAAAGATCTAATAAAGTGTGTAAATATAGTACAAGGCAGCCATAGGTGTCTTTCTATTATTATCCCCTTCCCACTTCCAGTGCAGGATGAAGAGATGGGAGGGGATGGAGGAGGAGATTCAACACAATCAGATTTGCAAGAACTGTTATTATAGCCCATGGGTGTCAAACTTGCCACAACATTTGATGTGTCACGACGTATTGTGACTTTTTGCCTTGCCAGGAGCTGGGGTGGGCAGCTGTATGATGCAACCGGCTTGCAGGTCAGCAGTTTGGCACCCCTGTTATAGCCAAACTCAATAAAAGTAGTTTTAGCCTTCCTGCTGAGCTGATTCCATGGTCTGGAACTGACAGTGACATAACTGTATAGTTATGCTTGAAAGAAGATGTACTGGTTGCAATTCTTGTGGTGTCACCTTAGCTTGTTTTGTAATAAATATAACTAATCAGGCCTCCGGTTTGATTTGTTACTACAGGGTTTTGACACCTTGGTTGTTTATCATTTTTATGGATAAACATATAAGGATTGCCTGTGAGGTTGGAGATATGTTGATGTATTCTTAATGCAGATGATGCCCTGCTATGGATGAGAACTTGGATGATTTGCAGAAAATGTTGGATAGAATGTACAATGAAAGAAGGAATATGGAACTGGAAAAAAATAGAGAATAACGGTTAAAAATTTCTTTGAGTAAGTAATAAGTATCATGAATAACAATGGCATCAACCAACAGAGGCAGATCTTCAAATGAAACCTAACATCCTCCAAATATTGTCTCCCAGGGCTAAGTACTTCCCCTTTCTGAGATTCAAAAAATAGGGAAAGGTTCTTGTATACAAGGGCACGTTGCTCCTCAGGAGAGACACCAAACAGCTTGAAAAAAACCTCCTTTCAGATCTTGAAAGATTGGCAGACTCACTTTGGAGCAGTTATCTTTTTCCTCTGAGATGTCAAGGTGCACACATGTGGGAAAGTAGACTCACCAGCAGATTTTATGCTTACCAAAGGAGTTATGTGAAGAAGATTTGTAAAATGACTGGAACAAAGTTACCCAGTAAGACGTATGGTGGAGTGGGGACTTGAACTCCTGGGTTCAGTTCCCAAAAATTATCCATTACTCCTAAATGTCTCAGAAGGCCAGAAAAGGTCAGATCCTGAAGCTGATGTCACTAGACATTACTTCAAAGTAATGTTTTGTGTCAGGGTTGTTAAGAATGTAATTACATCTACTTAGAATTAAATGCAATGAACTCTGTGAGTCTTATATTGATACATTTTGCACTATTCATTAGGGCTGTGCATCTCCTCACATTTGAAAGGAAAAGCATACGTGGAAACACATAGCACAATTTCTTCAAACAGTTGTGTCTTTTCTGGGATTGTTCAGCTGTTCTCAGCAACTGTTCCCAATCCCAAGAAAAAGACCCATTTGATCTGGAGACTGTATCCAAATCTTGTGGAATGCAACCACCATTCTCCCCTTATAATGGTTCAACATTTTAAGGTTGTAGTTTTTAATATAAGATTTAACACATTTCAGTCTTAAAGCCTCCTAAATGTATAAAAAAACTGTTGTGTTTACTTGCAGTACATGTAGTCCTCAACTTGTGACTAAAATTGAGCCAGAATTACAGTCATAACCATGTGACTATGCCTGGTTTTACAATCTTTTCTGCAGTGGTCATTAAGTGGACACCATGCTTGTTAAACGAATGCCATCACTGTTATTCCATTATGCCCAATGTATTTTTTCCCCAGAAACTGGAAGTAAACACCAGAAACCGGCAAAAAAAATATTATTATCATGGTCACATGACCACGGAATGCTACAAGCAACCATAAATCCAAGCCAGTTGCCAAGTGCCAAAAATGACCATGTGTGTATGCATGTGGCCATCAGAACTTTGAAATCAGATAATAATAATAAAGTTGGAAGGGACCTTGGAGGTCAGCTAGTCCAATCCCCTGCTTAGGCAAGAAACCATATACCATTTCAGACAAATGGCTGTCCAGTCTCTTCTTAAAAACTTCCAGTGTTGGAGCATTCACAGCTTCTGGAGGCAGGTTGTTTCACTGGTTAATTGTTCTAACTGTCAGGAAGTTTCTCCTTAGTTCTAGATTGTTTCTCTCCTTGACTAGTTTCCATCTGTTGCTTCTTGTCCTGCCTTTGGGCACTTTGGAGAATAGCTTGACTTCCTCTTCTATGTGGCAGCCCCTGAGATATTGGAAGACTGCTATCATGTCACCCCTTGCCTTTCTCTTCATTAAATAGACATACCCAATTCCAGCAACTGTTCCTTATATGTTTTAGCCTCCAGTCCCCTAATCACCTTTGTTGATCTTCTTTGTACTCTTTCTAGAGTCTCATAAGGGTCTATTTGTGGGGAATCAGTTGTAACTTTGAACAGTCTTTGAGCAACCAGTAATTAATCAAGAATTACCTGCAGTATACTTCTGCGGCTACATAGAGGATGTTGCTAGTTTGAATCAGATCTCAGATTGCTTACTTCTTATTTAAATGACTAAAGGCCCAGCTCTTCAAAGACTTGGACATTCAGATCTGCAGGCTGGTCCTTTTTGAGGGGACTATCACTATAAAACAATATCCAGGAAGTGAAGAAAATGTTTACTTAACAGAATAACAGAGTTAGAAGGGACCTTGGAGGTCTTCTAGTCCAACTCCCTGCTCAAGCAGGAGAACCTATACCATTTCAGACAAATGGCTGTCCAATCTCTTCTTAAAAATCTCCAGTAAAAAAATACTTTTAAAAAAAAAATGTGAATTTTTGCCTGTCTGAGAGAAATTAGGACACAGCAGGGCCTACATTTGTGTGCTCATTGAAGAGGCAGTTGTTGTCATTTCAAAAGAATCTCCAAAGTGTTGGGATGGTGGAACACATTCTTGGAAGACATGCATCTACTGAGCCAAAGTATATTTTCCTAGGAACTTACGCTCCTGTCTGTTAAATGAAAATTTGTACAGTGAAATATGATATTAGATCTTCTGTCGTTTTAAAGGCTAAAAACAGCCAAACAGGATGTTTGAGACATCCTTATGTCTCATATTATAGTTTGGTAGTTGTATGCTTTAAGCAGCACCATAATTTTCACAATGCCACCATATCATCAACTTGGTTAAAAAACAGCATTTTAGTGCTCAAAATATGTTAATTGTATTCCTTGACATCTAAAAAAGTCTACGTATATTCTCTGATATCACTGATAGAAACAATTTTTTAAATGTATTGTTAGTTTGTAGCTTTAGGAAGTAGTTCTTTTTATGAGTGTGATGATAAGATATCTTGAATAGCTGACTCTGGGTTTTTCACTAAACTGGCCGTGAATGCTGTAACCATCTGTTTTTCTGGACGTTTGTCAGGGGGAGTGTGGCAGAGGCAGCTGTCTGAAAAAGGGATGCTTTGGATGATGAAGCAGGCCATTGTTTTGGAGCAATTCTCTTGCATTCAGAGATTCTACCCAAGCGTGCTCTAGAGCAATCAAAATCAAACTATTGTTTGTACCAATCATATTGATCTGAAAAGAAGATGGTGGGATGACCCCATTGTCAATACAAAGACTGGTTCAGAGCAGTTGTATTCTGGCCAAGGTACAGCCTTAGCAGGAAACACACAGGGCAGCTAGAGGGCTTATGCTCCCTACTGGGGAAAAAGAAAAGATCATGGCAGACTAAGCTCTTGTTTAAAGCAAAAAATAAAGACACAGGGTCTGCTTGGCATTGCTAGCAATTTGCTTTTGCTAAAATGGTTGACATTACTACTGTGTTGCCACTTATTAATCAATTAAAGCTGATTGGTTTCATTAAATGAAGCCTAGAATTGTTTATAATTGCTAGATTTATTTATACGGATTTTAAATGTCAGCAAAGAGGGAAATTTTATTTTATTTTATTTTATTTTATATCATAGAAAGGTGACATTTGTATTGCTCATTAAAAAGCATGCAGCATTTAAAGATTTCACAATTCACTGAATGAGTGAAACAAAGCATATTGTGATGTTAACTGCTCTATTAAATATGACTTTTTATATACATAATCTCCTAAAAAGACCACCTTTTAACTTGAAATAAATGTTACAGATTTTAGTTTAGCATTCAGTTGCACTTCATCCATTTAAAAAAAAACATTTTAAGCTTTTTCAGTTGCTTTTGCCATTTTATTGCACACATATGAATACTGTTTAGTATAAAATTGAATATGTTGAACTAAATTAAGACTGTAGTATCTGGAAGACATCTTTCATTAAGCAATTAACAAATCTCTCCTAAAATCTACAAAAGCATATGTGTTTATATTTAACAAGTTTTTATATAATCAGCCAAATTTTCAGTTCAAATTTACATGGCAATAATTAAAAGATTAAACTATGTTGATCAACAATTTTAACTGGAAGCAGCGTAATTTTCAAATTAACTTTAAAAAAGATAAAACTTAATTAATGTATAGTCCTAACTCCAAATGAGAGCATATCCTTCAATCATTATACTCAATTACCAGATAGTAAGCTGTCTTGTATCCACCAGACTTTCTTCCAATAGGTTTATATTGTTGCTTCTTTTCTGTCAGATTTTTATCTATATTGAATGAAAATCCCAATGCAAAAGACAAGTAATTATTAATATATTATTTATATGATACAAGACTCCATGAAGACCTCCCTCAAAAGCCTTGTATCAGTGCTTCTCAAATTGGCAGCTTTAAGACTTCCAGTTGTGGACTTTAATTCCCAGAATTTCCAAATATTGAAGTTTGAATATTGAAACAAATGCTGAAGTTGCCAAATTTGAGGAACACTGCCTTAAATGCAATCATAACTCTACGAAGTACCCCAACCTTTAAATGCAACCTTCAGAGATCTTCCCAAATAGACACTAACTTGTAGTTTTAAACATACTACAGGAAAAATAAATACCTGAGAAATATTCAAATACCATGCTGATTAAATTTGTTTTAAATCACATTTAGTTTTTGTTTTGACTTCATCTACTTCTTTATCTTGTGCTTATTTATACAAACACACACACATACGCATGGCATGGCATGGCATGGCACACTACCCAAAGGCCAAGTGTGGCCCTTAGCATGAAAAATACATCTCCCTGATTATGTGTCAAGCAGGCTGCTATGGCTTGTTCAACAGACCATGCTTAAAACAGAGGTGTGAAGAGCAAAACACTACAATCTACTTAATTTTATTAATTAAATTGAAGCTGGCTGCCTCGAACAGTACACATGGCCTCAGAGCTGGAAGAGATGAGTACAACTAATTCAACAATAACTTATTCAGAATACTGGGCTCATTTAAGTCAATTTATTTGGAAGTACCCATTAAAAAAGTTTCATACTTGGATAAATCAGGCATACAGAATCACTTTCAGATAAGCATAATATTGTCCCTATGTTCCTTAAAAGTCCTATTCATGTCTGTCAAGGCTAATCTACACACCAAGGAAAAGTGTAAATTTTTTATTGATTTTCTAATATTACATATACATATTTGAAAAGCAATGTGGCGGCTGAGTACAATAATTCTACTACATATAGATATCATTAGTACAAGTCTCCAACTATTACAATAACCATTCCCTCTTTTTCCCCCTTAGTATACACTGTCTCATGTTTAAACTAATACAATTCTTATTCTATGGATCGAATAAAAAGTAACTTTCTAACATTTATCAATAGTTTTTAGTTTATGTACTGTATATCTTAATTGATTTAACATTCAAATTTTTAGTCAATCAATGACCTAATATTTTTTTCAGTTTTAATTTTCCATTAATCTTTAAAATTAATGTTTAATATTTATCATTTCCAAGTTTTAAATGATCCCAATTACTTTATCCCAGTTACTCCCAAAGTCTGGTGTTCAGGGTACCCATCTTATCTATAATAATAATAATAATAATAATAATAATAATAATAATAATAATAATAATAATAATAATAATAATAATAATAATAATAATAATAATAATAATTTAATTTCTATACCACCCTTCTCCCAAAGGACTCAGGGCGGTGTACAGGGCAATACAATAAAATACAACATACAAAAATTAAAAAATATTAAATATTACAGCCCAATTCAATACATTAATACAATAACATTAAAATACCCCTAAACCCATCAGACCAGGCCGGCTTGTTCAAATAAATATGTTTTTAGGTCACGTCGGAAGGAGCGAAGGTCGGGAGCCATCTGGAGCTCCACCGGTAAATGGTTCCACAGGTCTGGCGCGCCCACAGAGAACGCCCTCCCCCTGGGGGCCGCCAGTCGGCACTCTTTGACCGACGGCACCCTAAGGAGGCCCTCTCTGTGGGAGCGCACTGGACGAAGGGAAGTTGATGCCGGCCGCAGGTGCTCCCGTAAGTAACCCAGACCCATGCCATTTAGGGCTTTATAGGTTGTAACCAGCACCTTGAATCTTACCCGGAGGACAACCGGAAGCCAATGCAGCTCGCGGAGTAGAGGTGTTACATGGGAGTATCGGGACACCCCCACCACAACCCGCGTGGCCGCATTCTGCACCAGTTCTCACCACATACATCTACAAATTAATAATGCTATATAATATTCTTATTTTCTAATAATTTTCAAGTATCTTAAAATCTTAAGTTTAATAACCAAAATTTCTTTTATTGCCCCGTTTAATACTTCCTCTCTTTTCCTCTTTATATCTACTATCTCATATTCAAAACTAATATTTTTTTTCCTTACTGCTAAAGGTATATTTATTACTTCCATCAATAAAGTTTTAACTTATATATATCTTAATCACCTTTACATGATCTTTATGCACAAATCAATATGGAATAAACTTTTGATGTGATGGTATGACAGGTAAATGGGAAGCAGGTACATAAATGTCTGACATGTTGAAGGGCATCAGGAAGACAAGGCAGCAAGGCCTGGTTGGCTATAATAAAAAGCTGAAACCTAATCATAATAAATGCAGCAATAAAATTTAAAGTATTCTTGCTGTAATAAAAAAAGAAGATAGAAAGTAATAATAAGTTAACTTGGAACATGCCATTTAAAATAATTTTACAAATGCTCCTTGTAATCTACTATGAATGTGTTCTGTCTTTTTATATGAAAAAGCTATGTGGTTTATATTGCAGGAATTGTTATCTTATTCATGATATGCAAACATAATTAATAAGGGAAGTAACTCTTATGGTTTTATTTACTTTATGTCTTTACCGACTTGTTGGTGATGATTTCTACATGTATAGCTGTAAATAATAATAAATAATAAATAAATCAGCATGGAATTTTACATCAGATATTAATTGGCAAAGTAACAGTTTGCTAGGTTTGGTGAATAACTTTTCCCCCATGCATTTCCATAAGACTTTCTTCCAGCTTTTTAGCCACATCCACAAATTAATTCAATCTAGTTATTAATATATTTAACAAACTATAGGGGATGTCATTTGACGTATTCAGCCTGGTGTTTTGGGGGGAAGTCAGTCTTGGCTATTGGCAACTATACAGACAAGTTCTTGCAGTTATCAGGATAGCCTTTCAATAACAAAGTTTTCCATTGTCTTCTTCCTAAGGTTGAGGAAGTTTGCCTACCCAAAGTCATCCAGGTGGCTTTTGTGTCTAGGGCAGGTCTAGAACTCAGGTTTCCCCACTGCTTATCCAGCATCTTAACCACTCAATTAAACTGGTTCTCATTTCCCACCTTATGAATATCATTTTTAAAAGTCCTCTGGAATGATACATATATGTAGAGTCCATCAAAGTGATTCTAGCCTTGGTTCTGTCCAAAGATTCCTTAAAAGATTACTCTGTCACATCTTGGTTCCTGGTGAGTAAGATTTTTTCTTCTTCTCTTCTAATCAATGAGGCAGCTACAAGATTACTTGGAGCACTAGGTTTAGGTGTTATAAGTCTGAGAAGTCTTCTTAAATAGTATCAGGGCACACTCTTTGTTTTCCCCCATATACTGTTTTTTCATATGAATTGTAAACATCAAAGCTTTGCCACCATCAGTTAGAGTCAATTTCCTTCTTGAGTCATGACGGGATTTAATGTTTTTTCTACCAGATGAGAAGTCTCCTCCTGTAAATCCTGACACTATATTTCTTTGGAGCAGAAAATATAACATTTGACTCCCAAAATGGGAAAAAAACCTGGATTATCAATCCTTGCTGAGTGTGGTGGACAACTGAATTCACAAGGTATGGGTTTAGTACTGTAGATACTGTTTCTGGTCCCCAAGACTTCATCTGGCCCTTGACAGTGGGACCCATTGCCTGAAGTTTGTTCTTTTCTGAGACAGGTATGCTTATCTGGCAGTTGGCTATTTTGTTTCAGAAAATATTCATGTATCATATATGTATCATTCCAGATTACTTTTTCTGTCCTTTCTTTTCTGTGCATAGGAGTTAGAAGTGTGTGTCTGTCTCTTATAAATAATAACAGTTTCTATGCTGCTTTTAACTTAATTGTTTGATATTATGATTACTTTTATTTGATTTCAAACCATAACAAAGTCACTCTAGCCAGTTGCATGATAGAGTCCATTCTGCCCTTGAAATTGAAGCCAATTGAAGCCTCCCAAATTATTCCACTCATCAAAATAAAAGTCACTTCTACAGTATATTTTTGTCTCAGATTCATCTAGGTCAGCAGTACAGATCACCATCTTAATTTACAGTGTTGGTGTAAGTTTATTTCCCTTGACTGTGACAAAAAGGTTGAATAATAGAGTTGAGGAGGCACCAGGGTTATCAAATCTAACCCTCTGTTCAGTGCAGGTTTCCAAATTAAAGCATCTATGACAGATGGCCATTAAGCCTCTGCTTGAACACATTCACCAAAGGAAATTCCACCACCTTTGAGGGGAATTGATTCTATAGTCCCTGTTTTAGAAAGTTTTCCGCAATATTCCATTGGAATTATATTTCCAGTAAATTTTAGACATCTTAATGCATTTTGCATGTTGGGTCAATAGAGACAAGGTCACGAAGAGTTTAACTATATTCTTTCAGGAACCCTTTCTCCCCTTGTTTCCTCTTCCAAGCATTCTGGCAGCATCTGTTTTGTGCCATCTTTTTCAATGCTGTTTGATCAAAATGGGGAGGGGGGGCAGAGGAGGAAAATAAGAGAAAGATGTGGCTTCACCTTTTCCCCAAGGACTCCTTTCTCTGCCAAATTCATCCCCAGCTGCTTTTCCTCTTGTAAGAGAAAGAATACCATATGGTTTTTCCGTATGGATGGAAATTTGTATGTTTTAATACTGCTAGGAATGGGATCTTGGCCCACAGAAACTACGTGCCTTGAGATGGGTTTTTAGGCTTCCAGGGTTGGTGTTTTGATCTCCCCTGTTTGCCAACATGTTGGCCGCTGGTCCTTTCTCCTTAGCCTTGCTTTTGTTTTTTTTAACTATTTAGTAGGTAGGCTCTCTGCCAAATTCTGACCATGTTATATGGCATCTGCAGCCCTGTTCTTGAAGCAGTGAAGTTTGAAGGAGGGCACCTCCACGATCTCAGTTCTGAAAGTTGATTAATTTCTTTTATAGAATGCCAGAAAATATTGACATTGTCCTTTTTTAATAAGCAACTTAACTAATACACTTGTATTTAATTTTTGAGAGGAAGACTGTTACAAAGGCTAGAGAGGTTTGGGTGCAAAAGAAGACTGGGTGGCAATTCATCTTACACTCTAAAGTGAAGTAAATCTTTTAAAATTATATTTATTAAAAAGAGTAGATGAATCAAAATTATTCTAGATTCCTCCTAGATTAGTATCTAGAACATTAGCAATGTAACTCTTGTATTTAAAAAGAAAATTCAGAATGGAGATCATAATATTATGAATTGGCTACCTCACAAGCTACTCTAATAAATGGTAAGAAGTATAGTAAAATATTAAGAACTTCAAACACATTGAAAACAAAGCTTGCTGGAAGAAATCCAAGTTCTGCAAAGGCAAATTGTGACCTGCTAACCTTTTAGACTTATTTCAGAGTTTAAGTAAGTTAGGGTATTTTTAAAATTATTATTACACTTATGTTATTAATACAATTTGCAAAGCAAATATGGTAATCCCTGCTTAAGTCAATGATTTAGCTGGCAAGTGAACAGTCTTTTCATATAATTTTATGAATATCTTGACCTGTCTCAGAAGCCTTGGAAAAGAGCAGGACAAAAGTGGATGTCAGAAAAGGAGAGGCTCATCTAAAGGGGATGACCCAAGCACCCATTATACCACCCAATGCCAGCCTAAAGAAAGGTAAACCTAGAGAGAGAGAAATTCCCCTTCTGTGCTCTTTAGCAACTGTAGTGAGTGCCCCAAAGACTCTCCTTACAACTGATACACAGCTAAAGTTTGTTAACCAAAATATTGGTCAATATTAAGACTAATAGTTTCCTGAGCTGAAGAAGAATTGGAATAGTTCTGTTTTTTGCAATTCATATTTATTTATTTACTCCTGTGTTACTCAGATATACGTATTGTATGTAAAGTTCGTGGGAATTATCTTGGGAGATAGGAGGAAGAACTGCTGTCTACGCAGTTGTCTGATAAACAAAATTTGAGTCAATAAGAAGGATGGGGGTCGAGAAAGCATCCCAAAAGGGGCTCTCCCTAGTTTTGGGAAGAGTAAAATCAAGGAGAGGAGAGGAGAGGTACTTTCAGATCTGCAAGATTAAGTACTGTGACCTTAAAATAAAGGTAGTGTTAGTATTCACAGTTGGTGCTTCTTGTCTGGACTACCATAAAGGGCTGACGCAAACCATCAAAAGTAGAAATATATGCTGCCTTAAACTTATGGAGGAAAGGTGGGATAATAATGGAGAATATTTAATTTAATTTTATTTTTTAAATTTTTATTACATTTATATCCCGCCCTTCTCTGAAGACTCAGGGCGGCTTACAAGCTTAGCAGTATATTTTTTTCTTCTCCTAAACTGCCTTAGTCAGTTGCTTAATGTCTCAGAAGGAAACAAAATGTGTTGATTACTAGTGGTGTCATTGTTCATAATTCTCTCTCTCTCTCTCTCTCTCTCTCTCTCTCTCTCTCTCTCTCTCTCTCTCTCTCTCTCTCTCTCTCTCTCTCTCTCTCTCTCTCTCACAGACACACACACACACACACACACACACACACACTTCCAAAGCATTTTTTCAAGCTTGTTAAAGGTTTAAACAGCATGGCTCTTTATTTCATTGGTTCAGAGCTAAGGAATGAATGATTTATTAATCAAATGTATGTTGTTGAAAAAAGCCAAGTACTGTTCACTTACAATTGAGATTTAACCCTGTTTTTAACATATTTTAATGAGCTACAGATTTGAATGTGGGCTTTGTTCATCTGTTGCTTCCACTCAATTGCAGTCTCACCCTAAGAAGACACAAGACAGATTGATCAGGCTTCCCTTCATTGTAAGACTTAAATGAAGTGAACAAGGCCTTATGTTTCAAAACTAAATGAGACAATTAAAAAAGCACTCTATCTGTCTGATGTTCTTAAATTTGATTAAGCTACTGCTAGTAAATGTTTTTACTATACTGTAAATAGTCTCTAAGCACACTTTTTCAGTGCACAGCTTACCAATTAACAGAAGTAACTGTGTATATTATTTGCACTATGTCGTGTCATTTCACAACAGAAAGCTGGTTTTTCCAAAGCATACTTCAGTACAGATACCAGATTCATCACCTTATCCTAGCCTTCTGCTTGAAAACTTTTTAAGTGGCTGATAAACAGTACATGGAATGCATTTGGAATTTGCAAGCAGCATTCAAAAAAAAGTAAAAGATGCTTCTGTAGATATGCTTTCAACATGTTTAGTTTTTTTTTCCTATAGAACATGGGTGTCAAACACGTGTCACATGACGTATCACGACGTATTGGGACTTTTTCGCATTGCCGGAGCTGGGTGGGCATGGCCTCCGCATGATGCAACTGGCCCACGGGCCGGCAGTTTGACACCCCTGCTATAGAATATATGGATAGAAAAAAAATCAAGATTATTTCTGGTGTTCACTGACAGAGGTTCAGGTCCTGAAGTCCCAGGGCTTCCATAAAAACTCCAGAAGCCTTAGGGATGTCCCTGAAACTCTTGCAAGCATTGTCACTAGGCTCTTTCTTAAAGGAGCAGAAGGGAGAAATTATGAGTTGTACTCATTTTAACAGTATTAATTAAACTGAATTAGTGTTGAATCTCAGTTACATATACATTTATTCATTTTCTTTATTCATTTACCTCCTTTCATTTATGTTTATTCATAATGAGCCTAGCTTATTATGGAGTGCAGTCCTAAGCATGTCACTCAAGGCCAGTTGTGGACTTTGCCATCACCAGGATTACTGGAATAGAAAGCCCAGAATAATCTTACATGTCATCCCCCAACTCCTTGGGCAAGAGTGAAGTTGCAAGACTGCTCCAAGGTTACCATTCTTAATTGGAAGAAAGAGGCAATATAAAATGCAGATTTTTTTTCAGATTTCCAACATATCTATATGTCAGATGTACACTTTAAAACAGAGGCCCTCAACCTTTTGGGCACCAGGGATCAGTTCCATGAAGAAAGGTTTTTCCACAGACCAGAGGGAGCATAGTTTCGCATGCTGCTTGCCTCCGACAGATGGGGTTTCTCTTGTTTGCATGGCCTGGTTTCTGGCATGCTATGGCCTGGTGCTGGTTCATGGACTGGAGGTTGGGGACCCCTGCTTTAGAATGTTGGCTTCATGGTGAATATTAAGGAAAAAGATATACAAAGAAGAAATTAAATGCTTTCTAGTCTAGTCATGAGGTTAATTCTCTTAGAAGACACAGGAGTTACTGCAGAGGTATCCATGCCTTTGTTTGTTCACTCTGGAACAATGGAGGTATGAAAAGAAGATTCTGCCAAGAAGCTTGTAGAAGCTTCTATAATTCATCCCTCTTCTAGAGCTGTGTGTTAACAGAGTTTCAGTCATGGAGGGGCATTTCCTAAACTTTTACCAAATTGGAAATTGTAGGTTGTCTTGAGCAAAATATGAGGGAGTTTCCTAACGAGGATTTTCATTTCTGTAATACTACTTCTTTATTCTAGAGCAGGCATGTCAAACTCACGACGTCACGTGACGTCGCGCGACGTATCGGAACTTTTTCCCATTGCCGAAAATGGGATGGGTGCGGTTTCTCCATGACGCTCCGGCCTGCGGGCCGGCAGTTTGACACCCCTGTTCTAGAGTATCTCTTGAAACTATTTTTGAACCTTTCCTAACCCTTTAAACAGATCTGGTGGGCATATGGACTTAGTAGATTTATAATAAGTGGGAAGGCAATAATAAGATTTATAATAAGTGGGAAGGCCTTGAATTTCTTCTTGCCCCTATGAGTGTATGTGACTTCCTCAATCTCTGGTCCTCTACCAGAGGCCTCGAATTTGAGGGTTCTGCACAGTATCTTAGCTGTTCCTTGCACCATACTGTTCTGGATAAAATGCTCTAATATTGTTCCTTGGATATATTGGAGTCACTTTCTCAACTTAGGAATCACAATCCTGAATGTTTCTAGCTCACTTTGGCCTTTATTTTCTACATCCACTCCTTTAGATCCTGATACTTCTCTAGGGTCTGATGTTGCTATAATTTTCTTCCTGATTTTGCTCTCATTGGCACTAAATGTATCACCACTGCTGTTTTCTGATCCCTGTCTAATACCATGGAGTCTGGTTGATTGACTAATACCTGCCTTTCCATCTGGATCAGGATCTTAGTAGCCCTGTTAGTCTCCACAACCTTCTATGAAACCCCATCTGAACTTCAGAGGGCTTACCTGATATATTGTGCAGATAATTCTGTACAAATGGCAGTTACTAAGTTGAACCATTAATGTATGCTGTTCCTGCCTGTTGTCTTTTAGTCCAGCCCTTTTCAGACACTGGTAGGATTTCCAGATACTGGTAGGAGCTGTAATGGCGCACTGGTTAAAATGCCATATAGCAGGCTAACTCTGTCAACTGCCAGGAGATCAATCCAGACTGATAAAAGGTTCTTTCAGCCTTCCATTTTCCCAAGGTTGGTAAAATGAGAATCCAGATTATTGGGGGCAATATGCTGAGTCTGTAAGCCATTTAGAGAGTGCTGTAAAGCACTGTGAAGCTATATATAAGTCTTAAGTGCTATTGCTAATTCTTAGTACCAGTCAGTTATCTGCCAATGGTACATCCAGTGCAGGAGCTTGTCTTTTCTCTGCTTGATCTTCTTCCCATGTCTTCTGGTATTCTCTCAGCAGCTCATCTGGGTGCCATCTTAATGTTGTATACCAGGATGCTCTGGATTTTGTACAGCACAGTGGCTTTGACATTCACCAAACTTCACCTGCTGCTTTCCTGCGAAAGTATGATCTCTGGCTGTTGGACTGGGGTGGAAACCTCTGTATATTGTGGGGAGCTTGTGGGTCCTTTGACCAGCTCATTATACCAGCAGGTTATCTCATAACTCACAGGGCAGACATGTTGAGGATGTGGATCTTGTTCTTCCCATTGAGCTTGTTCTTCCCATTTTCAGAACCTATCTTACATTTTGGTGATACTTGGATGTTGCTGGTGTGTGTGTTTGTGTGTGTGTGTTTGTGTGTGTCTGTGTGTCTGTCTGTGTGTCTGTGTGCATGTAAAGGATGAACATCTGATAATAAAAAGTGGATATTTTTGCATTGGCAATTATTCAAAGTGAGATTTATTACATAATGTTTTGCCTTTCATAGGTATTTGGTGACAGTTTTATTTTAAGTTGTTAATTGAGTAATGTAATAAAATGCAAGTGAGATTTAGGTATGTTTTTTTTAAAAGAACAGTTGATAAATATTGTAATTACTTGCACTATAGTATAATCCAATAATAATATATTTATTGTTTTGTGTTTTTAAGTTATTTTAAAAAAAGTATTTCTGACTTGTTTCTATAAATGTGATAAACCTCTCTGCTGCTGTTCTATTGTGGCCTTGAGTGCCTATATTTATGCATTATAACCCCTTAAAGATACGCTATACTGAATGTTTGTGTACTTTTTTTCTCTAATGTCAAAATGTTGGGTAGCTGAATCAGAGAATATTTATGTGCAGTTATACAATATTAAACAATTTTTTGACATTCAATGAATATAAGAAACTGAGAATATAGTTCATTTCATTTAGTGTTCAATCATGAACACACATTTAGAATAATATTAACCTTGATTGTTCTCGATAGCTTGCATGCTGTGGGCTAAAAAATAGTTTCCATGCAGTTTAGATTACACAGTGTGGTTTTTATATTATTATTACCCTCACAATAAGTTCAAGGTGAGTAAGTTGCAAGTCAGTTTGCATATAACCCTTTAGAATAGTTTGACGTTTAGTCCTTATGCACTCTTCCGTCTATAATGCAAATGACTACACCTGTATTATGTTCAGCCTCTTCTGTTACTTAGAGGACAATTGTTTAATGTGAAAGAAGGCTTTAAAAATTCTGTACAAATACATGTGAATGCAGCCCTCGTCTTTCTCAGGTCACCCAGATAAAAGAGATGTCACTGAAAGGAAAAAACATAAAAGGTCTTACTGTCTGCAGTAAAGACTGAATTTCTATTATGTTTTCAGAGCCTCAAAAAGACATGGGAAGGAACCAAGGTTTTAAGTCAAATAAAAAGCACTTAAGCTAAGATCACATGAATGTATAGCTGGGTAATGGACCTTTCATCTTTGAAATAAAAACAGTTCAATTCAATTGGAGCAGAGGGTATCCCCTTTTGAAAAAGTCTGTTTTAATGAGTTTCCATTTTATGCGTGGGTTGCTTTGTAAATGATGCTGCTCTATTGAAGTTTTACCCCAATGAAGACACAAGACAGATTGTCCAAGCTTGCGGCTATTGTTGAGAGTTGATGAAGTGTGTGGGCCCTTATGGCTGATAACAGAAGTAGATGGTCAAAGCCAATAAATAAAACTTTAACTCAGATTGTTGGGAGCTTTCCACTGAAAAAGCTTTCTATTAGCATGAGTCTTTGGTTTTGAAGGACTTGTGAACCCAAAGGCAGCTCATAGCTCTGTCACACAACTAAGTTGGTCAGACAAGCAGCAATCTGTCCCATCCGATAAACGTTGTTTTGTCTTTTAAAATTCTCGACTTCTCTTCAGGAGTCAACACTGTTAATGTCTTGATAGACTATTAACTTCATAATGCCTGGCTGTTGGATTATTGATTTTGCTCAAAGACATGTTTTGATGTTTTACAGAAGTGTAATTGTTTTGCCTATGGTAAGAGCTTAATGATATAACTATGAAGATGCACCATTTAATCATTGCCAGAATCTGTTATTTCTAGACAGAATGAGTCTAATCACTTTAGTGATGGCACCAATGAGCATAGCAAGTGAGTAAAAAGAGTGACATAGAGAGGGGCCTATTTGGAAACTGAATCTGATCTTATCATAGTAAGAAACCTGAAGGGTAACCTACTGTTTCAGTGGTAGATATGGTAGCTCTGGCACTGTTACTACTAATAAGCTTTGCTTGTCTCTTGATTGAATAGATTATGTAGAACAGGAAGGCAAATAGAATGGTCTTCTCCACAAGAACAGTGAGCTACTTGAAAAGCAGAACTGGAATTCTGTATTCTGATCGCTTCAGCTGTTTTATAGAACAAAAACTAATTTACTTCCAGCTCAACAATGATATAGTTGTGACTGAAAAGTTGGCATGTTTGGGAGTGATGGCATTAGAATTCTCCATTAACCTTCTGTTGGTAACTCTTGCTTTATCACTTCTTCCAATGTTTGAACTTCAGGTTCTGAAAGGACATGCTGGAAGGTTTGCAAAGGTTTGCTGGGGCTTTGCAGCTTTCTCCCAATAGTCCAGTGGAAAAGAATAGGAGGGAAATTGACTACTGATTTTTTCTATTTCTGGCATAAACATGCCAGGTTACTAATTCTTATTTTACTGTTTTAACTTTTGTGTGGAGTGATGGAGAGAGGAAACCATCAGTAGAAATTGTACTGTTCAACCTCCTATTTATTTAGTTATTTTTAATTAAAATGGTTAAAAAACCCTTAGGTGAAGAATGGGAGACTAATGAGTGCCAAGGGAAGTGTCTGCCTGGACCCAGGTGCCAGTGGAATATTGTTGTTGTTGTTGTTAGCTGCGAAGTCGTGTCCGACCCATCGCGACCCTATGGACAACATTCCTCCAGGCCTTCCTGTCCTCTACCATCTTCTGGAGTCCATTTAAGCTCACGCCTACTGCTTCAGTGACTCCATCCAGCCACCTCATTCTCTGTCGTCCCCTTCTTCTATTGCCCTCGATCTTTCCCAGCATTAGGCTCTTCTCCAGTGAGTCCTTCCTTCTCATTAGGTGGCCAAAGTACTTGAGTTTTAGCTTCAGGATCTGGCCTTCTAAAGAGCAGTCAGGATTGATCTCCTCTAGGACTGACCGGTTTGATCGCCTTGCGGTCCAAGGGACTCGCAGGAGTCTTCTCCAGCACCACAGTTCAAAGGCCTCAATTCTTTGGCGCTCAGCCTTTCTTATGGTCCAACTTTCACTGCCATACGTTGCAACTGGGAAGACCATAGCCTTGACTATACGCACTTTTGTTGACAGGGTGATGTCTCTGCTTTTTAGTGTGCTGTCTAGATTTGCCATGGCTTTCCTCCCCAGGAGCAAGCGTCTTTTAATTTCTTGGCTACAGTCCCCATCTGCAGTGATCTTGGAGCCCAGGAAAATAAAATCTGTCACTACCTCCATTTCTTCCCCATCTATTTGCCAGGAATTGAGAGGGCCAGATGCCATGATCTTGGTTTTCTTAATGTTAAGTTTCAACCCAAGTTTTGCACTCTCCTTCTTCACCTGCAACAAGAGGCTCTTTAGTTCTTCTTCACTTTCTGCCATTAGAGTGGTATCATCTGCGTATCTTAGGTTGTTGATATTTCTTCCGGCAATCTTAATTCCAACTTTTGATTCATCTAGCCCTGCCTTTCTCATGATGTGCTCTGCATATAAGTTAAATAGGCAGGGCGACAGTATACAGCCTTGCCGGACTCCTTTCCCAATTTTGAACCAATCAGTGGTTCCGTGTCCCGTTCTCACTGTTGCTTCTTGACCCGCATATAGGTTTCTCAAGAGACAAATAAGATGGTCTGGTACTCCCATCTCTTTAAGAACTTGCCACAGTTTGTTATGATCCACACAATCAAAGGCTTTAGCATAGTCAATGAAGCAGAAGTAGATGTTTTTCTGGAACTCCCTAGCTTTCTCCATGATCCAGCGTATGTTGGCAATTTGATCTCTAGTTCCTCTGCCTCTTCGAAATCCTGCCTGCACTTCTGGTAGTTCTCGATCCACATACTGCTGAAGTCTAGCTTGTAGGATTTTAAGCATGACTTTACTAGCATGAGAAATGAGTGCAATGGTGCGATAGTTTGAACATTCTTTGGCACTGCCTTTCTTTGGAATTGGAATGTAAACTGATCTTTTCCAATCCTGTGGCCATTGTTGAGTTTTCCAAATTTGCTGGCAAATTGAGTGTAGCACTTTTACTGCATTGTCTTTTAAGATTTTGAATAGCTCAGCTGGAATACTGTCACTTCCCCTAGCTTTGTTGTTGCTCAGCTTTTCTAAGGCCCACTTCACTTCACATTCTAGGATGTCTGGCTCGAGGTCAGTGACCACCTCATTGTGATTATCAGGGACGTTAAGCTCATTCTTGTATAGTTCTTCTGTGTAATTTTGCCACCTCTTCTTAATCTCTTCTGCCTCTGTTAGGTCCCTGCCATTTTGGTCCTTTATCATGCCCATTTTTGCATTAAACGTTCCCTTCATTTCTCCAATTTTCTTGAAAAGATCTCTGGTCCTCCCTATTCTATTATTTTCTTCTATTTCTTTGCACTGTTCATTTAAGAAGGCATTCTTATCTCTTCTAGCTATTCTCTGGCCCTGCACGGCATAGCTCATAGCTTCATTGAATTACGCAAGCCCCTTCGCCACGACAAGGCAGTAATCCATGAAGGGGAGTGGAATATTACTCTGCTGAAAATAAATGAAGCACTTTATGTGGCAATGACTGTTGCCATATAACCTCTGATTCATGCATACATCTTTTATATTCATGATCAATTTTTTACATCAGTTGAAGAAGGATTTTAGATATCTTTATCCATAAAGCAAAACAAAACCTATTCTCTTTCTTGGATATACAAAAGCAATTACTGTGAAAATCATTGGGCTGCAATTTTGCACCATTATCCCTTCCTTCATTGTATTTTTCTTTGGAATTTTATTTACACATTTGATGATGGTTGGAAGACGGCTAGATAGATATGAAACTGGTGTTATCCCAGGTGATCAAAGTACAGGTGAACATAGCATGAGACTATGGTGCATAGCTGTCCCCTCTACTTTTTACACTACGCCCAATGAGCACCCAGATGTTTCTCTCTGCACCTTTTTATTCTTATGAATTTTAACCCATCGTTCATTCATGAAATAATGTATGTATGTAGCAATCTTTCTTCCTATTTTTTTCCATTGGAATAAATTTGTAAATTAGGTTGAGTTGAGGTAGGATGAATGATCTAAAATTACCTAGAGATTTTCCATGGCTAGAGGGACGCGGTGGCTCAGTGGGTTAGGACGCTGAGCTTGTCGATCAGAAGGTCAGCAGTTTGGCGGGTCGAATCCCGAGTGCCGCGTAACAGAGTGAGTGCCTGTTACTCGTCCCAGCTTCTGCCAACCTAGCAGTTCGAAAGCACGTAAAAAATGCAAGTAGAAAAATAGGGACCACTACAGTGGGAAGGTAACAGCGTTCCGTGCGCCTTTGGCATCTAGTCATGCTGGCCACATGACCACGGAGACATCCTTGGACAAGCGCTGGCTCTTCGGCTTTGAAACGGAGATGAGCACCGGCTCCTAGAGTCAGAAACGACTAGCACGCATGTGCGGGGGAACCTTTACCTTTACCTAGAGGTGGACTAAGTAACAAAATTAGATAATGGATGAGCTAATTATTCTGGTCGTTTTGCTATAGCTGCAAGTCCTTTTTCTTCCCCCATGATTTTTTTCTTTCCTTTCAGACATATCAGAACTTGGGTAAAAATCTATTTCCTGATTCACACAGTTGCAGATATTTTATGTGAGCTTTCCAAATTGCAGTTTAATTCTGAGGTATTCAGCCTTCCAGGCAATCAATATACTACTGTAATGCTTAGTTTAGGTAGCTGCATTTTATATTTACCTTCTTGCTAAATCCTGCTTGATTCTGTATTTTGTAGTTTTGGATTGTATGTTATCTCTAGTCAAAGTAGAATATCTTTGTTGAAATGGCCTATGTTCAGACTGCATTTTGTCAAATGGGTTACTTGGCATATTGTATAACTGTGTATGCTGGCACACTTCCTCCGTATAATACTGTCCAGGACCACTCCACAAGGACTCCTCCTTTGGCTTGCTATGTGTAGTTCCCAAACACCTGGATACATTTTTCCATTTTCATTTATCATAAACTAAATTTGCTAGCCAAAAGGATACTGCTTTTGGACATGTCATCCTGTCATTACTATTTATCTGATCCATTTCCCAGAGATATCTGCAGCATATACCACATTCATCATTATGTGGATACTTTATCCATTCAACTAAAGAATAGGATGGGGAGGCATAGCTAAGTCTTTATAGAAAAGCCTATTTGTTCTTCACTAACAGCTTGAAGAAAAAGTCTTTCCCCCTATTTTTCATTGTCCAAGAATTTATTCTAAAACACAGTATGGAAAATTACGAGTAATTTTACAAGGAAAAGAAAGCATTCACTCTTCTTTTTAGATCCACCAGGGTAATCTTTTCCATGATTATTTTTTTTGCTCCCAAACTATTAGCACTATTTTTTCAAGGATATTTAGAGACATGGTAGCACTTTGGAAAGATAAACGTAATTTCTTCATAGGTGAAATAATGACATTCATTGTTTTGATGAATGCATTGTTTTTTTCTTAATTTATTTATACAACTCTTATTGCTGCCAAATATGGGTCAGAAAGGTAGGGTCAACGTCCCTTTGTGCCCAAGCATTGGAATAATGAGGACATCTGTTTTCATATGGTTCTTGACATATACTACCAGAAATTTGGTGTTCTGCTGTCTAACCTTGTACATCACTGCAGAACAGCATAAGATTTTCTGATTGATTCTGACAAGTCGCTGACAGTTTTTGAGGTGAAAAACATACATGATAAAGGGCAAGCAGAAGCTGTATGTGTCAGCTACAACTCTCTCTTGTTGATTTAAAGAGGTAAAACTGAAAATTGCCTGTTTGCATTTGCCCCTGCTTGATGTTTAACCTTTCCAATACATACTTCTTACGTCACTTATCACTTAATGTCACGGTGTCATAGAATGGACTTAATAATTATCTAGGTAGAAATGCATTCCTGCAAAATTAACATTTTCCCCCATAGAGAATATTTAAGTCCTAGATTTTTTGGAAACCATTTGTCCAGGCTATTGTCTTTTCTAAAGGGTTTGAAGCTGCAAAAGGCTTTCCCTCGCTGTTTTCCAATTTTCCTGGCAAGGCCTAGGATGAACAATACAATAGTTAAATGAGATAATATGCAATCCAAGTCAGGGAAGGAGAATTAGGGAAATTTTGCTGAACTCCAGCTCTTAGGAACCTTCACCATTTGTAGCTGCTCAATTGGGCAGTTCAGTGATAGTTGGGGGAACCAGAGTTTTCTCATCTCCTACCGTAAATGCGTACTCCTGGTTTAAAAAATATCCTTACCAGCTTAAACATAGTTAGTAAAGTCATATGCAGAAGTTATAAAATGTTATGTTTTATACAGTAGTCTATTGTCACATTTTCAACTCAAAGGAGTTAAGTGACTAAATGGAATAAATTGTTAATTCATCCTAGTAAATCAATGCCATTTGAGGCTTATGGTGGTGCAGAGTATATGAAAAAGAGGAGTATAAGGAAAATGACTTAGGAATGAAATAAGTCTGTACCAGGCATTTTCAAAGTAGTTTACAATTAACAGGTGGAATTATTAGAATCAGAAAAACTATCTTTTTTTGGCATTACCTTACTTGGTTTCATTTGGGAGATATTTCATTGACTCAGCAGGAACAAGTGTTGCTTGAATGTGGGGGCAGATTATCAATTTTTTCACTAATATATTAGGAGCAACATTTCAGTTGTAGAGCTATTTATGTAAAGGGTGATCATATCAGAAATATGAAATCAGAAATAGGATTTTGCCAGTTTTTGATCATATTGTGTGGGTTTGATTTCTTGATACTCTGGCTTACATTTCTTGAATATTTAAAAAATCAGCATACAAGTTCTTAGATATTTCCTTTTATACTGGTAATTGAAGAGTGCATAGACTGTATTCATGTGATGACTTCTGAACCAGCAAAAATATTGCTAACCTCCAAAAGCCTACTGTCAGTTATTGAAATTGATTAACTGGAACTAAGGAGAAATTTACTGACTATGAGAATAATTAGTCAGTGAAGAATTTGCCTCCCAGAGTTGTTGGTACTTCAACACTGGTGGGTTTCAAGAAAAGATTGGACAACCATTTGTCTGGGATAGAATAAGGACTCTTGCCCTGGAGAGGGGTTAGACTAGAAAGCCTCCAAGGACCCTGATTCTATGAAACCTACTTAGAAATTTTCTGTACTTAGTTTTGAATTATAACTCGACCTATTGCCTTCTAGAGCATTGAGACTGTTGATATGCTAGCTGGGACTGTTGACAATATCTGGTTAGATAAATCAGATTTAGAGTTAATCCATTTTTCACTGTCAATCTTCATGTCATTAGCTTTTTAGGTTTGAATATTTGTTTGCTTCATCTAATTTGCTATCAGCTTCGCATATTAGAACAAGGTCCTGGTTGCTAAGTTTTAAGGTACTTTTGCTATTGGGCTAAAGTGATTCTGATATTAAACAAACAGACAGACAAAGCAGTTGATCTCTACAGTTTTTTCCATATCCCTTCAAATCATGTTCTTCTAGCCAGAGGCAAACTACAGATTGGCAGATGCACAAGACCCTGAAGACTTTGCCAAAGAGAAAAGGCCTGGTAGTTCATTTGAAAGTGGCTCAAAATCCTTGGTCCTCTGAGATTTGTTTAAAAGGTTTGCCTCTTAATATGGTGAATTGGGGACAAAAGGTTTGGACAGTGTTTGTGCTTTGATTCCCATTTTACTTATTTTTTGTTCTGATGACTGGAAAAAAGTGGCCTTTGATTCTTAGGCCTAATGATAGACATAATTATATAAACAATTTCACATTCTTTTTATTTTATTCTTTTTCTGTGTGCATATTTTAATATTTGTTCAGTCATTTGGTTTTAAAAAATCAAAATGTCCCAACAGTAGGGATTTCCCACATATTCTAATGTTCAGGTCAATATTGATATAGTTCAGGCTTTATATGTTTCAGATTATTCAATTTGCTTGGATGGATATTGATATATTTTTTTAACATTGTGTAACTATTATAGAGTGTTTCTAGAGAGCATGTTTACGTATCAATTTGTTTTCTGCTTTGACACAATACAGTTGTTTGGCATGTCTGATTTGCTTGCAGCTAATCTTTAGAATGGCCTTGACCTCAAATGAAAAGTTTATAGCCAGCACAAGCAAATTCTTGGTTTCCATATGGTTTGCTCAAGCTCACCCACAAAGTGTATTGTAGGATGGTTAGGAGGAAAAATATATAATATACAAAATTCTTCTTCATGCAAAATTTGTATCAGGTAGTTTAAAAATAAAACTATTATTTTTATGTCTCTAATATGATTTTAATCTGAGGTATTTATGCCCACAAAAAAAGGATAACTCAAGAGTTTTTAAAATGACTGTTGAGAATCATTTTGAGCCTTAGGATATTTGGATTTTTCTTTTATCAAATGCAGTGTCTGAGTAAAAGTATCAGAAACTCTATCCTGTCCCCATTTTCTATCTCTTCTGCCAACTGATAAAGTATGTGCATTTGTATCTACACAAGGGAGAAGCTAATTAAGAGGTGAGCTAATTGCATAAAAACAAGACTGAAGTAATGAAGAGGCAGAATGATGGTCACCAATGGGGATTGGACTTGGATTGAAGACTTGAGCATTCTGAATTTGTCATTATCAGGAGTGTGCCTTTTTAAAATTGCCTGTAAAATAGGAACTATGTTAACATCTTTCTAACATTTGGAAAATCTGTTCTCTAGAAGGGCTGCTAGAATTTTTTAAAATCCTATGCTGATTCAGGACATAAAAGGTACAGGCTCTCCAATACATATGAATATTAATAAGGAAAAAAGATAGAATTAATTGCTTTAGAAATTATTCCAATATATCAAATATGAATAAATGGAGAAAATTATTTTCATGTAGATATATAAATGCCTTTGTATATACAGAATAAAGGAATCATTGAATTGGAAGGGATTGTTTAAACCCTGAAGCCCAAATCCTGTTTAGAGATAAAGTATCTATAAAGAATATTTGTAGCTTAGCTTGGTTGGTTTTTTGCAGATATTTCATTACCAAAACTAGGTAACATCATCAGTGTGCTGATAATGTTGCCTTGTTTGAGTAATGAAACGTCTGCAACAAAACAAGCTCAAAGAGATTAACAACAACAACAATAATAATAATCCCCCAATGAGGCGCTACCTTGACGTGGTTGTGGGCCTTGTTGTGTATTCTGAGGAAGATAAGAGCTATGCCAGAGGTTCAACCATTCTGGACAGGTCTCATTAGAGGAGTCAGACAAAAAATGTCTCTCCCATAAAAAATATGGTGAGACGTAAATTTCAGAAAGCCATACCAGCTCAGATGTCGCCTGGGTTAACAAAGTCCATGCTAGATGTTGGAGTTCCTGGATATCTGGTGAAAAATGGGCTACAGGACTCAGGACTCCTGGCTGAGCAAGCACGGCCGGCAGCTGCAGAACTACTGGAATAAAAGTTGTTTACCTGTCGCAAATACACAGTGATTGAAAATAAAGAAATAATGATCTGTTCTAACAGATCACGTCCAACAAGAACAGGATTTCTGAAATGAATGCACCAGGTCTGGAAAGAACAACATCCAGAATTAGAAATAACAGAACAGAGCACTAGCAGATCAACATCAATTTATAATACAAAATAAAGTATTCACAGAAACAGAATTGGATGAACTACAAAGGTTTACCCAAGGCAAAGAAATCAAAGCCTTGCCAGAAGAAACTCAGAATGTAGAGACAAACCAGGGGGAGTTGGCAGTAGAATAATCCAGCAGAGATAAACAACTGTTCTCATTTGGAAACCAGGTACCTCTTCCTCAGGAAGAACAAAGCCCTTTAACTAAAGAAATAAAAGAATTGAAACAAAGAATAACTGAGCATCTAGAACAGGCTAAAACATATAAGGAATGGTTGCTGGAATTGAGTATGTCTAGTTTAATGAAAAGAAGGACTAGGGGTGACATGATATCAGCGTTCCAATAACTCAGGGGTTGCCACAAATAAGAGGGAGTCAAGCTATTCTCCAAAGCACCTGAAGGCAGGACAAGAAGCAATGGATGGAAACTAACCAAAGAGAGAAGCAACCTAAACTAAGGAAAATTTGCTGACAGTTAGAACGATTAATCAATGGAATAGCCTGCCTCCAGAAGCTGTGAATGCTCCAACACTGGGAGTTTTTAAGAAGAGACAGGACAGCCATTTGTCTGAAATTGTATACAGTTTCCTGCCTGAGCAGGGAGTTGGACTAGATGACCTCCAATGTCCCTTCCAACTTCTTCTTCTTCTTCTTCTTCTTCTTCTTCTTCTTCTTCTTCTTCTTCTTCTTCTTCTTCTTCTTCTTATTATTATTATTATTATTATTATTATTATTATTATTATTATTATTATTATTATTATTATTATTATTATTATTATTATTATTTTATTTACAACAAGGACACAGCTTGGTAAAAAGAGGTGGATGGAAATAAAGGAAAAGTTGAACTGAAAGAACTAGTAATAACAGCAGAAATGATAGAGAAAAGAGCAAGGAAGATCAAGAATTGGTCAGCACCAGGTGAAGCTGAACTGCATGGTTTTTGGTTGAAACATCTAACTGCCAAGCAGTTCAACAACATACTACAAGGAGGAGAAATTGAAAAGTGGCTAACAACTGGGAAAACCTACCTGTTAATGAAAGATCCAGCAAAAGGGGCAGCACCAGGCAACTACAGGCCAATTAGCTGCTTACCAACAACTTTCGAATTGGTAGCTGATGCAGTAGAACAGCATCTGATTGAAAACAATCTCTTTCCACCTGAGCAGAAATGAAACTGCCCCAATAGCAGAAGAACAAAAGATCAACTCCTAATAGACAAAATGATCTTGGAAAACTGCAAGAAAAGGAAGACCAATGTGAACATGGCATGGACTGACTACAAAAAGGCATTTGACTCTCTGCCACATGACTGGATAATCAAGTGCCTAGAAATAACAGGAGTCAGTAGAAACATCAGAAAGTTTGTGCTTTGGTACAAGGGAAGACACAGTTGCAGGTCAATGGTGAGAGAATGGGAGAGGTTAATATCAAGAGAGGAATATTTCTAGGAGATTCACTATCACCACTACTATTTGTTATTGCACTGTTTCCTCTGTCAACAATACTGAATAACTCAGGCCACGGCTATCAAACATCAAAAACATCTGCCAGACTATCCCACCTCCTTTATGTGAATGATCCGAAGCTGTATGGAAAAACACCGTTTGAAATAGAATAGCTGCTCAACCCTGTCTGTACATATAGTCAAGATATTGCAATGGAGTTTGGATTGGATAAATGTGCCACACTCACTATCAAACAAGAAAAAATAGTGAAAACTGAAGGAATCAAGATACCCCATGAAAATAGCATAGATGAGGAAATCACTACAAATACTTGGGTATCTTTCAAGCACTTCAAGCACACTGAAGTCAAGAAAAAGATTAGGGGTAAATACATCAAGACAGTGAAAAAGATCTTAAAGTCCAAACTCAATGGAGGAAATACTGTGAAGGCAATCAACATCTGGGCAATTCCAGTCATTAGATACACAGCTGGAATAGTGGACTGGATTCAAGCAGAACTAAAAGCAAAGGATAGGAAGACCAGAAAAATAACAATGAATCATGCCCTTCATCCATGCAGTGAAATTGACAGACTCTATCCACCAAGGCAAATATGTGGGTGTACAATCAGATGGTTGAAGAAGAAAAAAATGGCTTTGGAAGAATATCTGAAGGACAATGATGAAGATGCACTGAAATTAGTATATCAGGAAGGCTTACGGACTACTGGAAAGACCAAACTGGCCTACAAGAAAGACCAAATGAAGAACAGAATAGAGGCATGGGAAGACAAAGCACTACATGGCCAGTACATTAAAAAATAGCTGGGAAAGCAGATAATAACAAGACCTGGCAATGGCTAAGAGCAGGAAAGTTGAAGAAAGAGACTGAGGGACTAATTCTGGCTGCACAAGACCAAGCCTTAAGGACAAATGCATACAAAGCTAGAATTGAGAAGAGGGCAACAGATGGTAAGTGCCGCCTATGCAAAGAAGCTGAAGAAACAGTGGACCACCTGGTAAGCTGCTGCAAGAAGATTGCACAGACTGACTACAAGCAGTGGCATGACAAAGTAGCAACAATGGTGATTGAAAGATCTGCAAAAAATATCATTTGCCTGCAGCAAGTACTAGTGGGACCATAAAATAGAGAAAGTCATAGAAAATGATAAAGTTAAATTGCTCTTGGAGTTTAGAATTGAAACAGACAAGCATCTGCCACATAACACCCCTGACTTAACAATTGTTGATAAGAAAGACAAGAAAGTCTGGATAGTGGATGTAGCAGTGCCTGGAGATAGCAGAATAGATGAAAAAGAACTGGAAAAGATAACAAAATACAAAGACCTACAAATACAAATAGAACGACTGTGGCAAGGGTGCAATACCTTGGGTGCAATCTCAAAACAATAGGAGCACCACTTGAACACCATTGGCATTGACAAATTCACCATCAGTCAATTGCAAAAGGCAGCCTTACTAGGAACAGCTTCCATCATGTGACAATATCAGTAATACCATCAAACATCCACATCTGCCTATCACAGGTCCTTGGTAAGGACTCAATAGGTAGAAAAAAATACCAAATCCAGTCTGAACATCTGGCTGACTGTCCAATGATTAATAATAATAATAGTTGGAAGGGACCTTGGAGGTCTTCTAGTTCAACCCCCTGCTCAGGCAGGAAACCCTATACCAGGGTTCTCCAACCCCCGGTCCCTGGACGAGTACAGGGCCGTGGCATGCCAGCAACCAGTCCACACAAACAAGCAAAGCCCCATCTGCAGGATGCAGACAGCACACAAAACCATGCACCCTCTGGTCCGTGGAAAAACCTCTTTCCATGGAACCGGTCCCTGGTGCCGAAAAGGTTGGGGACTTCTGCCCTATATCATTTCAGACAAATGCTTGTCCAGTCTCTTCTTAAAAACGTACAGTGTTGGAGCATTCACAATGTCTGTTCTAGTTGTCAGAAATTTCTCCTTAGTTCTAGGTTGCTTCTCTTTTTGATTAGTTTCCACCCATTGCTTCTTGTCCTGCCTTCAGGTGCTTTGGAGGATAGCTTGCTCCCTTTTCTTTGTGGCAACCCCTGAGATATTGGAACACTGGTATCATGTCACCCCTAAGCCTTCTCTACATTAAACTAGATATACCTACTTCCAGCAACCATTCTTTATATGTTTTAGCCTCCAGTCCCCTAATCATCTCTGTTGGTCTTCTCTGTACACTTTCTAGAATCTCAATATCTTTTTTTATATCCTGGTGACCAAAGCTGGATGCAGTACTCCAAGTGGGGCCCTTACCAAGGCATTATAAAGTGCTATTAACACTTCACATGATCTTGATTCTCTCTCTCTGTGTGTTAATGCAGCCTAGCACTGTGTTGGCTTTTTTGCAGCTGCAGCATATGGCTGGCTCATATTTAAGTGATTGTCCACTAGGACTCTGAGATTCCCTCTCACAGTTACTACTATTGAGTCAGGTATCACCTATACTGTATCTGTGCATTTGGTTTTTCTTGCCTAAATGTAGAACTACTTTTTTCACCACTGAAAATAAAGTATCCTAGGCACAGGGTTATTTAGCCTCCATTACAGCACATTTGGCTCTTCACAATTTCTGGTGGAATACATTTTGTTGTTATTAAAGAAGACCTATTTGTTATTTTATTGTTGTTGGAGAAGATAACTCTGCCGTTTCTTCAGTCATCTTTTTTTATTAACTGATGTCAGGCTCAAAGAATGATTATGTTCAGATTTAGTTTCCCTTAAAATCTTGAACTCCAATTTTAGATGTCAGTTTTCCTAGGGTTTCTGCCATTTCCCCAACTAGGTCTTCGCTGCTAGTTTGAGTCAAGTCTTGCATGGCAGATCATCTTGATTTTTCTCTCCACCTTAATAACAGGGAAAACCAGCCATTTCCTGGAAAAAAAGTTGTTTAACAGAATTTATCTCTTAACAGTTTTGGGCTATAAACCAAAGTCTCATCCCTATGACTTCATGCACCTTTGATAGTCTGCACTTTGTTTTTAAAAAACTATATATCTCTAGATAGGTGATAGTTGGCATATGACCAATAGTTAATAAGAATTGGCCAAATCTAATTATGAGAGTTGTAGACCAAACATCCAGAGGACTTACATCAGGTTGGAAAAAGCTGTTAAGTGTCTTGTTATATTTACCTAATAAAACTGTTGTATATTTCGATTTTATTTGTTTTATGCCAACATTTGTTTTGTGTATAATTTCATGATAATAGGCAGTCAAACATAAAATGAGATATAAACCATCAATTAATTACTGAATTTCAAAATATGTACACAAGTTTAAAAATTATGATGAATGAAAGCATGTTTTTCTACTACCAAGAAAAATGGCAGTTTTGAACTAGAACAGTGTTTGTGACATATGCATTCTGCAGCTGACACACTTTGGGATTCCTTGAAAACAGTGTTTAATTTGGACCTCTAATTTGGAGTGGACTTTGTCTCACCCCAGAATTCCCTATAATGTTTAGCAGCATTAAGACTGAGGAAGATGTTTACTGCTACAGCTGTAAGAAATGGCTCTCTGCTGCCATCTAAATATAATGCTAAGTTCTGAAGCATAAAGTCACAAAAAAAAGGCGAAGTATGTGTCTGTGACTCAGCAATATGACTTTGTATGATAATATTGTAAATAAATAAAACTTCATGATGGACTTTAATGCTAAAGTGGGTAATAATTTTATAATAATAATAATAATAATAATAATAATAATAATAATAATAATAATAATAATAATAATAATAATAATAATAATATAGTCTCGGTGATTTTCTTTTCTACAAAGAATTAAACTGGAGAAGGATCAGCACAATTAATCCTTGAATTATTGCCACTGTGGAGGCTTTTGCCGTATAATGTGTTTCATTGCAATCACAGCATGGCTTTGAGTGCTTTTCAGTAATTAATAAGGATATGAGTAGACTAGTCCTTAACTTAACAATCATTTGTTCAAAGGTACACAGTTTTTCAGATGGTGCAAAAAAAGATGATCAAACCAGGTTGGCAACTGACATGTATTTACAACAGTTGCAGTGTCCTTGGGTCACGTGATCACCATTTATGATCTTCTCAGAGGGCTATTGACAAACAAAGTTAATGGCGAAGTTAGATTCACTGGATGACCACAGTGATTTGCTTAATGACTATGGCAAAAAAGGTCATAAAATCAGGCAGACTCACTTAATAATCACATCACTTAGTGACAGAAGTTCCAGTCTCAGTTGTGGTAAAGAATCAAGGACTACATGTAGAAGAAATTCTGCATACCAGGAAGTATTTAAACTCCCTCTTGAATATTGTACAAACAATTTTCCAGACCTTCTCTTCTGTCAAGTGGAATGTTCTGAAGCATTCATTAAAGTTAACCCTACATTGTGTAAGCTCTGAAATTCAACTCAACTCACCTGTAAAAATTTCCCAGGGTTGAATATTCTGGAAACAGCCTGGGATAAAGCAGAATATAACAATATCTCGGTGACCATCTGAGCCAAGAACAAAGTAGGAGGCAGAGCCAAGAAGTCAAACAGAAATTAGAATGGGATATGACCAATATTGAAGAAATAATGGAGAAAAGCATATAGATGTGTGGAAACTTAAAACAGGGTAGAAAAATAAAATCATTTCTACTGACTTCACCCTATATTTTCCTTTCCCAATTGTTATATATTTTCCCCTTTTTCCTGACTTTGCTATGTTTTGTTAGTATAACTCAGGGGTGTCAAACTCAATTTCATTGAGGGCCGCATCAGCATTGCGGTTGCCCTCAGGGGGCCGGGTGGGTATGGCCAGGGTGGGCGTGGCCTACTGGGTGGGCATGGCTAGAGTGAGTATGGCCTACTGGGTGGGCGTGGCCAGCTCTACATCGTTCGCATCAAGGGTGCCTGGGCAGGAGTGGGACAGATCTGAGGGTCTCTGGCAGAAGGAGGGTCTCTGGGCCAGGGCCAAGGCAGCGGGGGCCGTTCCCTCACTGTTTCCAGGATGGCTTCGGGGGCCACACGAAACCACTTTGTGGGCCGCATCCGGCCCCCGGGCCTTGTGTTTGACATAACTCTTCCTCCCTGTTGTGGAGTTACTTTGCTATAAAGAAAGGCTTCCAATTATGTTTCAGTGAACACAGTTCACAGTTTTGTGTACAGGAAGATCTTATCAGTGGCATAGACTCTTTGATTTACCAAATATCAAATACTCTCTTGTTAAGCATTTTTTGAAGGAAACGTTTATCAAGGTTGTTGCTGGATTAAGAAAAAACTTTGCTAGAAAGGAATTTTTTATGAGCTTCCTGCAGCCAAGAGTCAGTTTAGGATATAGAGATACATCATTAAGAAACTGTCTACAGTCTATAGTTCATTGATCTAGGCATGGAACAGCAATTCCTGACAAAATTAAAAACTCTGTCATTGCCATGAAAGATTTACAAAAATAAATCCATCCAATAATTTATTTCTCTGGAAAAAAAGAATCAGATTATTTTGGTTTTTTCCTGTTCAAAACTTGAATAGATGAATAGGAACAGAAGAAATTGATCTTGGAGTTAATTTGCTCTACTGGTTATTAGCGAAATGATAAATGGAAGGAAAATATGGACGTTTGTAAGGACATGGTGGCTATAGGGAACGGTTGCTGGAATTGGGTATGTGTAGTTTAATGAAGAGAAGGGTGAGAGGTGACATGATAGCAGTGTTCCAATATCTCAGGGGCTGCCACAAAGAAGAGGGAGCCAAGCTATTCTCCAAAGCACCTGAAAGCAGGACAAGAAGCAATGGATGGAAGGAGAGAAGCAACCTAGAACTAAGGAGAAACTTCCTGACAGTTAGAACAACTAACCAGTGGAACAACCTGCCTCCAGAAGTGGTGAATGCTCCAACACTGGAAGTTTTTAAGAAGAGACTGGACAGCCATTTGTCTGAAATGGTATAGGGTTTCCTGCCTGAGCAGGGGGTTGGACTAGATGACCTCCAAGGTCCCTTCCAACTTCTTCTTCTTCTTCTTCTTCTTCTTCTTCTTCTTCTTCTTCTTCTTCTTCTTCTTCTTCTTCTTCTTCTTCTTCTTATTATTATTATTATTATTATTATTATTATTATTATTATTATTATTATTATTATTATTATTATTATTACTATTACTATTACTATTACTATTATTATGCAGTTACATATTCAGTAGTTGGTATCTAATCACTAGAGGAATATTAGCTATAATAATTTTATAACCTTTTCACTCAGTGAAATTGATATTCTCAATTTCTAATAACTGGATTGTCCTTTTCTTCAGAGAAATTTATATGGTGTATGTTCTCTTGAATATTTATTGTGGAATCAGCTACTCTTTAAATCTGATCATTATTAGGTTTATGGCCCTGTTCTGCTCCTAGACATACACTGATACAGAATACATGTTAATATAATAAGTCTTCTCCACCAGATATGTTGTATTCAATTTCATCATCACTAGACAATGTAACCAAAGGCTGTGCTCTCTAGAGCAGTGTTTTTCAACCACTGTTCCGCAGCACACTAGTGTGCCGCAAGATGTTGCCTGGTGTGCCGTGGGAAAAATTGAAAAGTAATTATAAAATATTTTCTTTGTGTTTATTTGATTCCTATTCAAGAGAATTACTTTATATATAGTCAATATAGGCACAGAGTTAAATTTTTTAACATTTTCTAATGGTGGAGTGCCTCGTGATTTTTTTCATGAAACAAGTGTGCCTTTGCCCAAAAAAGGTTGAAAAACACTGCTCTAGAGCATGGGTGTCAAATTGCCACATGACGTGACATGTCACAACCTATGGCGACTTTTTTCGCATTGCCAGAGCTGGGGTGGGCATGGCCTATGCATAATGCAACCAGCCCCCAAGACTGGCAGTTTGACACCCCTGCTTAGAGAATTAAGGAAATTATAATCCAACAGATCTGGAGACTGCAGATTTAGACAAGATTGCTCCAACATTTTTTTGTGCAGTATTCAGATATCCCTATTACATTACAGTCTTGTTTTGTAATTAATTCAAAAACATCCTAAAGCTATAACTAGCTACCTATTTTGTCTGCTACTTTTATATTTATTAAATTATTTTTATATAACAATGTCAGGACTGCTATTCTATGTTTATCTACAACGGTTATAAAATACTTTGTCCAATTAATGTCAACCTTTGCTAACATCAGCTGTTCTTGCTTTGACAACAGATGAAAATGCAGCCATTTTCTCTATTGTTTTTAAAATTAGTCGATGCTGGGAGGGGGAATAGGGATGAGAGTCCAGCTAGTCATAACAATAATAACTTAGCCATGGGAACCCAAGGACATTGGGCTCAGAGCTGATAGTGTTTTGGCGGGCTGGAGAGCTGGGGAGAAAGCCCGCACTTCAAGCTAATTGGGAAATGTGATTTATGACTGTTTATTGGAGGAGGGAATTGTAGTTTGTTACTGTGTATCCAGGGAGGGGAATTTAGTTTTTGGTTTCAACTATGTAGTGCCGATACTTTGTTTCTCAAATAAAAGATTCTTTAAGGTAAACAATGCCTCAAAGTTGTTTTGAAGAGTTTCATCTGTTGGAACCATGACAATTAATCTCAACCAATATTACTATTCAGCTACTCAAGACAGTTTGAGAGAAAAACTTCATCACATCCTTGTCAATCTTTAAACTTCTACTGCATATGTGTACTCCTTGCCCATTAAGTATAAGAATAGCTGCCAATCAATATCACCTCAATGAATTGGCATAGAAACAGACAATATGCCATCACCTTCTTCGTTTGCTCTCCACAATTTCTTTCTTAATGGAACTGATTCTAAAATCATTAAGATGTAGCAGAATAAGTAACTTTGAATGAAGATCACTTGGGGCAGAGAAGTTTAAATTAGTAAAAAATCTAGTTGGGCTACAGTCTGATTTAAACTTGTTATATTTTTGTATTTTGTTCTTCACTTGCTTCCTCACTTCATGCTTCCTTATCTACCTTATCTTCTGTTCGGCATACCTTAAACTGTAGTGTTGTGCTGGCATGGATTTGTTCATATTTTTAGGTGGAAAGATCTTTCTCCCTGTAGCTAGATGGCTCAAAGTGGGACATTACATTAAAGGTCAGAAAAGGAGAAAAGTGTCCTATTTAGCTTTTTCCTTACATAAGTCACCCAAAACCTTTTCCTTTGTGAATGGAGATTTACTAAGAATGCAAACAAATGTATCAGGATGGGGCTTGCATATTTATATATAAGGTTGAGCCTGGCTCAGTGCTAGATATAGATGATATAGTTAGATGTATAGATTTTAGCAGATGCTATCCTAGCTCAGTGCTGGGCTTGCATTTGTTAGTCCGGTGATTAGCATTATTCAAATCAAGCAATTTCCAAACAACAAAGCTGAGAAAGGATGCTTATTTAAATCATGCCATTGTTGGGCAGAGAAATTTTCTTGCATTTTTTTCCTACCAGTTCTCATGTAATTTGATGGAGGCTTTTGCTTCAGAATTTCTTTTGTAGGAGGTGCAATTACACAGAAATTCTCATGTGTAGAATGTAATGGCTTTAGATATTTTTTTAAAAAATTACAAGACAGTTAAGATCTCCAGGGATCTGGAGCCTTCCATACTTTCCATGTTTCAGTTAAAGCTCAAGAAAAAAGTCATGTTAGCAGGTCCAACATTAGGAATTTTACCTTTCCTATGAGGAAGCCTTGTAAGCTTTTCTTTTTTTAAATTATTCTTTCATATGCTGGATAAATTATGTGAAAACGTCTTTCAAATTTTCCTTTCTACATATTTGGTGGACCATGTCAGAAGTCCATTCATATCCAGTTGTACTTACATAACAAAGATGTTGCTTTTAGCAGGGAACACAACCAATTTTCAAGCTCTTTTTTAGAACATGAAAATAAACACAAATTAAACCACATTGCTATGGTCAGAGTTAAATGTCCCAGGAAACAGAAATATCATTGCTCATGCCTGATTTGTAGTGCTTGTTTCTGGACAAGATGACATTGCTGAGCCTCTGTGTCATCCACATATTTACATTTATTTTCTTCTCTTCATAAAGGGACTAATTTTTTCTACAGAAAAAAAGGATACTGATATATAAAATAGCTGGTTACAGGTTGTGTTCTCTTTAGCCCTTGATTGAAACGTATTGCTCCTCGGTATCTTTAGCTATGAAAATTATAAAATGGAACAGAGATTAGAATGAAATTATCATGGCTTGAAGGCATTTACTCAGTACTATAGTGGCAGCAACATAAACCTGGGCCCTGAGAATGATGATAATACATTAGGTTCTGCATGCCCTGATATTATTGCTGTACATTATGTATGTTTCATTTATACTATTTCGCATACACCAGGAATGCTGACAGATAGGTAATTACTCTATGCGCCAATGAGCACTTATCAGCACTGCCTCTGTTTATTGCTGGAATGAAGTGTGCTTGTCATTCAAGGTCACTTGTTTGTGTGTCCTCTTTAATAGTTCTTTCACAGTTGTTGAACTTTGCATATAGTTCTTATGCCAGCATTTTCGGGGATTACTTTACTCTGTAATGTGTTGCTGGTGTTATCAAAGTCACTTATATTTATCACTTTAATTGATAAGCAACTGGGCTGCAGATAGCAGAACTGAAGATGTGAAAAAGCATATTTTGCTACTCAACTGATCTCAGCAAGCACTAAGTAATGAATGCCTCAGAGAAATGGAGATATTTTATTGTCTGAGAAATACTTCAGTGATTTTCATAATAAGGGTGTTGCAGTGGGAACTTCAGTGGATTATCTAGTAAAGTTAAACTTTATCCGCACAGTAAGAAAATGTAATCTTTCAATCATTGCATCACTTTGTGGGTATCGGTGCATACTCAAACATCTGAATCAGTCTGTATACTAGTATATTTCCATAATAAAAAACCATCCTTTTCTATATATTTGCAAAATCAATTTAATATTATAAGAATCCATGATTATTGTTTTAATGATGGTATATTATGTCTCATGGATAATCTTATTTTGTGCCACATCAGTGGTTTTCCTCCTTTAAACATGCCACACTTTCCCCCCTTCTTTTGACGTCAAAACAATCACAACGGCATTATGTCAAGCTTGTAATTTCATGGTTACCAAAGAGAATGAAATTCTTGAGCATTTTTCAGCCCTCTTTTAGCATTTGCTCTCACTCTTTCTCCCCCCACCCCACTAGAGCTTTATTAGAAAATCTGAAATAACCTTTAGGATATAATTTATCCAGTGAAGATAGCTGTAGCTATTTCCTTTAGTCTGTAATCAGCCTGAGTTGGTATGGTGTGAGATTTATATTGCAGTTGGTGGTGACCAAGAGGAGAAGGAGAGTTTTAGAGGATTTATGAAGATCATATTTTGCTTGGGTGTGCAGTTTGGGACTGAGGATACGTATTTTTATTCATTGTGCTAGCATATGGGTAGAGGTTGGTGTGCATACAAGTCAGCCATAAAATACAGATAGTAAGGTGAACTTACAATAAAAGTTTATATTGTAGCACCTCATGCTCTGTATAGCTTTGAGGACTTAGTTTGGAAAAAAATATAACATTTGAATCTCAGAAGTTTTTAATTATCTTTAAGGGTACATTGAAGTGTTGATTAATTTTATTACAGCAATAGAAAATAATTTATCATTTGTTGAAAGCAGCAAGTCTTGGTAATCCAAATGGGTATGTGTTTGGATAACAACATGCACACCTAATATTTTTATGTGATCTGAGTGGATGACCAGAAGAAACACCTTGGAAATGAATGGTACTTGTACAACAACAAAGTACTTGGCACTGGGCACTTTTTATAGATATTTAATATTTGATATCAACCTGGCTCTTTTGAATCTCTCGTACTGTAGTTTCCTATTTTGTAATCTATGCCCTGCCTTGGTTCTTAGTTACTAGAATGTTACAAAGGAAGGGTTTTGATCTCATGTAGATAGCATAGCATTAATTACCCTGACACTAATTAAACTGCATCAAACAAATACCACGGTGTTCCTCAGGGGGACAACAGAAGGCAGTTTAAAATAATTACTAGAGCTTCATGCATGTGTGAAGTTTTCATTACTCTTAGGACATAAGCAAAGAGATTTGATATCATTAAATCCCCCTTCTTTCATTTCTTTACTGTTTGCAAAAAAAAAAATCCAACCAGTAAAATTTCCTTGGAGCATATTGATGTCTAAATAGTAGCAGTTTTCACTTCTTGTGAACACTAACTTTTTTAAAGAGACATAAAACTAGGAAGTGAGAACAGGTGTTCCTGTCCACATTCTGGTATGATTATGTATTAGCTTATGTTTGTCAGACCATTTCATTAACCACCCACCGTTATCACATACACATATACTTTGTTCTTTCTGAACCATGAAATGAAATGCATATATCTTCACTAATGCTTGCTATCAATGTAAATGAGAAAAGGAAGCTTATTACCAATCTCTTCTGCTGTGAAGCACACACCTCTGGACAGTTACAGGTAATAAACATCTTTTCATAAGTAGGAAGTAAGATATATTGAGGTCTATGTACAGTAAAACACTGATTCTTTCAGCCTTGCTTCAGTATTAATAGATAGTAATGTCTCTGTATATTATACATTAAACAGGGCAACGTAAAGCTTTCTGCTTTTGTTTTGTTTTCTAAAGTAGGCACCATATATACTACACCATGGTTTAAATGCAATAAAACCTTTCTGGTCAAGGATTAAGAAATCTACTTTTCAGATGACTGTTACCATATGTGTGTGCCACTGGTTCCTATGTTGTCATAACATTTTTCAAACCAGGCATCCAGAAGCAACACCAAAAGAGGAAATACACAAACGAGTAAATGGGAATATATTAAAATTCATGAAACTTCTTTGTTAAAGCAAGGCATTACTGGGAAAGAGGGACTTCTTAGTCTCTGCCCTGTCCTGCTACATTCAGGGCCAGGCTGCATGGTCAGAATCAATCTCCTTTCTTCTACATTCATCTTGAGTAACATTTTATATACTTTAGAAATTAAGTGGTCCTCTCCAGAATATAAATTAATGTCCAGGAAGTAGGACCAGGAAGAAAACCTAAAACTCTCTCCAAACAATAAGGGCAGATGAAGAAAGGACCAACAACCAGCCATTCCAAATTTCTTGCCTTTCAGAATGGAAGTCTTCCATTCTAGATCTTCAACTAGGGCCAACTTTAGGCAAAAAGAGTGCTTTATGTGGCTCCTATGTCAGAAGGAGAGAAAATAGCTTGAAATTTTACTTCTGCTCTTAAACTGGTTTACAAAAGGCGATAAGCAGAGAATCAGTGATATACCAGACAGTTGACCCGGAAAAATGTTCCCAGCTCCACTGACCACCAGTGTAATGTGCACAAGGATGGAGGTGTATGGAGTATCACTATTAGGTGCTCCCACCTGGGATAGCTTTCATATACTGGCTGTCAAAGCCAACCTCACCTGCCTCTTAAACAAATGGGAAATATATGAGGTGGAAATTGTGCCACTACCAGCTTGAAACCAGCTGCACCTAAGCTGCATCTCTCATCTTCAGGTTTTCCAGGTAGGGAGTGGAATGAATAGAGTTTTGGAGGAGAAGGAAAACCTCACATGGGACCCTGTAATTTACATGAGGCATCTTGAAGTGTTAAAAAAAAACCTTTGCTGCTTTAGCACATAGACCAATAAAGGAAGCAGTTTCTAATAATGCCAACAGACATAAAGACCTATATAAGGAGAGAGAAAAAAGAGAACATTAAACATAAGCAGTTCTAATTACCCCTTGCAGAGTGAGAGGGACACTAAAGATTTTACTTTGAAATGTTTTATTGATTTTTGTTTTATTGATTTTTTACAATAATAATCCTTAGTGCCTCGTGTACAGCATGTTGTCTTGGTTCATATATTTTGAGAAAAAACAATAGTAGTTAATTAACAATCAGTAATAATTAATTTTTGTAATTCCATAATTAGTATATTAATAGTATATTTCTTTGATCTTCCCTTCTCCCAATAGTATTTTCCTTCTTCAACCTTAAACAAATATAATTCTTAATATTTTCAATGCATAAATGGTTAAATATAAATATGTTTGTAGAAATAATAATAATGTCCATGTATGACATTTTTTCTTATCAACTTGTTTTGTTTTTTATAAAAATCATCTTATTAGTTCACCATATATCCTATTTTCATAATTCTTGTTTAAGCTTAATATTCAATATTCAAATAATTCTTAGTCATAATTTTCTCAATATTAATCATGTAAATATCCAAATTTTCCATTTAGATACATCATCCCAATGTTTTCATATTTCACGTTATAAAAATACTATACTGCTTATCTATCGTATGACATCTACCTATAACATCTTTTCTGATCAGTTTATATTTCACTTATATTTGTAAAAGTTAATTTAAATCACTATATATCCTATTTTCAAAGTTCTTATTTAAGCTTAATTTCCCCTCAGTATTTTAGTCATTTCTTAGTCCTAATTCTCTCTAACTTAATTTACCTTTAAATTTCAAACTTTTCATTCACATACATCATCCCAATATTTTTACATTTTATATATTATGAAAAATACTATATGGCTTATATCTCTTATACCTCTTATCGTAAGGCCCCTTTATATCCAAAGTTATCTGTTCTTTTAACTGTATTCAAACAGGTGTTTGCTCATGTAATACTCCATCTGGTAGGGCGAGTCAAATCTCTTGAATCTGTCTCTGGCCTTCTTCTTTTGCTTTTGCTTTTACTTTGAAATGTGTCACTGATAATCAAATATTGCATTGTATAGCTTACCTTGCGGACTTTGCCAATTGTACCATAAGTGAATGGATTATACTGAAAAGTGTGAAATCATTAAGTTATTTAGTAACTTTCAAGAACTATGTTGTAGAGAAGTAGACAAGCTGATGAAAAATCGTGGTACTGCTGATGTTTATAACAATAATGATGGAATTGCACATTAGAGAAAAAAATCAGAAATCTTAGTGGTTCCATTGTGTTCGAGTTTTTAAGCAGTATCTTCCTAAATTTTAATTCCTAGGCAACTTTGAATTTTATCATTATAATTATTGTCTCTAATTCTAATAACCAATATTAGAAGCATGCATACCAAATAATTAACAAAAGACCCAGTAGATCACTTCATTGCATTCATGAATGAAATTATTATACTTTCTGCAGAAGAGAATTTTCTTGAGTGCAATGCAAGTATATTACTTCACACAAATGAAGCAACAATGCAATTCAAAAACAAAAAAGAAGGGGAATTCTAGCTTGGAAATGGGGTAGAAAACACTAGAATACTCATAGGCAGGGACCACAAGAAATAAACAAGATTAGAGACTTCCAGTTTGCATTGCAGTGGAACAGGATGCATGAAGGTCTGCCTTCCACGCTCAATTTCACCTTCCTGGGGGCCCTGAAAAGGGCCTAAAATCGCCCTGAAGAGGCGATGAAGAGGAGAGGTGCCTTGTTGATCACGGAGAGATGGCAGTCTTTCCATTTGATCCAAGGAAAGCCCTCCAAACCGGCAGGGGAAAGAACAGCTACATTCCTGTGGCCAGCCATTAGCTGCTGACAACCGAAGGAGAAAAAAAGCACTACTTAAGACATCGTAAATAGCATGTTTGAAACTGGGTGAGAATGTTGATCCTTTCTTTACTATTTTACAACTGAATTTCCTGGGAAAGGTTCCCAAGAAGCTAAATACCTCCGAATGGAAGTGGGATTTTAATTTTATGGTGGACAGAAGCACACAATATTGAAGTGGAAGTAATATAAAGCTACAGTTTCAGTAAATTTGGAAACTGAGATAACTGTTAAGATTTTCTTTTTGGAAAAAAGAACATTGAGGTGAAATATAAGAAATCAAACCTTTAAGAATGGAAAATGGACTTTGAGTGACATCTAGTGGTGGATTTGTGTATAGCAACATAATTTGCTTTGCTTGGTGATTCCTACCTTGACAGAACAGCTGGCAATAAAGGAAAATATTTTGGCATACTTATCATCCTGACCTTCTTGGATTATAAATACCTACTGAGCTTGGATTTTTAGCTTTAAGAGCTAGTGGGAGGGAAAGAAAAATTTGACCTTGGACTGCGCCAGACTGGGAGAAACTTTTGAGCTGTTTTTTTAGAGACGTTGAACATTTTAAACATTTTGAACCTTGTGGATTACAATGATTGACAGTGATTGACAATTTTTGGGATACTTGAGACAAGGGATTACTATAAAATATTGCTTTGAGAACTGAACCTATACTTTGGAATCTATTGGATTATAAAGGATACATTTAAACATTTAAACAAACACCTTTCAGAAAGAAATATATTCTATGCTATAACTAATTCACCAAACAATTGCTGAATGCAAAGAGGACATAAAAAGAAATCATAGTGAGACTAAAAACAATTTAGACAATATAAATGAGCAAATCTCCAAATTAAATCTACAACTAAAAGCTCCCAGATAACGACTACAAAATATGAACAAACAATCCAGAAATCAAAAGTCGAAACAGAGGAAATGGATTTAGAGATGGAAGAGATAAAAGAAGGGAAATACAAACAATTATATGCAAACAAAATACTGCAAGATTTAGTTATAACAACAAAAATGCAAAAGACTTTTTACCCCTCAGGTCTGCAAAATATATCTGATGGCAAGGAAAAAGATTTATAAAAAGGGAATGTAGAGCTGTTAAGGGAAATGTCACAACTTGGGAGACAGGGATTGAAAAGAGAAATGGAGGAACTGGGAGTTTTTTAAGGAATATAAATGGGTGGAATTCCCCCCCCCCAAAAAAAATACTCTATCTAAATTGTCTTCCTCATGCCAAGCAATTTTTATAAAAATAGAAAAATCTTGGGCGATCTAATTGCCCTGGCTTGGAAAGCTACTTGGCAAAGAAAGAAAGCGAGAGTCAGATTTAAAAACAGAAGATTCAACCTTTTAGAGGAGGCATTATATGTTTAAATATTTCTTTGAATAAGATTAAAAGAACAGAAGACCCTTAGATATAATTAGACCTTTATAATGCAAGATATGATTTAGAATTAAGATAGCATTTCTTTCTCTTTTTTGATATGGGAAATATGAAGATAAGAGGAGGATTGATTTGAATAAAACTTTCAGCTATATAAATGTAATTAATATTGAGAAAATCATAACTGATAAAGACATTTCAGATACTGATGGGAAATCAAACTTTAACAAGAGCACAAAAAACAGGATATTGATTAATGAATTGATATTGATTTATGAATTGATATTATTATTTGTATGACATTAGCAAAATATGAAGATGCTTGTATCTAATGCTGTATACATGAATAGTACTAAAATCATAATGGTGTAATGAAGGGAAAATGGAAAAAATATGGAGAAGAAAGGAGGATCAGGGGAAAAATACTGGATTGTGTAGTATTGAACAGATTTATACTGAAGAAGTTAATGTTAAATATCTGAATCCAGACACCAGCTTTTTTTACTAAGCACTAAAGGCTGTAATTTAAAAAAATTAATACAACTTTTATATATATATATATATATATATATATATATATATATATATATATATATATATATATATATATATATATATATATATATATATATATATATATATATATATATATATAAAAGAAATAAACAAGATTACTAAAATCCGTGAATCACACTAGAAAGAATTGCCACCCAAATTTGAGGACAGTTATAGGGTGCTAAATAAATAAATAAAATGTTCAGTGGTATTGAACTTTTGCTAGCACGTCAAACAAGGAAATACTTTCAACAGCTTTGTCTTGAATGAATAAAAGGCATATTTAAAGGGTTCTCAGATGCAGAACACATTTTTGATTGAAAATTGGTATAGGTGTGCAGAATTGAACATGTGCAAGAGCCCAAGTGATACTCTAAGCAATCCCTGCTGTTTTTACCCATTCAATCTAGTCTGCAAGATGGGCATGCTCTAAGTCCCATTGGCCAAGGTTTGCTGCTTGACTGGGCTCAGGAAACATGCCTTCTCTGCTGTGGCCTGACTCCCATGTTTTTCTTTCCTGACTGAATCGCTGGACGGAACATAACATGCATGTACTATAGCTATCTAATACCTTTGTCTATCCCATTATCTTTCTCTATGGATGAGTAGCCAGGTGAGTGACACTTCCTAGAGGTTTCCATACCACTGTCCACTAGAGACTAGCAAAAAGTTCATAGGATTAGTTTAGCCCCAATGGCTAGTCTTGTACTGTACTTACCAAAAGTTGTCACCATTCTCAAAAGTTTTCTTTTTCCTTTTCAGAGCTAAGTGTTTTATCTTGGCTGCTCATTCTTTCATTAGAACCAGAATTTGAAATTAAAGTATAAGCAAGTTTGAAATCATATTCTATTCTGAGTTTTTGAAACTTTTTCCTCTAGCCATATTTCAATCTTTAATTTAGAAAAGATTCTGTTAGTTTCTCCTCATTGCATGCATAATGATTGTGAAAGTTAATATCACTTTTACCAATGTAAGAAATATCTATCAAGAAAGTGAACAGATGGAACTGTCTCTCCTTCATAAAAGAGGGGAGCTTTTAGCGTAGAAAAAGTGGGAGGAAGTAGGCAAGAGTGTTACCACCCTAAAATTGTTTATATATACAATAAGTGCCTCATTTGAAAATAGCGTACTCACTGGAATTCTTACCGGTACTTTGTAATTCTTACCTTCCTTCTAATAAGTAAGACTTCCATTCCTGGGATTAATTGCTTCCATTCCAAACTGCAATAATCAAAATGCTCATTGGTGGGCAAACGGAAAGGAGAGAGAAGAAAAAGCATTGCACCTGAAGGTGCTCATCAATCTTTTCAGTTTTTATTAGTTTATAATATAAAATACAGAAATACAAAAGCAAATAGTAGGAAAAATAGGGGAGGGAAAAGGGAAAGGAAGAATGTAGAAAAGAAGGGAAAAAAGAAAAAAAATGCTTACATCTGAAACAGAAAAAGCATCTTTGGTAAGACATTCAACTTAATTACAGAAATTCTACCCAATAGTGATAAATGCAGTTTATCCCATCTTAATAAATCTTTTTTTGGTATCATTACAGAGAGGCACATAAATATTTTCAAACAATTAATTTTGTGTTTGTATTTGTCAGTTTGACCCCAAATATTTCACCTTTTTCTCAATCCTAAAACCAGACTTTGTAGTTTTTGATGTATTATTCTTAGTGTTATTCTTTTTACAGTGTTATTCTTTTTACAGCTTATGTTGGTTGTGCTACATTGGGTTGAGGGTAGGGCATTTTTTGATGAAGTTGCATGGATATCCATTTTGTTGGAAGATTGTTTAGATAATCTGTTTCTTTTTTCTGATGTTTCAGGTTGCTGCAGTATGTTTGTGCTAGTCTAAATAGTGTCATCTAAATCAGGGGCTCCCAACTGCCAGGCCATGGCCCACTACTGGATTGTGGCCTGTTCAAAATGGGGCGTGACAGAAATGGGCAAGCATTCATGTGCGAAGCTCTGCTTGCACAAATGGAGTTTCATGCACGAGCACAAACACCCTCCGCTTGCACACGAAGCTCCATTTCACGGCCACTCACCCACCCATCCCACACCGAGTCGGGCCACCAAGCTGGAAAGGTTGGGGACTGCGGGTTTAAATAGTATCACAACCAATATGTTACAGAGTTTATGCAATAAAGTGTTAAACTAGATGATAGATTAGCCCTACATGAGCCTGTGAAAAGACACATGATTTAAAATGCTTTTTCCCTTCAAATATGTAGTGCTGCACTAATATTAATTAGGTGGAGAACATTTAGAAATTCCTGATTCATTTACAACCACTGTAAATCTACTGCACAGAGAACTTGTAATTTCCAGAACCTTGGCTTCTCTCCAGAACATTAGATTGGGGAATTTCTGTACTTTTCCAACCTATTACAGCTGTACTTCTTTCTGTTCATCACAGTGGAATTCATTGCTGAAAAGTAACGATGGCCACTAATTTGGATGGCTGTAAAGGAGTTTAGATAAATTCACGGAGAAGAGATATATCAAAGGCTTTTTATCTTAAAATATTTAGGTCTTATCTCAGGGTTGGGAAATCATGTTTCTTATCAGCTGCAGGGGGAAAGTGGTGGGGGGAGGGGGTTATATGTTGTCACCTGCTTGTAAGGCATCTAGTTGGTTACTGTGCTAAATAAAATGCTGACCTAAGAAAGCCCTTGGCTACATTGTTGTGTACTTTTGTCAGGAAATTCTGTATCTCTGAATGTTTTGCCACTGAATTTAACAAAGTGTAAGCAGAAAGTTCTGGTGCCCCCCAAAAGATGGTTGTGAGCTGTTGTGCCCATTCCTGCCTTAACACAGTATTCTAAAATGTCAGCAAACTAAAACTAATCCTTCTGAAATGAAACTGATCAGTGTCAAGCTAGGTGGCTTAGTACAGTATAATAAAGAAATAAATAAAGAGGAACAAAAGTAATGCACTGAAGTTGCAATTTAAAGAAGATATGTAATATTCTAGCTTGACTGAGGAGATTGCTCAGCTTTTTTTCCTGAGATAAAGCATTGAGTCCATCATGGGAAATTGATTCACTGACAATAAATCTGTGGAAGGAATTCTGAAAATCCAAACTAACACTCAGGCTAGAGTATTTTCTGTTTTTTTAGAGCCAGATGGTTTGTCCTATTTTAAACTGATAGATACTTCATATACTTCCTTTGGATGTCAGTGATTTTTAACTGCCAGACAGTATCTACTAGTAGAACTTTGTTATTCCTAGAATATTATAAATGTATTTTTGTCACATATTGGATATCATACTGTATGTGCAGCTATTTTTTTTCTTTACACTTAGTTCATATTTAGAAAAAAAGTGTTTTATATAATATTTTTAAAACTGTCTGAAATGAACAGTTCATTTCCCTTCACCCCCTCCTTTTTCCCTCTTTCTGGGGTTTTTTTTTGACATGATGTTGACAGGAGTCGCTTTGATGTAGTTTAGAGTTATAAATCTTCTATCTGTTCAGGTTTTTTCCTGGGGCTCCATCTATTCAGAAATCCTGAACTGTCATTTTGCAACACTTTGTGAAACGCTTGACAGAAAGTGGTTTTGACAAGTGCTGGACAGCAGAGGCAACTCAGAATAAGCAGTGTATATTTCTCCAGGTAACATGGCGAAATGTCCAGAAGTGTAAGAACAGCTCTTCTGTCTTCAATCACATTATTTGTTATAAAAATACTCACACATATCTTATAAATATTCTGTTTTCCATACTTCTTCTAGTACTGTTTTAGATTGGATATCAAAATTGTTTTTAGAAAGTCTCAATCTTTGGAAATTATTTAATTCGCTCTTAATTGTTAATCTTGGATGGCTTCGTTTTGATTTGATTCAATGCCCCAAATAATGAGAAAAGGATATCATTGTTTTCCTGTACCATTTTGTTCTAGTTTACATCATTGTGCATGACCATTATTTCACATCCTTTCCTTTGCACAGGGTTCAGTATTGAAAAAGTGTATTTTTTGTTCTTGTTTTGTGTCTGTATTCACTCAAGAAACAGCTGCTAAAAGTTATGGGGAAAATGTAAATGGCACTGCCTTAAGTGGTTCCTGCTCATTCAGCTAACTCCCTTTTGATGTGATAACTACTGGCAGAGTGGTGTGGTGAATTCAGGTTCCTTGACAGCCATCAGTCCCACTGGCTAGCAGTAGTTTTAGGTTTTGTACTGGAGTGGGAAAGCAAATGGAGGGGGTATGATTTCCATAATTTAGATATTTTCTTCAGCTGCTGGATCAAAAGTGCTGCCAACAGCTATCTAAATCAACACCATGCCAACATGTTCTGTAGTCCGAAGGTCATTCAAACATCTGGCCTCACAATCTTGTTCTTTAAAGTTTGTCACTGGGTAGCATCTGTTTATAGATTTTTTTTCTCAATCTCTTTGATCACTTTGACAGCAAAAAGAAGCTTCTATCATCCTTGATATGTTAAGAAAAAATATTGAGCATATCAACTGTTTTACATAAAAATATGATTTTGGACAGTATTGAGTGTATTAAAACATAATTTTAGAGTGTTGTCTAATGCTGCAAATTATTTTGAATATTCTTGAGCTTATTAATGAGTCTGTAAAGAAACTTTTGAGACCCTTTGAGATTTTTGCTTTACAGTTCTGATACATCCAGCACAAGGAGTGTTGCCAATGATGGCGTGTCACTATGTTTTTTTTTAAAGTAAAGCAATTTAAGAGCTAAATACAACACCACATACAGATATATCTCTCCTTGGAATTTCAATTAGATTAGTACCCTATACACTGTGTCTAGCTGTGCTCAGCAACACACTTAATTTGGCTACTAAATTAATCAATTTTTTGAGTTTCCACAATATCCTGAGAAATAAACTAACCTAATTGGCTGAGTTTACACAATACCCTAGGTGAGAAAAAGCATATCAGAAAGTGTTTTGCAACCTCTGCATAACAGTGAGAGATATAAAAGACAGAGGGGGTGGCCTTGAGGGACAGGAAGAAGAGCTGCTGCTAATGTAACAGTCAGATTAAAAAAAAAGACTTGATCTTAGAATAAGAAAGTAATGCCATGAATGTCTCAGATAAGCCCCTTTATGGTGAGAAAGAGAGGAAGTACATTCAGACTTGCAAGATTCTGTTATTATACTTTTACAATAATACTAGTACGGATATACATGGCATTAATTTCATAGTCTGATCTATCTTGAAAAGCTGTCTTTTAAGGAAAAGAATATATTGAGATTTAGGTCTAAATAACTGAAAAGACTCTAATCTACGGCAGGGGTCTTCAAACTTGGCCCTTTTATGACTTGGCTGAGGAATTCTGGGAGTTGAAGTCCAGAAGCCATAAAAGGGCCAGGTTTGAAGACCCCTGATCTAGGGCACAGAATAGTGTACGTGTGATGGGGAAATGTGTTACAGATGGTTCTCAACCATTTGTTTAGTGACCGTTCAAAGTTACAACAGCCCTGCAAAAAAGTGACTTTATAACCATTGGCACGTTCCTGTGTTTCCATGATCAAAATTCAGATGCTTGGCAACTGGCATAGATTTCTGACAGTTGCAATGTTCCAGGGTTGCGACCTTCTGGTAAGTCAATGGAGAAACCAGATTCACTTAACAACCATGTTACTAACTTAACAATTGCAGCAGCTCATTTAACAACTGTGGAAAGAAAGGTAAAATGGGGCAACTGAACAACTACAGTATATTTCTTAGCAATAGAGATTTGGGGCTCAGTTGTGGTCATAAATTGAGGATTACCTGTACTTTATTTGCATTCTTTTTTCTTCAAGCAAGCTCCTTTTTTGGTATCAATTTAAATTAGAATTTTAGATCTAAAAAAACTCAAACACTTTCTGAATATTATATAGTATTATTGCTTCATTTGTTTCTTTAGTCCAGTAGAAGCAGTCAACTCAATTAAACTCTGCTCTATAGTTCATAAAATTCAATGTAGTGTGTATTAACAAACAAGTATGTGATCAAATAGGCATTAGAACAAACATGCCACCTGTTTTCAAATTTAGTTTCATCCAGGCATAATCACTTAAATCTCAAGCTTCACAACATTAGCATTTAAATGGTCCCTGATGATCAAGCTAAACCAAAAACTTCAGTGGCCTACATTGCTCTGAGTGAAATTGGATGTAACTGTACTGTAAACCAGTCTGAAAGTGAATGAGGTGAAACCCTACCAGCAGGACTTTAGTCCTCTTCTTTGCATAGTTTCTAGCAAGCCAGAGGCAGCCCTGAGAACATACCTGCACGCCACCCAGTCATTCTAGTTGGCACTGAATTATTTCCATTGTCATGTGTTTAAATAAAATTGCAGTGTATAGAACAGATGTTCCATGCACTTGACACTGATTGGAAAAAAAATAGATGATTGTACCAGAGCTGATTATTTAGCACCTGCCTCAGGCTTAAGGTTAACCTACTATTCCATAAGGTGTCATTGAAACAATTAAGCAGAACCATAAGATGTATTCTCTGGCTTTTTGCATGGGATGTTACAGGTATGTAAGAGGTTCACTTTTCAGCTGCTGTTTATGGTCTTTTGTCTTCTTATTTAATAGAAAATTAGCTTTTGTCCTTGGGACAATATATTTTCATTTTGTGTTCAGAGAGTTTCACATTTGATGACTTACACAAATTCATAAAAATAAAGGTTCCCACTTATTGGTTCCTATGAAAGCTCCTTTGGGAAGTTGGAGATTGTATAGCAGTAAATCTTAACAGCATAGAGATGTTAATGTCTTTCACAAGATTCCAGTTAGTGAAATTATGTTTACATTTATGGCCATTAATTCTGTTCCTTATAGTTCATAAGCAAAGACTTTTTTTATAGAATTTCACAATTTAAAGGTTGTGCTATTTCAGCCAATTTATTCAAAATTTCTGTGATTTAACATATAATTAATAATACCTTTTGTTTCTGTGGTTTTACTGCTTTCCATGTGTTGTTGCTGTTAGTGACTGCTAGAGAACCCTACTTTATTTAATCCACCCTTTTAAATCAGGGGTGTCAAACTCGCAACATCATGTGATGTGTCGCGATGTATCGTGACTTTTTTTGCCATTGCTGGCAATGGGGTGGGCTCAGTTTTGCTATGATGCATCCGGCCCATGGGCCGGCAGTTTGACACCCCTGTTCTAAATCTTCAATACCAAGGATCTATTGAATTGTCTATTGTGTCCCCAATCCTTTCATCTTCTCCAGCCAGAAACTGCCCAGACTGTTTACCTAGCATGTAAGTGTATGATTAGGGTTCACCTTTCACCTTAGATCAATCTTTCTAAAAAGCCATCTAAAAAATATGATGGCTCCAAGTCTTCACAACTACCTGATTGCAGAGACTGTCAGATCAGTTCTACATTGACTAGAGCTACTGTTTGGGACTCAGTATTCCTGGATAATCTTGCATTTGATGCACTTCTATTTTGATGCCTCATATGCTGAAGAATGCCATGAACAGATAACAACTGATCCAAAGAAGATTGAAGAAAGTTAGGAAGAATACACTGAAATACTGTTTAAAAAGGATATCAGTATCCAAGATATTTTAGAAGATGTTCCTTCTTTACAAGGAAGATGAAGTTACCGGTAAATTGATTGATCCATCAAATTTATATGGTTGCCCTCTCAAAAATGTCACTGTGGGTGGCATACAATAAAACCAATAATTAAAACTTTCTTTAAAAACAAAACAGACAAAATTAGCAATCAAAAGTCAGAAAGCTAATATCTAAATAATGTTATTTCTTTTTTCCATCTTATTGTCAAAAAAATGACAAATGCCCATGTTTTTTACTCCTAGGATTTTATTGGAGGAGGACTGTATTGTAATGAGGGCAATAATATCATTTCCCATATAAATATTTGAAATTACAATTATTAGTTTTCTTAATTCAAGATACTAACACTAATCTAAATACCAAACTCACTGTTATCTTAAGCTGCCTAGAGATTTACTGTGTAATTCATTTCAATAAAGAAAAAAAACCCTGAAAACACTATAATCTAGTTTATTGTGCAAATTATTTTGGGAATGCTATAAAAATCAGTTGCCCTTGCCTTTTCCTAAGGTATTTTTCTGGCATCCTAAACTGATCTGTAGCCTCCCTGGTATTTCCAGGAGATCTTATATGCATCTCCAACTCTGCTTTGGTTTTTGAGATCAGAAAAAGTTGAGTAGGGTTTGGCCATGCAGCTGGGCATGAACAAAAACAATGGAGGAAATATTTATATGGTATTGCAAGGGAAGTACAGCATACAGTTGCAAGAAAAAGTATGTGAACCCTTTGGGATTACGTGGGGTTTTGCATGAATTGGCCATAAAATGCACTCTAAACGTCATGTAAGTCACAACAATAGAAAAACACAGTCTGCTTAAAATAATACTACACAAACATTAGCTGTTGTCATGTTTTAATTGAACATAAGATGGAAACATTCAAAGTGCAGGGTGGAAAAAGTATGTGAACCCCTAGCCTAATGACTTCTCCAAGAGCTAATTGGAGCCAGGAGTGAGCCAACGTTGACTCCATTCAGTGTGATGATATTGGATGTGTTGCTGACAGCTGTCCTGCCCTTTAAAAACACACACCTGTTTTGGGTTTACTGGTCTCAAGAAGCACTGTCTGATGTGAACCATGCCTCGCAGAAAAGAGCTCTCAGAAGACCTACGATCAAGAATTGTTGACTTGCATGAAGCTGGAAAGGGTTACAAAAGTATCTCCAAAAGCCTTGATGTTCATGTGTCCACGGTAAGACAGACTGTCTACAAATGGAGAAAGTTTAGCACTGTTGCTACTCTCCTTAGGCGTGGTCGTCCTGTAAAAATGACTGCAAGAGCACAGCACATAATGGTTAATGAGGTAAAGAAGAATCCTAGAGTGTAAGCTAAAGACCTACAGAAATCTCTGGCACATGCTAACATTTTTGTTGACACATCTACAATAAGGAAGACATTCAACAAGAATGGAGTACAGGAGGACACCACGGAGGAAGCCATTGCTGTCCAAAAAAAATATTGCAGCACATTTAAAGTTTGCAAAAGAGCACCTGGATGTTCCACAGCACTACTGGCAAAATATACTGTGGACAGATGAAACCAAAATTGAGTTGTTTGGGAAAAACACACAACACTATGTGTGGAGAAAAAAAGGCACAGCACACCAACATCAAAACCTCATCCCCACTGTAAAACATGGCGAAGGGAGCATCATGGTTTGGGGCTGCTTTGCTGTCTCAGGGCCTGGACGGATTGTTGTCATTGATGGGAAAATGAATTCCAGAGTTTATTAGGACATTTTGCAGGAAAATGTACGACCATCTGTCCGCCAACTGAAGCTCCGCAGAGGATGGGTGATGCAACAGGACAATGACCCAAAGCATACAAGTAATTCAACAAAACAATGGCTTCAACAGAACAGAAAACGCCTTCTGGAGTGGCCCAGTCAGAGTCCTGACCTCAACCCGATTGAAATGCTGTGGCATGACCTTAAGAGAGCGATTCACACCAGACATCCCAAGTATATTGCTACACTGAAACAGTTTTGTGCAGAGGAGTGGTCCAAAATTACTCCAGATCATTGTGCAGGTCTGATCTGCAACTACAGGAAACGTTTGGTTGAGGTTATTGCTGCCAAAGGAGGGTCAACCAGTTATTAAGTCCAAAGGTTCACATACATTTTCCACCCTGCACTGTGAATGTTTCCATCTTACGTTCAATTAAAACATGACAACAGCTAATTTTTGTGTAGTATTATTTTAAGCAGACTGTGTTTTTCTATTGTTGTGACTTACATGACGTTTAGAGTGCATTTTACGGCCAATTCATGCAAAACTCCACATAATCCCAAAGGGTTCACATACTTTTTCTTGCAACTGTATTTGTGGGTGATATAACCATTCAGAGATTTAGAAACTTTCTGATTAGATATCATTGCCTTTTGTTCATATATAAAGCAAAGCTTCTGCACTGCAATTCTGTCTAATATCTTTGGGACACTTATTAAAGTCTGAGTTTCAATAATGATAGAAAGCCATTGGGAATGTGTATCATGTTAAAACTCATATTATAATCAGATATATCTCAGTACCAGTCCAATGTCCCTCTCTTTTTTCATTCATTTTTTATTTATTTATTTTAAGAGAAAGCAACATTTCTCATATTATCAGTTTTAAGTTTGATAAGATGACAAATGTGATAAGATGACCTCTGAATTGGAATTCCAATACTATAGGAATGTTGTTGTCTATCTGTTGCTGTTAGTATGTGTTTGACTATGATGCTTTATAACAAGAAAGGCTGTTGTCCTTTCAGACTTTTTTAATTAGTCAGGAGAATTGCTGATGTATTGCAAGATGGTGTGTTTATTGGAGGGCTTTTTAAAGTATTCTATAGAATTCAAAATTATGCTAAGACGCTAGTCATCACATGCTGCTAGTGGATTTGCTAGATTTAGGACAAGTGACTAGAGGATAAAGGTTAAGAATAAATAGGCTGCAATAGAGATTATCATAAGTAATGAATTCTGTGTATGTACCTCTGGATCTGTGTGTATGCATGTGTGTGTGTGTTGTAGACAGATTTGGATTAATGTTTATCCCAAACAAGAGATTACTACATGTCTGTTTCTGGTTGTAAACAGATATTCTAAAACAGAAGGTTTATGTTTGTGAAAATCAGTTACAGGTGTTGTGCATTGATGATATATTTGAAGAGAATTCATCTGTTTGGTTATTTCACTAAATATTAAATGGGGATGAATTTGACACTTTTTTGTTCTTTGCTAAACAGTTTTCGGACAATTACAATGCATTCTCTAAAGAACTGTTCATGAAGACTATCCAGAAACTCCTTGGGAGCCTTGAGATTTTCCCATTGTTTATTAATTTTCTGATTGGCTTTTAAAGACAATGATTAGGATCTTGATCTTCTTCCAATGGCTTCAATCCTAACACTAAATTCTCATTTTTATGGGCCAAGAGAACATGCCTTCTCAATCCAAACCTTCCTTTTTGAACAGCATATCTCCAGAACTTATATTGTTTTCTCACCTTGCTAGTTTTAGGAAGTTCATTAAAATGTGGCTTCTCCCAAAAGTCTCAGAGATAGCATGAGTATAATAAGTGAACTATTTTCATTTGTTTTCCTATATTATGTTCAAGTGCTCTTTGAGTGCTGGGATTATTTTATATGTAGTTTAAATATTGAATAAAAAGTTGGAATTAAGATTGCCGGAAGAAATATCAACAACCTAAGATATGCAGATGATACCACTCTAATGGCAGAAAGTGAAGAAGAACTAAAGAGCCTCTTGTTGCGGGTGAAGAAGGAGAGTGCAAAACTTGGGTTGAAACTTAACATTAAGAAAACCAAGATCATGGCATCCGGCCCTCTCAATTCCTGGCAAATAGATGGGGAAGAAATGGAGGTAGTGACAGATTTTATTTTCCTGGGCTCCAAGATCACTGCAGATGGGGACTGTAGCCAAGAAATTAAAAGATGCTTGCTCCTCGGGAGGAAAGCCATGGCAAATCTAGACAGCACACTAAAAAGCAGACATATCACCCTGTTAACAAAAGTGTGTATAGTCAAGGCTATGGTCTTCCTAGTTGCAATGTATGGCAGTGAAAGTTGGACCATAAGAAAGGCTGAGCGCCAAAGAATTGAAGCCTTTGAACTATGGTGCTGGAGAAGACTCCTGCGAGTCTCTTGGACTGCGAGGCGATCCAACCGGTCAGTCCTAGAGGAGATCAAACCTGACTGCTCTTTAGAAGGCCAGATCCTGAAGCTAAAACTCAAATACTTTGGCCACCTAATGAGAAGGAAGGACTCACTGGAGAACAGCCTAATGCTGGGAAAGATTGAGGGCAATAGAAGAAGGGGACGACAGAGAATGAGGTGGCTGGATGGAGTCACTGAAGCAGTAGGCGTGAGCTTAAATGGACTCCAGAAGCTGGTAGAGAACAGGAAGGCCTAGAGGAACGTTGTCCATAGGGTCGCGATGGGTCGAACACGACTCCGCAGCTAACAACAACAAAGTTTAAATATAGTTCTGTTATTTTTATTGTTTTAAACTTTATACTTTAGAAGATCTGTAAGCCATTCAGCCTTTTGAGTTTGGAGCAGACTGTTTAGTACATTTTCTTTTGTATAACTATATTAAACCAGAAAGGAAATAGAACCCTAGAGATATCAATGCCTGAGCTATGGGTTTTATCTGATAACTGCATCTGTCAACATAGTGTAAAAGTTATATTTTCACATTTCATAGTAAAAAATAGATCCTTATTATACTTTAAAAGAAATCACTGGATGGCTATGAAAAATCCAAGCAAGTATTATTATACAGTGTGTAAATTATGTTGTGATAGGTTTTATACATAATACACATTTGCATATATTATTGTGGAATAGACTTTGTTGGCAGAGAAGTATAAGAGAAGCTTTTCAGAAATGTCCTTGGAAATTAACATGTCTATTTTGTTTACTGTCCAGTTGGCAGTAAACTGTTTTGAATGCTATGATTTTCCTTGTTTTTATGATTTAATTCACATAGAGCACCTGTAATCACATAAAGAGCACCTGTAATCATAGTGATATAGACAAATTATGTGAAAATTATGAAACATGGTTTGACATAAAAAACTCAATTTTCTTGTACTTGCATCACACTATTGCATGGAAGTTCTTAAACCATGCAGTTTATGTCATAATACATATTTCATCCTTTACTTCCTTCTAGGAAGCCCTGGGTAATAATATAGAAATACTGAAAAAGGAGGGGGGAAGGTAGGAAGGGAGAGAGGGAAGGAAGGAAGTTACTTTAACTAAGATTATATTTAGATATATTTACCATATGTTGCATCATAAACAATTGGAAGTGTTATCCTGTTCTCTAAAATGGGTGTGGTTCACTCTTTCTAATAATAATTCCACCTGGTAAGAGCCAACAGCACTGGAATTCCAAGAAAGAAAACTGGCTTTAGGAAGTCCCGAGGTTTTCAGTGGAAGTTAAAGAAAATAGCTGAGTATTAATATGGACATTAATATATATTAAAATGTTGTTGTTTTTGTTGTTGTTAGCTGCGAAGTCATGTCCGACCCATCGCAACCCTATGGACAACGTTCCTCCAGGCCTTCCTGTCCTCTACCAGCTTCTGGAGTCCATTTAAGCTCACGCCTACTGCTTCAGTGACTCCATCCAGCCACCTCATTCTCTGTCGTCCCCTTCTTCTATTGCCCTCAATCTTTCCCAGCATTAGGCTCTTCTCCAGTGAGTCTTTCCTTCTCATTAGGTGGCCAAAGTATTTGAGTTTCAGCTTCAGGATCTGGCCTTCTAAAGAGCAGTCAGGGTTGATCTCCTCTAGGACTGACGGGTTTGATCGCCTTGCAGTCCAAAGAACTCGCAGGAGTCTTCTCCAGCACCATAGTTCAAAGGCTTCAATTCTTTGGCGCTCAGCCTTTTTTATGGTCCAGCTTTCACTGCCATACATTGCAACTGGGAAGACCATAGCCTTGACTATACGCACTTATGTTGACAAGGTGATGTCTCTGCTTCTTAGTGTGCTGTCTAGATTTGCCATGGCTTTCCTCCCGAGGAGCAAGCGTGTTTTAATTTCTTGACTACAGTCCCCATCTGCAGTGATCTTGGAGCCCAGGAAAATAAAATCTGTCACTACCTCCATTTGTTCCCCATCTATTTGCCAGGAATTGAGAGGGCCGGATGCCATGATATTGGTTTTCTTAATGTTAGGTTTCAAGCCAACTTTTGCACTCTCCTTCTTCACCCACAGCAAGAGCTCTTTAGTTCTTCTTCACTTTCTGCCATTAGAGTGGTATCATCTGCATAACTTAGGTTGTTGATATTTCTTTTGGCAATCTTAATTCCAACTTTTGATTCATCTAACCCTGCCTTTCTCATGATGTGCTCTGCATATAAGTTAAATAGGCAGGGTGACAGTATACAGCCTTGCCAGACTCCTTTCCCAATTTTAAACTAATCAGTGGTTTCGTGTCCAGTTCTCACTGTTGCTTCTTGACCCGCATATAGGTTTCTCAAGAGACAAATAAGATGGTCTGGTACGCCCATCTCTTTAAGAACTTGCCACAGTTTGTTGTGATCCACACAATCAAAGGCTTTGGCATAGTCAATGAAGCAGAAGTAGATGTTTTTCTGGAACTCCCTAGCTTTCTCCATGATCCAGCGTATGTTGGCAATTTGATCTCTAGTTCCTCTGCCTCTTCGAAATCCTGCCTGTACTTCTGGTAGTTCTCGATCTACATACTGCTGGAGTCTAGCTTGTAGGATTTTAAGCATAATTTTACTAGCATGAGAAATGAGTGCAATGGTGCGATAGTTTGATCATTCTTTGGCACTGCCTTTCTTTGGAATTGGAATGTAAACTGATCTTTTCCAATCATGTGGCCACTGTTGAGTTTTCCAAATTTGCTGGCAAATTGAGTGTAGCACTTTTACTGCATCATCTTTTAAGATTTTGAATAGCTCAGCTGGAATACTGTCACCTCCACTAGCTTTGTTGTTGCTCAGCTTTCGTAAGGTCCATTTCACTTCACATTCTAGGATGTCTGGCTCGAGGTTAGTGACCACCTCGTTGTGATTATCAGGGATGTTAGGCTCATTCTTGTATATTTCTTCTGTGTAATTTTGCCACCTCTTCTTAATCTCTTCTGCCTCTGTTAGGTCCCTGCCATTTTGGTCCTTTATCATGCCCATTTTTGCATGAAATGTTCCCTTCATCTCTCCAATTTTTTTGAAAAGATCTCTGGTCCTCCCTATTCTATTGTTTTCTTCTATTTCTTTGCACTGTTCATTTAAGAAGGCATTCTTATCTCTTCTAGCTATTCTCTGGAATTCTGCATTCAATTGGGCATATCTTTCTTTTTCTCCCTTGCCTTTTGCTTTCCTCCTTTCCTCAGCTATTTGCAAAGCTTCCTCAGACAGCCATTTTGCTTTCTTGCATTTCTTTTTCTTTGGGATGGTTTTAGTTGCTACTTCTCGTCCATAGTTCTTCAGGCACTCTGTCTATCAGATCTAATTCCTTAAATCTATTTGTCACCTCTACTGTATATTCAACAGGGATATGATTTAATTCATATCTGAGTGGCCTAGTGCTTTTCCCTACTTTCTTCAGTTTAAGCCTAAACTTTGCAATGAGAAGCTCATGGTCTGAGCCACAGTCAGCTCCTGGTCTTGTTTTTACTGACTGTATAGAGCTTCTCCATCTTTGGCTGCAGAGCACATAGTCAATCTGATTTCTGTGTTGACCGTCTGGTGATGTCCATGTGTAGAGCCGTCTCTTGGGTTGTTGGAAAAGAGTGTTTGCTATGACCATCGTATTCTCTTGACAAAATTCTATCAGCCTGTGCCCTGCTTCATTTTGTACTCCAAGGCCAAACTTGCCTGTTATTCCGGTTATCTTTTGGCTTCCTACTTTAGCATTCCAATCCCTCATGATGATAAGAACATCATTTTTTGGTGTTAGTTCTATAAGGTGCTGTAGGGCTTCATAGAACTGATTAATTTCATCCTCTTCAGCACCAGTGGTTGGGGCATAGACTTGGACTACTGTGATATTGAATGGTTTGCCTTGGATTCGAACTGAGATTATTCTGTCATTTTGAGGATTGTATCCCAGTATTGCTTTTCCTACTCTTTTATTGACTATGAAGGCTACTCCATTTCTTCTGAGGGATTCTTGCCCGCAGTAGTATACCTGATGGTCATCTGAATTAAATTCACCCATTCCTGTCCATTTTAGTTCGCTGATACCTAAGATGTCGATGTTCAGTCTTGTCATGTCTTGTTTGACCACGTCCAGCTTTCCTTGATTCATGGATCTTACATTCCAGGTTCCTGTGGAAAAAGAATCTATACAGCATCGGACTTTCCTTTCACCACCAGACACATCCACAGCTGAGCGTGCTTTTGGCTTTGGCCCAGTCGCTTCATTCTTTCTGGCGCTACTAGTACTTGCCCTCTGCTCTTCCCCAGTAGCATATTGGACGCCTTCCGACCTGAGGGGCTCATCTTCCAGCGTCACATCATTTTGCCTTTTGGTACTGTCCATAGAGTTTTCGTGGCAAAGATACTGGAGTGGTTTGCCATTTCCTTCTCCAGTGGATCACGTTTTGTCAGAACTCTCTGCTATGATCTTTCCGTCTTGGGTGGCCCTGCACGGCATAGCTCATAGCTTCATTGAATTACGCAAGCCCCTTCGCCACGACAAGGCAGTAATCCATGAAGGGGATATTAAAATATATTCAAAGCAAATAATGAACCTTACATTTTTACAGTTGAAGATTTTTCCCTAGAAAGATCCAGCAGATTTTATCACTATGTCTCCTCAATTTTTGAGCTGTATCTTTTCTATTCTGCAGAAAGCCTATGAAAAACTCAACTTTTGATAAAATTACAAAATGGGAAGTTGAAATTAATTACCTTAAAGTACAATGTGACAAGCTACATATCTAACTGTTGCTGTCATAATGTTACTTTGGAGATACATTATTTAAAATTAGTAGTATTCAAAGCCCCTTCTCCAAAAACCCTTCCCTTTCCCTTCCCACATGCAATAATATGCTTACCATCCAAATAGGTTAGTGCTTTTAAGAAGCTCTTATGCGTCATATTGGAATACTATTAACATTTCACAAATGTCCTAGCAAAGTTTCTTTCCATTTTGACACTGCATGTAGATTTTTTTAAAATCACCCGATTCAATATTAAACATAATTGGGCTTTTAAAATTTGATAAAAGGTAGTAGGATTAAAAATAGGCTGTGGGGTAGATTTGATGTCTTCTCATATTTGCATCCTACCTATATTTTTAAATTATGGATATTGAAAATGCCAAAAGTATTTATTAGCACCTAGAGATGGGAGGAGAGGCAGCTATCGGAACTTTAATACGGGTTGTATTTAGACCTGGGAAGGTCTATCTTACGTTTGAGTGGTTGTTGAGCCTCAGTGTTAATATTGTAGTTTTGACATAAACGTATAGTTAATTTAATTACTACATTATTTTTTTAGAGAGCAATATGCATATTGTTATGAAGATGCAGATATGGGTACAGAAATAGAGATATATACTTGGTTTATGAAAAGTGAAAACAACTGTAACCAGAAGCTTTTATTTCCACAAATCCTGCACAATTTTGAATACACATGATTACTAAACTAGATAATCTGATTCAGTAAAAGCAACTTTCTGTCTGCTAGAACATAAGACCCTATTTGACAAGGTGCAGAAAAAGCCTCATTTCAAAACAATTATAATAAGTGCCAGAAAAAAATGAAACAATGTTTTGATAAGTGCAAAAGGCTAAAACGTCCTTGGCTAGTTCTTATTGCAACAATAAAAATTAATGTGGTTCCCAAGATGAACTTCCTATTTCAAATGACATCAATTCCAATCTCAGAAAAAAGTTTGTATGATTTGCAAAGAACAATTAACAGATTTATATGGCGTGGAGGGGGGGGGAAAGATCCAGAACATTGCAAGACTCAAAAGAAACAGAATGAGTAAAATCTCAAAACAACAGAATATCCATCGGAAAGTACAGTGTCTTACTGTATGAAGAAACAAAATAAAAAGGAATTTGTAGGGACATTTTACAAGACAAAATTTATTAAAAATGTGTTTTTTAAAAAACAAAACAAAATGGGTATAAGTCCAGTAACCTCACTTCATCATTAAATGTCTTTTATTTAAGGGATAATTGTAGCATGAAAGATTTAATCACATATGCCAATATGGTAAATCCACACATATAAAATGAACTAAAGACCCAGCAAGAATTGTTCAATGAAGAAAGGAATTCAGCATAGTTGTTATATTTACAAATTGTTGGAACAATAAATAGTAACTTTGAGAAGGAAGAAGTGATCTTGAAAATGATGACAGAATTTGAAACACTTATAAAAACCAAGATCACCTATTTGCATGGACTGCATGTATAAATTGTTATTTAAATACGATAAAGAGATGGAACAAATCAGAAGTTTTATAGTAAAGCATAACAAGAATTATGGAAAAATTCAATAAGATTTATTGCAAGTTACAATTTAGGGGAAATTGATATGCAATATTTTACAGGTGTCATATAACTGTTAATTATCAAGACACATAAATCATATAAGAATAAATGTTGGGAATACTACAACAAAGGAGGGATGTTTTATTATATATGGTGGTTATGTAAAAATTATCTTTAAAAAACCCTCAAAAGTACTGGAAAGAAATATACCCCCAAATTCCCTTTTTACGATCTGGTAAACCCTTACAGTGAGTGGATGACACTGAGCATTTATTGGCCGGAAGCCCTTCCTGACACCACACAGTTTGCAGCAGATGTTTTTTCTTTCCACTCTAAGAAAGAAACATCTACCACTACCTAGGATTGAACTCGCAACCTTCTGAGTGGGACTCAAGCATCTTCACCACTAGGCCACCACACCACTCAAAAGAAATATACCATGTCATTCAAAAAATTCTAAAAATTAAACTAGTCTAGAACTGAAAGCACAAATATTTCTATAGGTTTAGTTCCAGAAGTCATAAATGAAAAATATCACAGTGTACTAAAATACATATTGACAGAATAAATTTGGCACAATACCAGAAAAGAGAATTTGATGATGAAACAAAGTTGTATATAAAAATTGGAGAATATTCAGCAATGAAAAATGGAAAGTTTAAGCAGAAATTGCTTCCTTATATACTACACATCACACAGCAAGGCAAAGCTATTTGTAATATGGTTTCTAGGAAAAGAGTTATGAAACCAATAGAAAATAACAGATGATATTATTTAAATAGATACTGGTACAATACCTTTCAATTTTCAGCATTCAGTGTAAAGTATAAGTGTTTAGGTTGTGGTTAGTGGTTGGAAGAACAAATGGAAGTGAAGATTAAAATGCATTACTAAATGTTCTTCTACAGTATTTTTACTCATGCTGTATTAATTTTATACTAGTTTTTATGAATGCCAAAAAACTTTTCACTGTCTAAAGGTGTTGTTAATGTTAGTAGTACCCACTGAAAAATAATAATATAGCAAGGAGCTTCTTTTGATATTTGAAAATCTTCTGAGTTAAAGGGTTAATTTTCTTACATAAATTTTTGTGCTATGTTTAATAGCAGTAAAGCTTTGATAGAAATAAAGCCTTGATCTTTGATTAAACAAGTCCGCCTCTTGTGATTATTACAAAATGAGTTGTACAGCATAAATGATTTTCCTGAGGGACTCTAGCATCAGAGCCATTTATTTTGCTTCTGTTAGTATTTATGAAATCAGTTGCAGGAGGCTAAGCGTGGGATGCCACAGAACCAAGGATCCCTTGCATTTGAAAACTTGATAATGTATTAGGATTTCTAACAATTATAGGTTTAATTTTTACAGCTCTGTTAAAATTATAATCTCATGAGATAAATGTTATTCATAGTGGATTTGGAAACCATATGATAAATTCTTAAAGAAAACAATATAGTTTGCGTGCCTTGACTTGTTTTAAAATGAAATTACTGATGCATAATACAGTGTACAGTAAAAAGGAGTATAGGTAGCTTGTTTCTCCCTCTTATTTCTTTGTTAGGAAATATTCTAAGTAAACTTGAATATATTGTTTAAAGAAGTAGTATTAACTGTGAGCTAGAATTAGATTCTTAATTAACATTTAGACTAAAGGAAGTATAAATGTAAATGTACCCAAGTATTACGTTTGGACAGCAATATTAAATACAGAGGTTTGAAATATAATTGTCTTTAAGAACATAATAATAATAATAATAATAATAATAATAATAATAATAATAATAATAATAATAATAATAATAATAATAATAATAATGTTAGAAGGGACCTTGGAGGTTATCTAGTCCAACCCCCTGCTCAGGCAGGAAACCCTATACCATTTCAGACAAATGGCTGTCCAGTCCCTTCTTAAAAACTTCCAGTGTTGGAGCATTCACAGCTTCTGGAGGCAGGTGTTTCCATTGTCAGGAAATTTCTCCTTAGTTCTAGGTTGCTTCTCTCTTTGGTTAGTTTCCATCCATTTCTTCTTGTCCTGCCTTCAGGTGCTTTGGAGAATAGCTTGACTCCCTCTTCTTTGTGGCAGCCCCTGAGATATTGGAACATTGCTATCATGTCCCCCCTCATCCTTCTTTTTATTAAATTAGACATACTCAATGCCAGCAACCGTTCCTTATATGTTTTAGCCTCCAGTTCACTAATCATCTTTGTTGCTCTTCTCTGTACTCTTTCTAGAGCAGGGGTCTTCAAACTTGGCTCTTTTATGACTCACGCTGGTTGAGGAATTCTGGGAGTTGAAGTCCATGTGTCATAAAAGGGCTGAGTTTGAAGACCCCTGTTCTAGAGTCTCAGCATCAGTATCAATTAATGTATCAACATGTGAGTATTAACACATACTCACTTTTGGTTTTTTTTAGTTAGTTTTTTTTAAAAAAAGATTATTTATTTATAATTTCAACTAGGAGGATGTTTTAGACTTTAAAAATACTAAATCCGACTATTTGAGTGTATTTTGTTTTACTTCGGATGCAGGTATATATTATATATACTGATTATATATAACTTTTACCAAGATTCAGTTCCCTGATTGAACATTTAAACCAATTTGTATTGATTTTACAGTATGTTGAAAAAATAAGTGACAAAATGTATGGATGTAGAAACCTTGGCACCTAAGGAATTAAAAAAAAATCTCAGGGTGTGACTGCCAAGCTTTCAAATTTTCAAAGTACTTTGATCATATTAATCAATGTATCATTCAACAGTGCTTTCTTTTTATTTTTTAGGCACACTGGAGAACCTCCCTTAATAAATGGTTGGATTCCTTTCTTGGGAGAGGCCCTGAACTTTAGGAAAAATGCTACTGTTTTTTTATTATCTTTGACTAAAAAACATGGAGATATTTTTACCGTACACATGGCTGGTGAGCAACATTTTTGTTTGTTTACTTCTTAGAGTCTTTTAGTAGGTTAAATAGTAGTACAATAGAATATAGATCCATCATTCAGTTTAAAGGCTATCCTCCCATCCATCCATCATGCAGGCTGCCTACTTTAGATGATTCTGAGCAGTTTGCATTTGATAAATAAGAATAATTAAAGTAATGTGTGTATTTTATTTCATCCTCCCCTATTTAGGCTTAACAAATATAATTCTACAGTAACATTGTGAGAAAAAGAGAAAAACATTTTTCTACATTTTCCATACCATGAATGATTTTTAATATTTTTACCATGTCTTCACTTCCATTTCTTCTAAACTGAAATGTTCAAACACTATCACTTTTTGTAGAGGATTAGGTTATAGGGAACTATAATATTTGTTTAATAAAATCACAAGTTTTTGTTCCAAACATCTTGAAACTCTTAACACAAGAATTCCAAACTACCTGGGAATTTTGGGACTTATAATCCTAACATATCTGGAAGGAATCAGGTGGAGTATGCTGCCAGGCCTTAACTAACACGATTAGTGTGTTATTTGGACGAAGCCAATAAGAACATTGTTTTGGTGTAGTTTTGCAATTCATTTTCTTCCTTTTATGTTTTACTTATAATTTTTATTGTTTTACTAGTGCTACTGTATTTTTTCCTCTTTGCAATGTTACTTTATTGACGTAATTTATGATGTTGGCAAGATTGGAGAACTCACTTGGTAGAGGGAAGGCTGGTCACCTTCCAAATAATCAGATGAGGCTTCAGAGAATCTGGAGGAGATCATTCTTGTGCAGCTTCCTGCAAGGCAAGGCCTCTAAGTTCAGCCCTTTCTGAACACCTCCCTCCAGTCTAGTTGGATATTTCAACACAATATTAATACCTAATTATTTCAAATAATATATGTTTGTACCAGCAAAAAAAAGGATCCCATTTTTTAATAATTTTTAATATCTGAGCCAGAATGGACATCCTATGATGCACAGCACAGAGGCACCACATTTGTAGTCACCAGAGTGCATAATGCAGAGGTTTCTGACATTCTGTGAATTGGTATGGGGTGGGGAAGTATGGGGAAGTAAGGGTGAAGATTCTGATGACTGCCAAAAATTTTCTGGCCTATTTTTCCAAGCTGTTGGGTATTTTTGTTTGGCAGTTCCAAAGGACAAAATAAGTATTTTGCCCCTTGTCAGGCTTCTCCCCCAAAATCTATCACAAAGTCCCATCAGCAGCCTGCATCCATCAGAGCAGCACAATATAGTGCAATGGGAGGCCAAAAAAGATCGCACATGTCTGCTTCAACATATTGTATTCTGACTTATGAAAGAGGAAAAAACAGATATGTTATAACTTATGGGTTTTGTTCAATTACATTTTCCATATTTCTTATTAATTATTGGAAGGTCATGGAGTTACCGTAAGAATTGAGACTCTATTACTTCATGTACTAATATTTCAGGAAGCTTCTTGGAACTGGCAAAATAGAGGGATTCAGAAATGCCAAACTATCTGCAGCATTTCTGCACTAGCTTTACCTTTTCCTCTTGATGTGCTTCTAACAGTCTTGTCAAAAATAGTGCCAATATATCATGTTCCCCTTATTAATTCTCAGATTAGTTCATTTGGAAAACATAGACTGATGCTCTGAGTTTCTGGCATTGCCTCAGACTGGTGACGTGATTTCACTGATTGTACTTTCCTGTATGATAAGCCAATGATTGTCATTCTGAAAAGCAATAATGGACATGGATGTCACCTTAATAAAGAAATTATTCTCCACAAGAAACAGTGGAAATTCCTGACCTGTCGTGGAAAATAGTTCTCTAATTGGTTTTGTGTGGTGGTGCAGCAGAATCATCTTCCCTAAACGTCGTTCCAATGAGTCAAGACTGTACATCATTGTCAACTTCTCAGCAAAATCTTCCTAATAAGAAAGACCAGTGTTACGTAAATGAAATCAGCAATCCCTCCCTTTTATGCCCCACAAAACCTGTTTCTGTGTTCTCTCTCTCTCTCTCTCTCTCTCTCTCTCTCTCTCTCTCTCTCTGTGTGTGTGTGTGTGTGTGTGTGTGTGTTTGTGTGTGTGTGTGTAGAGTACAGCCTGCAATTCTAGGCAACACTATTATTGATTGCAATTGTTTTTCTCTGTAGCCCCCCCCCCACCCTGTGAAGTGAATCTGAGCTAACATGAAGCTAGTGTAGGAAATTTAAAATAGAAAATAATTGTTGGTGAAGGAATATTTTTTTAAAAAAAAATCTGTACAGCTGCATACACATCCCCATATAACCTGCTCTGACCTCACAAGGGCTTTGAAAGTGGAAGACTTACTCCTGCTTCAATCTCTTAAACCCATTTAACAAAACAATTTTCCAGAACATCTGATCTTTCATATCTACCGAGCTAAAATATATTGTTACAGCTACTGCAAGCTGTTTATTCTGTTCTAAGCAAGTCTAATAAAGAAATATGGAATGGAGATATACTTCATCAGCCAATAAAGAAGTAACAATTGAATGAAACGCACTTTTTTCAGCCCCAGAGAATTTATTCCATTAAATTTGATATTGGTCCAACTTGATTATAAATAAGTCTGTTAAAGGTAATATGTAATGTATTTCCCTATCATATGGATAACAGCATTTTGGCTGCTTTAATAAGCTGCTTTAAACTATATATTTCTTGAACAATCTGAGATCATCGGATTCTCCTATATGTTTTTCATATTTTCTTCATGATTTTTATATTATTCCTGGGTGGTTTTTTTGCAAAGATTCATTATGAAATGAATGGAGATCCCAAGTATTCATATGTAAACAGAAATTAGAATTTTCATAGTATATGTGCAATATTATTAAATTAACAAAATCTAAAAGATTGTCATTATAAAATTTGTAAATACTGTATGGATGTTTTAACTTCATGCAACTGGAAAACCTAACACTTTACTGAGCAGCAAGGAGTGTTTAAGTAGTTTTTAAAATTCTCTGCTCTTTGTTCCCCAAGCAAACCCAAGTATATGAGATTTTTTTTTTAGAATAACAGAGTTAGAAGGGACCTTGTAGGTCATCTAGTCCAACTCTCTTCCCACAAAGAAGTCCCTACACCATTTCTGACAGGTGGCAGTCCAGTCTCTTCTTGAAAGCATCCGGTGATGAAGCACCAACAATATCCGAAGGCAGTCCATTTCATTTGTTGATTGTTCTCACTGTCAGGAAATGTTTCCTTATTTCCAGGTTGAATGTCTCCTTGATCAGTTTCCATCCATTATTCCTTGTCTGGCATCAGATGCTTTGGAAAATAGGTTGACCACATCCTCTCCTGTGACAATCTCTGTGACAGGTTAAGTAGGTAAATTACATAAAATTAGTCAGGAATATATTCAAGAAGGCATGCATCTAAGGTCTCATAAAGTGACATGTTTTTAATGAGTAGACCTGAAGTGTGTTGGATGTTCTTGGGAGCAGTGCCACAAACATGTAAAATGTTACATAACAATTTCAGTGACAGATGGCCATATTTCATGTATACATGTACCTATATTATGATGCATACTTTAAACACTGGCATTCCACAATGTATAACCATTTATTTAGAACCATTCAAAGCTACAACAACGCTGAAAAAGGTGTCTTAAAATCAGTCCTCACATTTACATTGCAGTGTCCTTATGGTCACATAACTGAGATTTGGGCCCTTGGCAACTGGCATGTATTTACAGTGGGTCAGGGTCATGTGGTCACCATTAGTGACTTCTCAGCTGGCTTTCAACAAGAAAGGTCAATGGGAAAAGCCAGTTTTGTTTAATGACCATGTGATTCACTTAACAACTGTTGCAAAAAAGATTGTAAAATGACCCAATCACATGATGACTTAACGACTGCATCACTTAGCAACAAAAGTTCCAATCCCAATTTTTATCATACTACCTGTATTGCTCAATGAAGTTAGCAATAGACTATGCAAAATTTCTTGCTGAATATTAACATACTGAAAACCTTGTGCTCTGTTTCTCATTGGTGGTTGTACCTTTGATCAGATGAGACGAGGGTTGAGGATTGCCAGTTAGATCCAAAACTAATGAATGCCAAATGAATAGTACATGAAGAAAATATTTTTAACTAGCTGATGCTTTAAACAGGAAGGCTATAATCCTGACAATGTAAAGTCTGCTATTGTTTAAATATTCAATTCTTGAGCTGTATTTTCAGATGCTGAGATATAATAAAGGGGACAATAGAGGGACAGCAAATACGAGGATTGTATGATCAAAATTTTATTGGACAATACTCTACTTTACAATCAAGAAACTGTGTATTTCTACCATGATCCCAGGAAGTAACTCCCAAGTATGGATATATGAGATATCTGGACTTTTGTGCAGAAAAAAGATCACAGAATTTACAAAGACTTGTAGGATTAATCCCCCTCCCCAGTCACACATCAGCATATAAAGATTTAGCAGTAGTTAATTATGTTGAAGTTTCTTTACTTCCTCTTTTACCACTTCAGATATTGAGGGATTATATTGAATACATTATATTGATATTCATGATATTCATTGATATGAATATTGATAATGTTCCATATATTATTTTGAAGTATACTTTGTTAATATCCTATTAATATGACTTGCTTTTGTAAGTAAATGTTATTTCATTCAATTTGTACTGGATTTGAATTCTATTGATATTTTGTTTTCTCTTCTCCCTTCCCCCCTTCTTTCCTATCTTTGTCACTTGGGTAGTGATTTTGCAAATGGGGTGTTGCTTTTTGGCATGAAGTGAAATCAATTGGACAAACAGAGGTGCTGATTTCATGACAATTTGTCAGAAATGAATTGCGTGCAACATTACACTTCAGTGGGTTTACATAGAATAAGAATATATAATTATACAAGTCATAAACAGATTCATTTGGAAAGAAATCCAAATGATTCCTAAGGGATTATAGATCATGGTCACGTATTAAGACTGTGTTTCAAACAATTGTGTTCAGAGTCCTTAAATGATGATTTACTTTATATTGATAATTAAATATAGAAGAATTGGGGATTGTTTTGCAAAATGTTTGAGTCAAGATCACAAAGAAAACAGCTCATATTTTTCATTTGAAAATAGCAGATGGTGGACAGATGGTTTAAATTAATATTAATTAATTTTTAAAGAAATTTTAAATTGTTTACCCTGAATGCTCAGAGTTGGAAAGCTAGCTGACATCTTCGGGTTAATAGCATTCAAAATCATCTTGTTAAATAATATCAGAGCAGAGTGTAGTATTTCCAGTCTTTTGGTCACTGGTGCTTATAATAAAAAGTGACTCCCAAGATGATTTCTTTGTGATAAATTGGATTGTAGCCAGAGGGGGGAAAAATACTCAAATCTCTGAACAGTTTGTGGCTGAACTATGAAGATAGTAATTATGTTTTACCTTTGTTTACAAACTGTTCAAAACTAGAAGGGAGGTGTGTTGTGAACTTTTATCTGAAAGATTTCTATCAACAATTTGAAAATTTTTCACAATGGTGTAACATTATAAATCCTTTTATTTCCAAAAGTAAATCTTCTCTAGTTCCATAGAAATCTTATTCCTAAGTACATAAACGTCAAATTATAGCCTTAAAGAGTTTTCAACCTTAATCTATAAAACTGGGAACAATTGTTTCAAAAATTTCACACCAAACACTGTGCTGAAATTATTTTTATACTTTCAGTGACTGTTCATGCATCCAACAGAGAAACTTCCGCTTGGGCATAATTTTGTCAATTTATTTGACTTTTCAAGGATGAAACATTGCTACCTTGGACAATGAAAACACATTCAGTTTCTCTAATGTGGATATCGCTCAGTGTTGTCCATAGGAATTTGCCCCTTTCACCTGAATGATAAATGCAGCATCATGCTACAAGCTCTGCCTCTTTGTGACATGTGTGACACAGCAACACATGTTGAAAAGGGCAAAAACTTGTTTTGTGGTGCTGTTGGCACCACTCTGACCACATTCTCTCGCAAGCATTTCAAGATGCCTCTGGTTCTACTTAATATTGGACAATGATAGTAGATTACACCATGCTTATCAAAGAGGTAGTACAAGCATTGCCAGCAGGTTTTGATAGTTCTCTTTTCTCCCTCCCTCCCTCTCCCCCCCCTCTCTCTCTCTCCCTCCCTTCCTCTCTTTCTCTCTCCCTCCCTCCCTCTCTTTCTCTTTCTCTCTGTCTGTCTGTCTGTCTCTCTCTCTCTCTCACACACACACACACACACACACAACATACTGACTAATGTTTGTTTGAAAAGGGGTGGAAATCTCAACAGTTTTCAGTTAGAAAATGAGAGAAGATGATCCAGTGTTAAGATTGTGGTGACCATAATTTGGGCAGAACCTTTAACTTTAAATCTTCCAGAAAAGGAAAATTAAGTTCCTCTGAGATGTGATTGTGGATTAATAGAAGGCATTGCCAAATTGGAGCTTTCTGTACCACTTAGATCTTCAAAATATGCATGTTTTTGTGAATAGATATGAGACTTGCTTATACCTTGCAGGCTATATTACTGTATTTCCTGGTGTTACCCTTGAGCTTCTGAGGTAGTTAAGCATCCTTAGTATAAAAACATACAAATCTAAACATTCACCACGAGATAACTTATCTTTATTGAGCCAATAGAGGGTTAGAATTAACCTTTTTAACGCCATGCCAAACTAATATCCAGAGATATCCAGTGTAGTGATACTAGCTGTGTACCAAGAACATCAGGTGGTGGCCAGACGGGAACTGTTATTTTAGGTCAGAGGCAAAACTTTAGGCTGTATAACCCTATGCAATTATGTTACCTAGAAGTCATGGGAATCAGCAGAATCTTTAAAATACAGACAGTGAGAAATTCAATGCTGAGAAATGTAAAATTCTACATTTAGGCAAGAAAAACTAAATGCATAGGTATAGAACAGGTGGAAACTTGCTCAATAGTAGCAACTGTGAGAGGGATCTTGGTGTCCTAGTGGACAATCACTTAAATATGAGCCAGCAGTGTGCTGCAGCTGCCAAAAAAGCCAACACAGTCTTAGGTTTCATTAACAGAGGGACAGGATCAAGATCACGTGAAGTATTAATACTATTTTATAATGCCTTGGTAAGACCACACTTAGAATATTGCATCCAGTTTTGGTCACCACGATACAAAAAAGATGTTGAGACTCTAGAAAGAGTACAGAAAAGAGCAACAAAGATGATTAGAGGACTGGAGGCTAAAACATATAGGGAACGGTTGCAAGAATTGGGTATGTTTAGTTTAATGAAAAGAAGGACGAGGGGTAATATGATAGCAATGTTCAAATATCGAAGGGGCTGCCACAAAGAAGAGGGGTCAACCTATTTTCCAAAGCAGATAAAGGCAGGACTAGAAGCAATGAATGGAAACTAATCAAGGAGAGAACCAACCTAGAACTAAGGAGAATTTTTCTGACAGAAAAATTAATCAATGGAACAATCAGTGTTGAGTGCTCCAACAGTAGAGGTTTTTAAGAGGAGATTGGACAAACATTTGTCTGAAATGGTGAAGGGTTTTCTGATTGAGCAGACTAGAAGACCTCCAAGGTCCCTTTCAACTGTGTTATTCTGTTTTAGTCTGGAAATAAGAAATAAACAACTCTTATGTTTTTATATAACTGGAAAATAACTTATGTTTATGGCTTCAAAAAGATGAATATGGAAAAATGTGTGTAGGAGAATATATTTTTATGCAGTGAAAGATTCAAACATGTAATTTTTAATTTTTTAAAAAAATTAAAAAATCTGTATATAATAGCTCCAAATCTGTACCCATGAAATAAAATTAATAGCATTAATGAATGGCACCCACCAGCTCATATATTTCTCAATATATCAAATCTGACTTATAACAATAATAATACCAATAATGTAGGTGATAATTCTATACACATTTATTGACAGAGAAATTCTATTTATATTCTGGGATTGTCTCCTAAGTAAACAGTCACAAAATTGTTATGTTGCAGTCGTTAAAATACACACAAGCTAAAGTCTTAATAATATTGAATATTATTGAATAGAATTTAGTGCTTCCAGTTTTTAAAGGAAATGGATGGTGTAAAAATTAAATAAATAGGTCACTGCAGGATCTACAGTCCACTGACATTTGGAGCTTATTTCTGAATTTTGGACTGCTTTATAACCTTTTTCATAATTGGACAATTTTATTTCTTCTTCTTAAGTGACATTTGCTTGTCAATGAATTGTGGGGCCCAAAGCAAAATGCCAGAGAAAGCAACCACCTCCACATTCCAATCATCATCTTTAAGAAAGAAGAAAATCTGTAATTAAAAATTCTTCCTATCTCAGAAGAATTGCAAGGAGTGGTTTTAACTCCTGACCTGTCAGATAGTCCAGATATTGGGAAAGTGTCTAATTTGGAATTGCTTCTAATTTTCTGCCTCATTATTTAAAGAGCTATAAAACTACAGTGTTTCAGTAATTAAAAACTACATACAGTCGCAAGAAAAAGTATGTGAACCCTTTGGGATTACGTGGAGTTTTGCATGACTTGGCCATAAAATGCGCTCTAAACGTCATGTAAGTCACAATAGAAAAACACAGTCTGCTTAAAATAATACTACACAAACATTAGCTGTTGTCATGTTTTAATTGAACATAAGATAGAAACATTCACAGTGCAGGGTGGAAAAAGTATGTGAACCCCTAGCCTAATTATTTCTCCAAGAGCTAATTGGAGCCAGGAGTGAGCCAACCTTGACTCCAATCAGTGTGATGATATTGGATGTGTTGCTGACAGCTGTCCTGCCCTTTAAAAACACACACCTGTTTTGGGTTTACTGGTCTCAAGAAGCACTGTCTGATGTGAACCATGCCTCGCAGAAAAGAGCTCTCAGAAGACCTACGATGAAGAATTGTTGACTTGCATGAAGCTGGAAAGGGTTACAAAAGTATCTCCAAAAGCCTTGATGTTCATGTGTCCACGGTAAGACAGACTGTCTACAAATGGAGAAAGTTTCGCACTGTTACTACTCTCCCTAGGCGTGGTCATCCTGTAAAAATGACTGCAAGAGCACAGCGCATAATGCTTAATGAGGTAAAGAAGAATCCTAGAGTGTCAGCTAAAGACCTACAGAAATCTCTGGCACATGCTAACATTTTTGTTGACACATCTACAATAAGGAAAACATTAAACAAGAATGGAGTACATGGAAGGACACCACGGAGGAAGCCATTGCTGTCCAAAAAAAATATTGCAGCACGTTTGAAGTTTGCAAAAGAGCACCTGGATGTTCCACAGCACTACTGGCAAAATATACTGTGGACAGATGAAACCAAAATTGAGTTGTTTGGGAAAAACACAGAACACTATGTGTGGAGAAAAAAAGGCACAGCACACCAACATCAAAACCTCGTCCCCACTGTAAAACATGACGGAGGGAGCATCATGGTTTGGGGCTGCTTTTCTGCCTCAGGGCCTGGACGGATTGTTGTCATTGATGGGAAAATGAATTCCAGAGTTTATCAGGACATTTTGCAGGAAAATGTACGACCATCTGTCCGCCAACTGAAGCTCCGCAGAGGATGGGTGATGCAACAGGACAATGACCCAAAGCATACAAGTAATTCAACAAAACAATGGCTTCAACAGAACAGAATACGCCTTCTGGAGTGGCCCAGTCAGAGTCCTGACCTCAACCCGATTGAAATGCTGTGGCATGACCTTAAGAGAGCGATTCACACCAGACGTCCCAAGAATATTGCTACACTGAAACAGTTTTGTGAAGAGGAGTGGTCCAAAATTACTCCAGATCGTTGTGCAGGTCTGATCTGCAACTACAGGAAACGTTTGGTTGAGGTTATTGCTGCCAAAGGAGGGTCAACCAGTTATTAAGTCCAAAGGTTCAGATACTTTTTCCACCCTGCACTGTGAATGTTTCCATCTTATGTTCAATTAAAACATGACAACAGCTAATGTTTGTGTAGTATTATTTTAAGCAGACTGTGTTTTTCTATTGTTGTGACTTACATGACGTTTAGAGCGCATTTTATGGCCAATTCATGCAAAACTCCACGTAATCCCAAAGGGTTCACATACTTTTTCTTGCAACTGTAGATGCTTTAAAATATCCACTGTGGCTTGATTCTCTTAATAAGATGAGGCAGCCCTGAAAATGATAGTTACTGTCTCCCATGAGAAAGGCAACCAATAGAAAGTGCATGATTTTCATAATGAAATCACACATATTCAAGTCTGTTATATAGAAATAAGCTATGATTTTTGAATATTCTCTATAATAAATGAAGGCAAATATACGTTGCAGGATCCAATCTGGTTCAGTCACCAGGACAAGAGGTTTAGTCTTTTTTGCTTTTGGACTGGAATCCATCCTCAGGGATCTTCTCTGTATTGGAATTTCCTTTAGCGTTCAGCAAGATCACTCCTTGGAGTTGTTTATGGGAAAATTCCTAAATGAGCTTTTTGAGCAGGTGCAATGAATTAGAGATTAAAACTGCATACTATTCAGATTTCTTCTTTCACTAAACTAATATTTTGGGTTAAACTTCTTAGATCTATGATTATCTCGTGATAATATTTACAGTCCAAAGAAAAGGCAAGCTGGATTTTTGAGTATAATGTGGCTTTTCTGTAGTAGCAAAGCAAGTCGGGTTTATTTATCTTTTTTAGTTTTCTGTTGTTTGTCCCTGAATTCTGAGATAAATACATTATCAGGCCTCAAAGATCTTGACAATTGTATCAAGTTGGGATCACAAGAAGTTGTTTGTATTTACTATATTTACATTTTTTCAGATGAAGGTGGATTTCATAGCTGGTGTGGGGGAGGAATCTCTGTACTGTACAGAGAGTGCAGAATGTCTTTTCTAGACTCCACATAGCTTTTTCTGTTATCTTATAAATTTTAAAGAAAAGTTCTTTATTTTTGTTTAGGGTACTCTATAAATGCTCTATACTCATTGCAATAAAACAATAATCTGAAAAGTTTTCAGATTATTGTTTTATTGCAAGGAATTTTAGAGATTTCCAGTTATATTTAACTTCTATGCTCGATTGAAGATAGATATGAAAAACCAAGGTACCTGGAAATAATGGAATATTTTGTTTTAACCAATCAAAAACATAGTGTTTTAAAGAATGTTAAATTTGTATCCTGCAGTCTTCCACAAAATATCCTTTTTTATGTTTATTGGCCATTTCAGAAGAGATTTAGCAAATTTTGAGTCTTGGTTTTGGTATTTAGAAGTGAAAGAATAGTGATTTATAAAGCTTTAGATTTGTTCAGCAGGTACACTACTTTGGTTTAATACCTATAATGTTGGGGTATGAAATAAGATTTTAAAAGGTGAACTTGTGAATTTTATAACAAAAATGTGGAATTTCTCAACTTTGTATTTATTGTTGAAATGCTTAAACTAAGTTTTAGTTTAGATATTAGTGAATAATTCATAGGAAACATTTTAGAATTCATCTCACAGATTATATTGTTATATAATTATATTGTTAAATTAGTTATCTCAAGATACAACCTAGTTCAAATGGATAATTTGTTACTAGAATCAAATGTAAAAATGTATAGCATGTGCATACCCATTGTTACTGAGGTCAGGAGTGTTATGTGATCCACAAATATTAACAGAAATATAATAAAAGGCCAAAATCTTTGAGGCACAGCATTGGAACCTTTGCCTGCATAGCATATTGTCAATGCTATCATGGTTTATTTTGCTATTTTTTCATATCTCAAAACACGATATAGTAATTTGTTGTAATTTCCTTTTTTGTAATGTACATATAAATTGTATGCTGTATTTTTATATATAAAAATGTATGCCTAGCTTGCTGCTCTTTTTCAGGAATAATGCCATAGTATAAATCAAGCTGCACTTAAAGTACATTTATTATTCTATTTTTAAGAATAACTTTTGCAATAAGGTATTTTTGAAAGATGTCATTTCTGGCACTGTGAGGATGGTGCTCATTCTGAGACTGCCACATTTTATTATAATTTGGAGGAAAACACCAGGGAAAACCTATTGTTTTCTAGATCAGTATCAGCCAGCATATGTCTTGTGTTGGAGATGATGGGAGCTGTTGTACATGATTCTTAAAGCATTGTTTGTCAACTTCAGCAGCTTTAAGATGTTTGGACTTCAACTCCTAAAATTCCCCAGCCAACCATGACTAGCTGGGGAATTCTGGGAGTTTAAGTCCAAGCATCTTAAAGTTGCTTGGAGATTGAGAAGCATTACTGTAAGGCAATAGGTTGCAGAATGTTGGCATAAATTATCATGTGGGCTTTGACCAATTTCTTTTTCTTTCTTTCAGGCAAATATATTACATTTATAATAAACCCCCTACAATATCCTATTGTGGCCAGAAACAGCAAGTATCTGGAATTTGCAGAATTTGCAGATCAAGTATCAAGCCAAGCATTTGATCACCCTCCAGTTGTAAATGGGAATTGTCCAGACATAAATGAACATATACACAGGACTTATCAACTTCTTCTTGGCAAACCATTGGACACACTCTCTGATAACATGATGACAATACTCCAAAATATATTTAAGCACAAGATTTCACTAATGGTAGATTGGAAGATGGAAAAAATGTACAAGTTCTGCTTCTCTATAATGTTTAAAGCCTCCGTTAAAACATTCTTTGGAAGGGATCCTCATAATGATGGCTATGTTACTGATGAAATTGGAGAAAAATTTCTCAAGTTTGATGCCAACTTTTCCTATTTGGCTCTAAATGTACCAATTATATTGCTGGGAGCAACCAAGAAGGCCCGGAAAGAACTCATAAACTTTTTAAATCCAAAAAAGATGGAGAAATGGTTAGATGTTTCTAAACTAGTCCAAGACAGAAAAGATATATTTGAAAGCTATAAGGTGCTTAGCGATTATGACAAAGCAGGTAGCAAACTTTTGAATGTTTGCTTGAATTGAATCAGATAATTTACTAGAGACCTTTGAAATAAAATGGCAAAATTGTGACCTTGAAATTTTTACGTTTTTTCTCTAATTGGGTAATGATAAAATGTTTTACTCTGAAACAATCCTGTCTGATAATTGATTCTTTCTTTCTCTCTCTTTTTTTGGCTGAGGTGGTAAAACAAGATACTTAATAGTGATAATGAGAGAGATTATAACTGAGCTGCATTTCCTCCCTTTATTTCACCCCCACCCACACCTTGAAATTACATTTCAAACTATTCTCATTAAGCAGAAAATTAGACTTTCAGAAGCCTATTGGTCCTCATTAGCATTCACTGATCCTTGGCTGGGTCTGTGTCCTAACATCTTTTAATTAGCACACTGCAAATCTAATCAGTGTAATAAACGCTATTAATCTTCCTTTTCACTTATTTTCTCCCAGCACATCATTTTACCTTTCTGTGGGCCTCGGTGGGAAACACAATTCCGGCTACATTCTGGGCGATATATTATCTGTTGAGGCACCCAGAAGCTTTTGCAGTGGTGCGTGACGAAATTGACCATTTGCTGCAGTCAACAGGTCAAGAGAGGAAGCCAGGATACAGCATCTACCTCAGCAAAGAACAATTGGACAACCTGGTCTATTTAGGTAATTTATTTTATCTTTTCTGAAGAAAAGTAGGCATCTCCATGTAAACTCTGTTTATCACTCATTCTGTTTAGTGAGAAGGAGGAGAACCCAGCTGCTTAATTGACATAATAACAATCATTTACATCAATTATAAATTATGTACTTTATAGTTAGAGATACACTAACTGCATGTAAACATAGAAGCCCAGGTAATTAACTAAGCAAAGTATGAAAAAGGTTGAATCAAAGCTTTGCAGTTATTTACACAATGTGTACACATATTAAGTCTGACTCTAAACATCTGCTGAAGTGGGGAATATATTTCAGAGGCATTGCTCACAAGATGGCAGAACAGGGCCTTCTCATGAATTGAAAGGAAATATTTGGAACAATCAACTTCTCTAAATATCATTAGCCTATATAGCATTTTTTTTAAAAAAAATCCTTTTAAAACATAAAACAGGATACATTCTCATTTTTCTACAGTTGGCAGCTTGCTAACTATGCAGTAAAAGATATAAATATTTTAAAAATAAAACAGTTATTTTCAAAAAAGAAGATATATATATAGAATGTTGTATATTTGGTAAACATCCCACTTTTTAAGCAATTTTTAAGGAAAATAGGTTTAGTGGAATTTATGTGTAGTGTATCGATAGTAGTAGTAGTAGTAGTAGTAGTAGTAGTAGAAGTCATAGCTTTTCATAATAAGGGTAAATAGTTGGTTTAAAATGATAATCAGTTGGCATATCCACAACAATCTAGCCTACCTATCTTGCTTGGATTTGTACTACCTTAAAAATCTATATGCAAAATTGCTCTTCTAAAAACCTAAAACCTTGTTGCTTTTTTAAAAAAATCCTTAATTTTTTTGAAAAAGCATTTTATGAATTGTGAAAAAAGCTAAGCTATGAGAACTATGCTGGAGAAAATCTATGTGGTTGCTAAGAGTCAACATCAACATGATGGTATTAGGTATCAATTAAGATATTTAAGGATTCACAGGCAGAGAATTTAACTTGAGTTTTCAATGGTGCTTGAAAGTTTGTCAACCGATATTTCTTATAAATATGACTTAAAATAATACCTTTTTCCTTATGTAGTTTTGGATACTTCAGTAAATAAATGAACAGGCATATTGTTTTTGAATCACTTGATCTAGTTTTAGGATATATTTATATAAAAATATTGAGAAGTCGAGAGTTCACAAACTTTTAAAAACCATTATAAATATATTTGGTTTAAGCCTCATCATATATATGGTTAAGTATTCTGATTACATGAAAAATAAGCACTTATGGGTATTATGTTACACATACCAACTTCTTCATGAAAGACGCACTTAAACCTCTTCTGTATAAAGAAAAAGTTGGGAAGTTGGGAGGAGGGATAGCTAGAGCATATAATGGTATATCTGAAGTTTTATACTACCCCATGCATTTCTACTAGTCTCATCATTAACTGAGATTTATTTATGTACCAAAATTTGTGACTTGCCTTAACAGTCGGGTCAGGCTAAAGGCACAATAAAATAGGACAGCTTTAACTTGCTTATTCTTGACTTACTTATTTATAATTCTAAAAGAATGTCATTGAATAGTAATTTTTTGTGTGACAGAAGAAGAAAATTCTTGGAAAATAATTAACTTTTCCTAATTTCAGTATAATATAATTTATTTATTTTTGTCATGGACTTACCCTATTGATTTATCTTGACTCCAATCGCTTTTGGAATCTGTCCACCAATTTGACATTCAAAGACTATTCAAAGTATATAAACATTCTTTTTTACCTAACAAGGGAAACAAACGCAGGGCAGGCAACTTGATTTTGTGAATATCACATGTGTGTAAATGCCTCCTAGTAGACTCAGAGTATATTATATGTATGTATGTATGTATGTATGTATGTATGGTATGTATGTATGTGTGTATGTATGTATGTAGTGAGTGAGTTTAGATAGATGGACAGACAAGCATCTAACCACTTGAATTTGAAGGCCCACATAGACTAATAATTATGGTAAGCAAGTAGAGTCTAGCACTTTGCTTTGGTGAAATGCTATCTTCTAGGAAGGAAGCAAAGTCAAGCAAAGAGGCAGACCCTACTTAGAGAACTGTGCTCTCTCCAGAAATGACTTTTGGAACGTATTTGATTTTAATGGAATGCAAAGAAGTAACCAAACAGGATGGGAATATGAAGAGGAGCAAGCTATGGTTGGACTGAACAAAGAGAATAAAGGTGAGATTAAGGAGGCATTAAAATAAAAAAAAATGAGGAAAAAAGCCTTTATACAGAGATATTTTTGTGTGAAAGAGTTTGGAAAGATATGGTGACTAAGTATATTTTATATGCTGAGGATATAATATGATAGAGAAAGCCTAGATTCTGGATATTTTTAGCTTGTTTGTAGTTTTGAGAGAAAAAATACTTTTATTTCTATTACATCAGTTTGCCTTTTATGTGTTTGGCTGGGCAACAGTGGCCAATGTTATAATTTCTACAAGAGTAAAGACACCCCTAATATGATTTATAGTCCACAGGAGAAGTTAATATTTACCAATAGCAGAAATCATTCTATATAATCTCAGACCACACACAAAAAATTAATAGATAAGGAATCCACAATAAGAAGTGAATCTAAGTTACAGTGGGAATTGGGATTCTTTAACTTTCTGAATATTACTATACTAAAAGTAACAAGTCAATATACTGGTAGATGCTGGTCAGAATTGGACCCCCAATTGATATTATCCATCCCTTTCTTCCTTTTCCTTGTTCCTAATCAGATATTTTTCTCTGCCATCTTTGTTTCCTTGTTTTATGTTTCTTCTGTTGGTTCACGTTTTTAAATGTTTTTAACAATTTATAAACTGCCCGGAGTTACTGGGAGTTGGATGGTGTATAAATTTGATACATTATTATCTGTGCACTATGACCCAAGCAGTGTGGTCATTTTTTAATTGACAGATGGGAATTTTGTCAATGTGGAGATTTTCTGAGTGCAGCCCAAGATTTGTTGGTATGGCACCTAGTGTGCGATAACCATTGGGACCACCATGGCTGGCTTTTGCCATAATCTTTTAGTTTGAATTTTCAGATCTAAATACTTTGTGATCTTCTCCAATTCTTTCCCTTCTATTTTGATATCCCCTGGAAATGTCACATCAATTATTCACACTACAATTATATCTGGGTGGTTATGCTCCAAGACTTCATCAGTTTGTATTTGGAAATCCCAAAATATTCTAAACTGCTCATTTTCAACTACTTTTTCAACTCTTCTATTTCAAGGACTGAAATTGAAACCTTGTATATGCAAAACACTATCCACTTATCTGATGCTTTTTAAAAAAAATAAATTATTGTATCATTAGAGATCTCACATAGTGAAAGAAGAACTTCAATTGAGAGATGTAAATATATTTTCACTTTTGTAAGGATTTGTGTCAATAATTTTAGACAATACATTTTCTTCTAAATTAAGTACATATTTTAAAGATTACCAGCAAAGCTTTAAAGTCAAATAATTGTCAAATAATCTTTCTTTCTTCTTTCTTTCTTTCTTTCTTTCTTTCTTTCTTTCTTTCTTTCTTTCTTTCTTTCTTTCTTCACCCATGTTGTTGAAGTGACTCTACACAGCTTATAGTATTAAAAGCATTAAAACCATGAAATAAATATTTCTAAAATAATAAATATGGAGCTACAATCAAAGATAAAAAATATAGTTAAAAGATGGGGAAGGAGCAGATGCACGAGGGGGTGGGTGGGTGTCAGATGGGATTGCCTCTTAATTCATTTACCACCTCCAGTGTGATGCCACATCCTTTGGAGGGCCAAGCCATCTGGTAGAGCCAGGTCTTCAGGTCCTTATGGAAGGTCAAAAGGATGGGAGTCAATCTCACCTTAGGGATAAAATGTTCCAAAGAGCAGAAGTGACACAGAAAAGGGTCTTCATCTGGACATTGCCATCTGAAATTCCTTGACTGATGGGGTCTGCAGCATGCCTCCTCTGCCAGTCTGCACTTTGTGCCATCTGAGTTTTCTGAATCTTCTTCAAGGATAGCCCCATGTAGAGCACATTGTAGTAGTCCAGATGTGAGATGATGAAAACCTGAATTATTCATGTCCTCTTTTTGCCTGCTCATATATCTGATAGCCTTACATATCAATGAAATATCAATTGCCCTTCTTAACTAAGTTGGATTAAGTTGAAAAGAGCATCAGCTGCTGGGTAAAGAATGCACATTCACAGAGACATCATTCAGACTATCTATCATAGATCTCCATATATGCACAGATTTTTTCTTCTATCCATCTCTCCTCCAGTAATCTTAAATATAGTAGGCACATTCATTGATACACATAATGCACACACAGAGCGTACACATTGGGTATTTACATCCTAAATCTTCCTCCTACCTTAAGAAGAAAATTAACTTTCGAGCCACTTTCTGCCTCTGCAGCACTGAGTCTTGAGTCTAAGCGGAAATCAGCCCCTTTTCTCTTTGGCAGAAAGATCAAACAAAAGAAAACAACTTTTATTTAAAAGGAGGGGGGAAATAGGAAAAGAAATTGTAGAAGTTCCTTTTTAACTTTAATTAGTCATATGATTCTTTATTAACAAAGGAAATACAATTATAGAGGTATTCAAAACAGACAGCATCTGAAAATGTCTAATAGAGAAATATATAGCACAGTGACAAGCTCTGACAAGATTCCAAAGTGATCTATTCCAATAATGGAGAAGCAGTTGAAATATAAAGATAGGCCAGTCTGCATAAAAATACAAGGACTGGGCTTGTGTAAAGATAATAAGTTCCAGATGCAATAAAGTGGTCATAAAAATCTAGAAAAAGAAATTACACAGAGCACTGTCTTAACATTTTCCTTTCCTTTTTAGTCAATGACCCTTGGAACAGTTGTTACCTCTGTGACAATTTGTTATCTAGAAAACCCTCCTTCCTTGAAATGCCAACTATAATCAGGAGATTTTTAACTTTCTCTCTTTCCTTACCCTATCTGGTCACAAAATGTCTGGCTTTTTTTGTGCTGGACTTCTGCTTTTTTTCCCCCAAAGGACCCAGATTCTCTGTCTCTGGCACAGAAGGAGGCATTGGGAGATTTTTTTTTTTTGCTTGCATGGTGAAGATCATGCCCAAGATAAGATCTTATTTTGAATGGCTAAGCTGTCTTGAATATCAGTAATTTACACTAAAGAGAACATTGTATGGAACATTATTCACTACCAGATAGAAGAACTAAAATTAAACAGTGCTAGGATACAAACTATCTTGAAAGGTACAGTAAGTATGCTATCGTTAAACATCACTGTTTTAAGACTGAATGAAGTGGGAGAAAGTAGATATTTTATCTTTGTATCCTGTGATTAATTTAGTTCTATTCAGTCATTATGCAAATTACAGGTTTGTTGCGTTTCGTAATTCTTTATGGAAGAATTCTTTCCATAATCATAGTGCTCTGAAAAGAGTAGATGTATTCAAAATAGTTGCATATTGAACAACTATTTTTCTTTCCTATACCCTTGACATTTACAGATTTCCTATTACCTGCTAAATGCTTAATATAAAATTTAAAAAACCATTATTTGCAGCAAGTTTTTTATTAAACAGTAACAGATCAAGATCATGTTTAATTAAAATTAACTTGCTTACCAAAGCCAAATGTACTAATGATTCACAATGACCTTTTATTACCTGCAGTCCCTTGTTTTGGCTGGATGATTGACAGCTTGCTGTTTGGCTCCGTGTTGTATTTCAGCTGACAAGACTTTTCATTTTAACTCAATTTGCCTGCCTATCACAAGCTGGTGGCGGGCCAGGCGCAAGTCGCCCAGCTTTGCCTCAGCAGCTTGTTCCATTTCTCATTAGTACGCATTTATTCAGTGGAAATTGGAAGACAAATGCTTGAAGGCATGTGAACTAAGTATAGCAAATTAGGTTTAAAGACTGAATATTTATAAGTATATTGAAATGGCTTCGACTTTTAAAAAAAGATTGTGGATGAATTGGAAGCAGAGAATATAAGAGAAAAGGAGAGTGGGAAGACTCTAAAAATAATACTCTGGGAAGTCTTCCTCCCTCCCTTTCTCTCCTTCCCTCCTTAGAAAATATGTCAACTTTTCTGACAATCTCTCTTCATGTGTTGAAGTTTCTGCATCTCATGTGTGTAGGAAGTGGGAAAACATGAGGGTCATGTTCATTTGCTGCTTGGTTATCTCTTGCTTTGCTTTAAATTGCCTTGTTTGTTCTGCACTAGCACAGAAACAGATGTTGTTCTCCAGAGCTGGATCATTTACGGTTCCTCGTGGTGCAAAATGGGAGGCCTCCCAGGCTATCCAGCTGGTCTTACAGGAGTGCTGGCTTATGCCTACTGGAGTATGACAACCACAAGTACTGTACAGGCTGCTGTTTTATCATCTAGTTGTCATTCAGTGTCTAAATCCAGCGTGTATAAGAATTGTTGGGGAGTGGGGAGGGGAGGAGGACTGGGAAAGAGTGTCATTTTTTGTTTGTTTATTTTCATGGTCGGCTGCCACAAACCCACACAAGCTCCCTCCTCCTTTGCTGATGATAATGTGACTCATTACCTTTGTCATCTAAGGATTATCAGCAAAATCGCTCAGAGCGAGAGCCGCAGCTCCTTATTCCCCCACATAGCTGGTACTAGAAGGTAAAATAGATTTGTCATTTATGATCTGACCACTAAGCCATGTTCTGAGCTCCATTACTGTGATTAACTTCTCTATAAGAGAAGTTTGCCCGATTGTCATTTGGGATACCACAGTGGTCAACAGACTGCCATGCTTCCTTTCAAAATGTCAGCCAATCTGATATGACTGTGTGGCTTGTGCTACTCAAGTGGAAATCTGCTATTTCAGCAGCAGCAACAACACTTGTCTGATGATTTCGCTTATTGTTGTTGTGTGATCTGTGCTTTACTCTCTTCCCCTCACTGGCCCCCAACCAGGATTGGGTTGCTTTGGTGCACAGTGACCCTACATATGTCAGTTACCATTTCCATACTGCAGCCTACTACAGTCTAATCAGCTTCATTATTCCTAGGCTGCATAAAGCCAAGAAATGGAGCCTGGATCTTTCTTTTGCATTGGGGGAAGTTTTCTCTTGCCAGAATGCAGCCATTTGACATCTATTGTGCCTTGTGGCTATCCACAATAGAGGCCATATTCTGGAATCAAGAGGGGTTTTTTTTTCTGGCTTCATCATCAACAAGCCGACTTGATTCTCCCTGATTATAGTAACGAAGGCAGTCCAAAAAAAATATGCACAGCCTCACTGTACGTCACATTGAATCACGGTGTTGGCCACACAGAACTGACCGCAGCCTCATTTCTTTAGACAAATACGTGCTTAAGGAGAAAAAAAAACTCTTGCAGAAAAGCATCCATATCAGCTTTATTTGCCATGCACTGTTTTTAATTTTTGTAAAGAAAAAAATGTTACTCTCTTTTTCAAATGCTTCTATGCTAAGGTTGCTACACTTTCTTGTGAATTAACCTTTAAGTTCTAGATAGTCATCAGAGCAGATCTGGCAAAAGAGGGGATTTAAATGTGGATATTCCAAAATGCATTTAAGCAACCATCTATGCTTGATCTTATAGTCTATGGGTGCTCTGGTTTTGCATTGCTAAGGCTTGTTTTCACACTGATAGTTTAAAGGAGTCATGCTGTCTCCTACAGGACCCAGCCATGCTGGTGAAGAAATAGTCAGTTTTGATTACTAAGTGAGAGATGCAGCCCCAGACAGGAGGTACATGCTGGTATGCATGCTATCAGAATGATTTATGCAAATTATGCATATTATTCCCAAAGGAATTTCTCTTCAAACTGCCAGGATAAATTGCCGGAAATTAGCCATAAAATCTGTCATGCTAAGAGCAAAAGGTGAAGGCTACTGGGATGGCAAGGACATTTGCCTTTCCAAGCTTTCCAAGTTATGGTGGGCATCTGGAAAAGGTTTGGGATTTGTGTCAAAGCATTACATGGGATATGGGTTTTCCCCCATTAACTTGTCAAAGTGCCACGCATAATTTGAGTTTGCTCAGCCAACAGTAGAAATTATGATGTGATGATGATATTACTAAAGGTTCCTTAATTCTCAGCATCCTAACTTCATAGTTCACTGTATAGTTATTTGGAGGACAGCACTGAATGTTGAAGTTGGTATTGCAACCCTTGCAGTGTATGTAAGCGCATAAAAATATTCCTCTCTTTGGTGTTGGCATTTCAGTGAGATGTACAAATAATGGTTTTCTACCCAAAATACACTATATTATTTTGAGCTTAACTAAATATATCAAATACTATCAGTTAATAATTATACTTAAACATTCCAAACAGCAAATACTCCATTAGCCCTATAGGAATGTATTAGTGTCCCATTTTTAGTTCTCTCCTCCCACTCCACTTCTTATTTTTCCTCGCCACCTTTTTTTTAGCTACATCTAATAAACTAATTCAGTGGCTGTTATACGAATTTGTAAGTTCCAGTCATCTTCAGTATTTATAATGGTTTGAAATGTTGTTTTGTTCTGTTTTTATCTTTATTTAAACACAGAAAGTGCTATAAATGAGAGTTTCCGAATGTGTTCCTCGTCAATGAATGTCCGTAAAATCAAAGAAAATTTTATTCTCAAGCTTGAAGAAAATCGTGAAGTCTGTTTGAGAAAAGGAGATATGTTAGCAATTTTTCCTCCAGTTCTGCACATGGACCCTGAAATCTATGAAGATCCTCAGGTAACAATCGACTGCTATTACACATATGATCCCAGGGACATTTCTGTTACCAAGTTCTTTATAATACAGATTATTTTTTTTAAGAGGATAGGGAAAAAAACTGTGGCATAAATCTTCCTACTTTCAGTTCTTTTCAAGGTGCCTGGTGCAGGTCAAAAGATTCAAGGCCTAAAGGGAGAAATAATGGCAATGAGACTGACTGCTACCCTCTTTGAGAAGAACTGACAATTGTTCACTGACTACCATAAACTTGGGGCTAAATGTGGGCTTTGTTTGGAAGTGGATCATTGGATGCCCAAAGAAGGCAGAATAATGGAAGGTGGCTTAAAGAGCAAATAATGTGGGCTATTTAGTTAAGTGCCCCCAAAGCATCACTGATTCTCTAAAGCCCCTATAATAGCAGTGTCTTCTTAAGACGTATGGTTTTTCACCTCTCTTTATCGGGCTTGGTCTTTTCGTGGTCAATTAGTATGGCGTTGTGAACTCTGGATTGTAAAGCTGTTGCTCTGCAGTGAAGCTTTGAGGGTAATTGTGTCATCTCCATGTATTTTCCCTTTTCTGAGGCTAAAGTTAATGAATATCAAAGACTGCAAATTAATCCTGTCTAGTTCAGCTTAATGCAGCTCCAGAAGTTCATCACCTGAATGCAAATTGGAGGGCTGTTCCCTGAGTTTTTACAGAGATATTTTGTGGCTGGCTTGGGGATGCTAAAGAGACAGAAATGCAAGTCACAAGGCTTTACAAAAATTCTGCTTTTTACTGAATTCCAAGGAGTTCATGGATAGCATGATATAAACCTCTCTAGCAAAGTGATTCTGAGAAGTATTCAAATCCCCAAATCCATAATTTGGTTAAAATAAATCTCCAATGATTAAAAATTAAATGGTTATGTTATGTTATGTTATGTTATGTTATGTTATGTTATGTTATGTTATGTTATGTTATGTTATGTTATGTTTTATAATATATTATAAAACACATATACGGTAGAAATCCACCATTCCAAAAACAATTAAAAATGATTATTCATGAGGAACAACTATAGTTGCTCTACCCCCAAAGCTTGGCGAAAGAGAATCTTCCCAGATTTTATGAAGGCTAGAAGGGAAGAGCTATCTGAACATGTAGGAGGGGAGGTTCCCACTGATAGGAGCATTCTTTAAGAAAGGGTCATTAAGTATATTTTCACTTGAACAAAGGAAAAGTCTTAAGAAATATCCAAATTATCTTGTTCTTCCCAAATCACCAGCACTACCCTGTTTCCTGATAGACTGAGGAGACATAAGGGTGGTTTCACTGGCTGACAATAAGCTGCTGATACATTTTCAAGATATGGTCCTTGATATTTATGAGCCTAATTATTTTGGAATTAGGTTATTTGAAGAAGCACCTGCTTCCATCTAGTCCTATCGGAACTTTACATTCTGGTCAGGATGCCTTGCTGACCATTGTATGTATTTATGTATGGATGTATGGATGGATGGATGGATAGATGGATGGATAGATAGATAGATAGAAGATAGATAGATAGATAGATAATAGAGATGAAATTACATTATATTGAATGTGTAATGCCTATATAATGAATATATACACACACACATAATATGCATTATACATTCAATATAATGTAATTTCAATATATATCTATATCTCCCTATATATGAATGTGACAATTGATGAAAATTGCTACCTTTTCATTCTGTCAGCAGAAAGGTTATGCTGCATCAAAAATCACTTTAAGATAGGAGGGACATTTCCAGCCAGAAATGGCTCATTCTAGAGTCAGCCCATTGTAAGAGAAACCATTATAGTTACCTTTTAAGAAAATGATGCTAAAAATAAAACATGCTGTTTTCTATGCTTAATATAAAACATTTCTATATTTACAGGTATTTGTAGAGTTGGCATTTTCCATAGGTAAAAGTATCTATAATGCTAAAACCATTAAGCATATATAAACATGCATGAATCAGATTAAAAATTATTAGAATAGATTATGCTTTAAAAATCAAAATGTTTAAAAGTTAAGCCACATGTTCTAGAATTACCCAGGCCTCTAAAATCTATGGTTTTAGCTCCTAGAATCCTTTAAAAATTACTACCAATTTTTATTTTAAATATTAAGTACATGGAATATACAGTAATTGCATCCATTTCATTAATTTAATGTACTTTGAATATAACATTACATGAAATAAATTTAGATTTTTTGATCAGATCTGGCTATTTTTGATGTGAGGTTTTCTGCTTGCTACTTAACCATGGGCAAAATACAAGATGGCTGCTTGATTTTGGGCCAGTCACTCTCTGTTAGCTTAACTCACCGCATAGGACTGTTGTAGAAAATAGGAGCAGGAAAAAGTATTATTAGGTATGTTCACCACCTTGAGTTATTTATAAAAATAGTAAAGGTAGGATTTTTAAAATATATATAAATAGATAAATATGATGGCAAATTGGCCCAGATCAAAACAGTTTATCCCAGTAGTGCTACTTTGCAAACTTTAGGATTTTAGATATTTGCTTGTAATTGTACTGTTTGTTGGGCAGAAAGCATGTAAATATTCATGTGATTCAACTCTCTGTGACTTGTATACACTTACTTGTACCAAATGGTCTTACTCACTATATCTCTTTCTAGCTTTAATGTGTGCACGGGGGTGGTGGTTAAAATTTATAAGCTTTATAGCCCACATTTCAATTATGTATTTCTCAAGGCAACTTACAAGAGTCAACAAATGTAGCAACAGTTATTAAATTAACAACACAAAACTAAGATCTGATAAAAATATAGCTAAAATATTAAAAGTGTATTTAATACTATTAAAACAGGTAAGAATATGGCTTATATCTAGCACTTTAAAGTCGAGTTAGCAAGTTGGATAAGTCTAAATAAAGACCTATTTATCTAAATATCACAATTTGAGTAGAAGACCTGTTCAGTCATCTGCCTAACCTTAGAAGACAGATGTACTAAAAGAAAGAACTCAAAAGATAAATTCGGTTAATAGGACAATCTATATCTGAGACCCAAGGATGTGTAGATGTTACTACCTCACCTGGACGTAACCTTCAATATAAGGCAAAATTTATTAAATACATGGGATATATCATTTTAACAACTTTAATTACAAGTTATTTTGACCCCTTCAATATTTGGTGTGCAGCCGAGTTCAAAAGTTGAATTTAGCTTTTATAACTTGTAGTCTTATCCATACTTTGTAAGCACCTGCTCAAATATCAAAGAATCCAATATCAAAGAATCCAATTGGAACAATCCAATTCATGTAACAAAAGGACAACAAAGAAGGTGAAAAATACAATGGAACATACAAAATCTGTTTGGAAAAACAAAAGATTTTGAGCTGGTATCATGCAATACCATAGTTGATGTCAGTCTGTTTCTACAGACTGGGATATTTCATAGTTGCAATGGAACAGTGAAAGAATTACTTGCTGTAGACACAAAAGTGTATCTCAGTTCTTTAAAGAGGAGACACCACTATTCCTCCAGGTAATAGTAAGATGTTTAAAGTAAAAACATAAACAACAATTAATAAAATATTGAAAATTAAGATCAACAAAATAAAATTAATCATGTGGTCAATTACATAATATTTCCTCCCTTACTTAGTTACTTACAACTACTGTATATTGCACCTTCTGTACTGAACATCCACTATAAAAGCAGCCTTGATTCTTTTTGAAAAAATGGGGAAGGGGCCACCTTCGCTATTTCAAAGCCAAGTCCTATGTCCCTCCCCCCAAAGAGCCCTGTGACTTCTTGGGGGGAGGGACTCCTGGCCATACGTATAGATAGGCATATCCTATCTGGATCACATGTCTGAAGGTAATGAGGACCTGAATCCTAAAAATATTTAGGAACCCATTACAACGATAAAAGCTGAAATTAATAACTCTTGAATTTAGATGAGCAGTGAGTACAAATCCTTCAGAAACATCAACGCTACAGTTTTCACTGGCTGTGCAGGATGTTGTCCTGGTTGCCTAACTTATGTTTTTTTATCATTTTCAAGGGCAGCCCCAGCTCAGCAGTGTCAGCAGTTCCGCTTAACGTAGACATGAATTTTTACTACACAAGGAATTGCTTCCAATTAATGTTGGGGGGAGGGGGAAATAATAGTGCCTGTTTCTGGCAATTTGAGATAGAAAACCTACAAAAACTACAGTGGAAAGCCTGATTCAGGCTTCACATAGTCTAAAACAAATCTCCCCAATTGCCTCCTCCTTCAGCCCACGAAAAGATGAAAGCCAAATTCTTGGCTCTCTTATTTGCATAACATGGCTTCCTGGCTGAATCACAGTTGAATCTGCTAGTGTACAGAATTTAAAAGATGGGCTTTCACTAGGGATGAGGTGAGAGTGCACATAAGTGTGTATGAAGGACCATCTGTAAGTTGTGCTTTAATGCATTCACTCTGAAGTCCCTAGTCTGTATTCTTTAATGATTTCCTGGTTGCAACATACTTTAAACAGATGGGCCCTTTATCAATTACTAAAACTATAAACAAGGACAGTGTGCCCTTCTAGTTTTGATTCCAATCATCCCAGATTTTCTGTATGAACATATTGCAAGGTTGCCTCAGTAGTGCATGTTAATGCATTTAGATTTGCCTTTACAATTTAAAAGGCTTTCCAGCAAGGAATTTCTGGTTCTGGAATAATTCTTAATAATTTAAGGAATTATTGTTGTGGTTTGTAGTAGTAGTAGTTTGCATGATTCTCATTGTTATCATTTCTACAGAGCATATTGTGACTTGTCATGTTTATTTTGCTTTTGCACATTCTCCCCAAAATACCAAGGTCATGCCATGAGCGGTACCTTCTGCATGGCCTGGCTTCTGTGGGTTATGTCAAATTTAACAAGCAGGGCATTGAAACAAACTAGGAAATGGAGCAGAGGAAAATGATAAGGTGGTGCTTAAGAAATATATTGCTCAGATTTAGAAAAAAGGAGATGGCGTGTAACCCTGAACAAGGACAACAAAAGCGAAGAAAAGAAGTCATACTAACCTGAGGGAAGTGAGTAATTTTACCTTCCCTTATTTGAGTGAACGCCTGTTACTCGTCCCAGCTTCTGCCAACCTAGCAGTTCGAAAGCACGTAAAAATGCAAGTAGAAAAATAGGGACCACTACAGTGGGAAGGTAACAGCGTTCCGTGCGCCTTTGGCATCTAGTCATGCCGGCCACATGACCACAGAGACGTCCTCGGACAAGCGCTGGCTCTTCGGCTTTGAAACTGAGATGAGCACCAGCCCCTAGAGTTGGAAACGACTAGCACGCACGTGCGGGGGAACCTTTACCTTTTTACTATTTTAGTTAGTAGGACAAAATGCCAAAACCAAAATATATAGTGCTACTTTTATTATGTTTCTTGTATTTTGTCTTAATATATAATATTTATGCTTCTGTGTCATCACCTGCATAATATATACATATGGAATTCAAAATCAGTAAGCAGATGAATAGTCATTCAATTTGTTTTAAATGAAACCCAAAAGGAAAGTGTAAAGCATAGGAAACCTGTTCATAAAATAAGTTTCAGAGCTGTAGGGTCTGGTCTGAGACAAGAGTACCACATTTTGAGGCTTAAGACATAAGTGTGGCCTTACTTGCCTTCTAGAAGTATTATAAACAGGGCTTCTTTTGTCATAGAACGCCCAGAACAGAGTTCCAGCACCCTTTTTGGATGGAACCTTGTAGGGTAGGCAAGGCAGGTTGCATGGCGTGTGTGAGTTCCAGCACCTTTTGGGGGTGTTTTTTTACAAAAAAAGCAGTGATTATAAACAACAACAAAAAGACGTTTTTCCTGCTTTTTAGGGCCATGTAGTATCTTTGTAACCACTATTTTCATTTTTCTTCCAGACCTATAAATTTGACCGCTATGTGGAGAATGGCAAGAAGAAAACAACCTTCTTCAAACAGGGAAGGAAGCTGAAATATTTTCTAATGCCTTTTGGTTCTGGAAGCAGCATATGTCCTGGCAGATTCTTTGCAATGAATGAAATTAAACTTTTCTTGATTTTAGTGTTGGTTTATTTTGATATGGAAATAATGGAAGACAAACAACTTGGACAGGACAAGGATAGAATAGGCTTGGGTATTTTATTACCAGATTCTGACATTATTTTTCGCTATAAGCTTCGGTCTTAGTACAGAACCTCTATTGCTTATATAACTATCTTATTCAGAATAGAATAGAATAGAATAGAATAGAATAGAATAGAATAGAATAGAATAGAATAGAATAGAATAGAATAGAATAGAATAGAATAGAATAGAATAGAATAGAATAGAATAGAATAGAATAGAATAGAATCTGAAAGAGTCCTTGGGATTCTTCAAACAGGAAAACCTATACCATCTCAGCCAAGTGATTGTCTAGCTTTTTCTTAAAAATCCCCATTGAGGGAGCGCCCACAATTTCTGGGGGTAAGTTGTTCCACTGGTTAATTGTCCTCACTGTCAGGAAGTTTCTCCTTAATTCCAGGTTGCTTCTCTCTTTGATCAGTTTCCAACCATTGTTTCTTGTCCTGCCCTCTGGTGCTTTGGTGAATAACATGACCCCCTCTTCTGTCTTTTATTAAATATAATGTAACATTTGTCTTTATAGGTGCCTTTACAGTTTTACTGTATTTTCATTGTTATTGTTTCAAATATTATCACAGGTTGTGCTTTTTTGTGCAAAAAAGAATGAGAGGTAGACATAAATTCTAAGTAAATTCTATGTAAATTCATGTTTTTATGATACTAAAGTCTCACAAGTAATGTAAATTCTATGTAAATTCATGTTTTTATGATACTAAAGTCTCACAAGTAATGTAAATTCTATGTAAATTCATGTTTTTATCATAGTAAAGTCTCACAAGTAATTCTGACTCATCCATGGATCCACTGGTCTTCTTGATTCTAGAACTAAAATCCTAAACGTATTTTTGGGAAGGTAATTATGTCTCATTCTGGTGAGACATAATTCAGAGTAAATATAAATAAGGGTAACTTTTTCTATTGTTTCTTGAAAAATCCCAATAATAAGTACTGCTGTTATTTATATCCTGCTATTGCCAGCCTAAGTTATAATAACAAGGATTTATCGTTCATTCCTACATTCACATAGAACAGGCATGTCAAACTGCCATCCTGTGGGCCAGATGCATCACGCCAAAACTATGCCCACCCCATTGCTGGCAATGGGGAAAAAGTTCCGATACGACATCACGTGACGTTGTGAGTTTGACATGCCTGGCATAGAAACAAAATGTCAAAAAACCTAAATGCTTTTCCAGGTTAAGGTACTTCTGTTGAATAAATGAACCTTTATTATGATGATAACTTTATTGTCACTTTGAATGTATTATCAAAGTACAACATGTGTACAGTGAGATTGGCCAACAGTTTCCTTCTACTGGGGAGTCTAATTCTTTCACTATGTTACAGCATTTGGCAAAAGTTGGGAAACTTGCTAAAAATATAGATAAACTCTGACAAACCCCTTCCCATCCTCTTTATATATTCTCTATAACTATCTTGATATGAAGAAGATGGGAAAGAGGACTCAGAAGACTCTCCTTATATGGATACTGCAGTAAATTAAGGTGGATTGAAAAAATATGAGCAAAACAGACAAAGGAATTTGTCTTCATCTCAGCAAGGCACTTCATTCTGCAAAGATTTTTTTACCTTTTGATGTTTACTTTCAAATGTTAACTGATTGATTGAATGTTGATCTAATTTAACCCCCTACTGGATCTTAAAGGTTTTATTTATATTCTTTGTATTGTTTTATTAGCTGTTGTAAATCACTTCTTTTCCACATGGAAGACTCAGCAAGTTTTGGATAATGAGAAAAAAAAATGATTCAATTTACATTAATACCAAACTTTCACTACAGGATTTTTTTAAAATTCTGGTCTTATATTTTTTTTTAATTTCTGACAGAAATCTCTCTTGCTGAAAGCTCTTCATAATGTTTTTTGAGACTAATCTGTTATGATGCTTTTCCTATCTTTGAAAGGAGCTGCTTATGACTAGCTGTAAAAGTTTCAGCTGTAAAAGTTAAACTACTAAGTATTTTGGACTATATCAAAATAATCAAAATGCAAGCAATTTATCAAGACAAAGTTTATTGGATAAGCTGGGCAGAAAATACTTTTCAACTTACAAGTTCAACTTGAAAATTTAGATAAAAAGCTTGATAAAGTAACGATGTTTTTAGAAATTGTTAACCAGATGCAAATAACAGTGCTAAAACAAGATTTACAATTAGATGGATTAGAATATAATTTGCTGCTGGCATACCTGAAAGATGAGGTGGACTTGGAAAATGCAAGTTAGAGGGCTCCAAGAAAGGTAAGGATTCTAAAGACTCAAAATTGATAGAATTGATCAGTGATGAACTCGACTTTTTGAGGATAATTGGGGAACAGATTTATTATACCTAATTGGAAAAGAGATGTTACAATTTACAGGAGACTTTTGTACAACAAATGTTGTGGAGATACACACAACAGAGACTTCTGACTTTGGAGAATAAAATCCAATTGTTACAATGCATCCCAATTAATATCTTAAGAAAAAGCCTTATTATTAAGAATCAGTCGAGGATATTTGACCCTGGACAGATCAGAGAGAATGATTGTGGTGAATTATGGTAGACCAGAAGCCATTGTTGACTTTCTGCAAGTGAAATACAATAAATGAATTGTTAACAGAAGGTTTTGAAGTTTAATTTAGCTGTTGGTTTTAACTGTTAACTATGTTTTCATATAGTAGAAAGATGTCAAGCTAAGTGCGTTGGGTAAACAGTAATGTAGAAATTTATAAATTGAGTGCCTTTTTTGCAAAGGTGGAGGAGTTATTTTTGAAATATATCAGTACTCAACTAGGAGTGACAATTTATGTATATGTCTTTGTTTTTTCTTTTTATGCACTTTTTTCGGTGTAGTCTTGTTTAGCTTTGTTTTGGTTTTGTATTTTTTTCTTTTTTTGGAGTTTTTATTTTAATGTTTTGAGTAAAATAAAAAAATGAGAATCAGGTAAGTGTGACTAGTTGAACTGTTGTAGATCAGAGGTGTGCTTTGGGTATGTTGAGAAGTGTTGGTGCACCCTCATCCCACTGATTGTTAGCCAACTTCTCTTCCCACTGGTTGTTAGCCAATTTCTGCCTTGGCTGATTGTTCTCACCATTAGCACTTGACTTCCTCTACTTCTTTCATGCCCATCAACATCCGTCTTTTCTGGATATCAACTTCTCTTCTGGCTTCCTAAGAAGAAATAAGGAGAGCAGACCCCAACTATTTCAGAAGCAGAAGAAAAGAGGACGTGTTTTCCCCCTTAATATGTTCTAACAGTATTCTGAAATGGAACTTTATTTTAGTTTGCTGCAATCCTGCTTTTTCTAATTGTAGTATCCAGAGAATAATGAGTGAGATTGAACTAGGCATTAATTTGATTGTCTGCTTATTTGCAATTTCTTTATATTTATTATTTTCAAACACTAATTTCATCTTCTATTCACAAGTGGAAATAAGAAACCTAGTAGCTCAGCAACCAGTTAGTTTCATCCACCCAGATTTATAGCAGGATTCAAATATTTAAAAGACACAACCTATTAGTTAAAAAAAAATCTGGTCAAGAAGGAGGCTGATCAAGAGGAAAGCTCCAGAAACAGAAAAATGGCTTCTTTCAAGGGACCTTTTTTGCCCGTAGTCTATAATGGGACTTAGCAAGTACTCACAGAATTCTAGGGCTCCAGCAAAGCTTAAAAATTCTGCTCTGTGGGTTGCATAATCATAGGACCTTCTTGCCTTCTCTCTGGCATCCTCCATACATTTTTTTTAATTTCATATTTTTAAAATCTGGGAGATACCTAGAAATGTAGGAGAGAGGGTAGACAAACCAGTTTAGAGAAAGCAGGCCGACCTGAAATCCAGCTCCTTTTGCTGCAGTGCCCTGATTTATGTATGCTTTCTCATTCAAACTATGATGTATTGAGAAAAGTTTCCCTCTGATGAATGTACACTCAGAAACCATTACAAAATTGTTTGGCAAAGTCTTGGAAGGGCAGGAAATGGCAGTGATGAGAGCAAATCTTATGCCAGCATTGTTTTATGCTACCTCACGCATTGAGAGAAAGTTCTTCAGTTTAGTAATGGGAAAAGACTTTCATAGTTTCTTAAGGGTACTGGTAAACATTCCACAAAAATGAAATCAAATAAACACCTCTTGAAGAATCATAAAAACTGAATAGTCCAAAACACAACAATTAAGAAAAGTTTATATACTGTACAGTACAATATATTTGTTCCAATCTTAGAAACTGTTGTCCTTTATGAAATAGGATTAACTAGTGGTTCCAAACTTATTGGTAATATTAAAAGAAGTAGCCATCTGCTAAGGAATAAATTCAGTTCATTTTCAATAGGTTCTATTTCTTTTGGCAATGGAAAGGTAATAAATTTGGAAAGGAAAGGTCCAATTTCAATAGGACCTATTTTTTAAAAGAAGTTTCCAGGATTGTTTCCAGAAAGTTAAGCAACCTTTTAAAATTAAAGAAACAGATTCATATACATTAGGTTTTAATAGCAGAATGAATTATATTAATTTTTAATTGATGTACAGCTGGCCTATTATGCTTTATATTAGCTAGATTGTGCTCTGTCATTTTACCTTCTTTTTCCCAAAACGGGCAGTGGAATATTATTTATGGATTGGCACGAGTAGATTTCACTTGTAATAGTGAAATAATGCAATTATGTTTTAATTTACTATTTTTGCATTAATAAAGGACCTTTTACCCGTTATATAGTAGATGCTTGACTTATACCTATTCTAGTTTTTAAAGTGGTGGTTGATTTTTTTTATTGTATCATGACAAAATAGTACAATTAAATATTTTTCCTAAAATATATTTACAAATAAAAGCCTTTTTGAGACACTAATGTCATTTCTTAATCCCAATTAATTATCCCACTGCTTCATACTAGCAGTCTAATTTGTATAATAATAATAATCTACACAATTTCAGAAAGATATCAGAAATTCTAATGAATGGTGAAAAAAAACCTGCTTGGTGAAGACAATGAAAACTCCAGTTTGATCCTCCCACTAAAATTCCATTCTAGCTATTATCTTTAATTGATAAGTGTATCACTGTTCTAGTCACAATGATTAGTTATGAAGTGAAGGAGGAAGACGGTGACCTGTTAACTGATTAATTTTTAATCCTATCAGCCATGTTATTTTGCATAGGCTAAAATAAGAATTGGATACAATGGTGCATTTCTTAAGGGAATATGATTCTGGAGGATTTTTAATATATATATGTACATACATACATACATACATACATACATACATACAGAGAGAGAGAGAGAGAGAGAGAAAGACAGTTTGGTGTAGTGGTTATGGCATCAGACTAGAAACTGAGACCATGAGTTCTGTCCCACCTTTACTACAAAGCCAGCTGTGTAACCTTGGGCCAGTTACTTTTTTTCAGTCCTAGGAAAGAAGCAATTGCAAACTACTTTTGAAAAACCTTAGAAAACTACAAGAACTTGTACATATAGTCTCCAAGAATCAGAAATTATCGAATGGATGCAAAGAAAAAGTTATTCTATTTTTTAATTTCTATTTTCTAAACGTTCAATTTTTGAAAGAAATGCACAACTTTTGGGCTATGTCATCCATATATAACTTCTTATTCTATTCCTCTTACCACCTCAAATTCAAGTAAAACAATGGAAGAAATGTTTTTATTTTTTATTTATTTTAATTCCATTTATATCCCGCCCTTCTCGGAAGACTCAGGGCAGCTTACAAACTTAGCAGTAGCTTTCATTCTATGTATATGCCTGCTTATTAGGGCTTTCACACAACCCCCAAGCGGCATTATTACAAAGTCAGCTTAATTGCCCCCAACAATCTGGGTCCTCATTTTACCTACCTAAGGATGGAAGGCTGAGTCAACCTTGAGCCTGGTGGGATGCAAACCTGCACTAATTGCAGGCAGCTAGTGTTACTTAAGGAGGCATTAGCCCACTGCTCCACCAAGGCTCTGTATATGTTCAACGTTACTGGGTTTTTTTAAAAAAAAACTTTTAACATTTTGTCTTTATGTACTTTTTGACACATTTTATCCCATTTGCTTTATTCTGCTTCTCCAATGTTATGGCTTTTACATTTGCATGTGGATTTATGGAAGGTACCCATAAATGATGCTAACTGATCATTCTAAGAGCACTGCACATGGAATTAAAAAAAAATAACCAGATAGATCTCCTAGTTTGCCTCTTGTATGGTGTTTCCAGTGGTCACATATTGGACAACTATTGTGCTTCTTATCTAAGATTTTCTTAATATACTGTTAGTAATGTAAGAAACTACAAGATTAACCAACTAACATATTGATAATGATGTCCCCAAGCTAATTCACTCTGGAGTCCTTGGATTACAAAGTCAATGACTAAAAGAGAAGTGGCCCATTAGGAGGAATTATAAATCTAGTCATGGTCAGCTGCTTAATAGCTTCTTCTAGGCCTGGTGTCTTTGGACCAGTCATTGTCTCTCAGCCTACATTACATCATTATTTTTGCAGGAAGAGGGATACTAAACATATCATCTAAAGGTCCATGAAGAAAAGGTACAAATCTAATAAAGAAACTCTCCTTTGTAGCATTTGGAAGTCATGTGGCCATATTATTATAACTGATGTGTGCTAGATGACGTCAAAGAAAAAAACTACTGCATAACTATAGCAATTGGAATATTGACCAATATTATGTTGAAATCCAACATAAATATTGCATTAAAATGTCAACTGCTGGTGAATTTTTAATAACTGTTTTGTTTGCTCTTACACCATATATTAGTAACAGCTAATAACAGGAAAAGCTAATATTTTCCTGAAAAAATACATATCTGAATAATTACATATGACATGGAGGTAAAGATCATTTAACTTAACTTTCATTTAAAGATAATCATATGCCTACATATTTCAAATATCTCAGTGTTTACAAAAATGTGGTGTACTATATTCATACAGGAAATAGGAAACATTCTGGTTAAAGATTTTCCCTATAATCATGAGGTTTCACAGATTATTTATCAAATGTATCATGGGGTACAGACAAAGCTTTTGCCTTTCTCTTTGTAAACTTCTGGTAAGGTACTCATTAATTAGTGAAAAGATAAAGTTAAAACACTGAAAATGTCATAATTAGGTACTCATATTTTTAAATTATATCACTTTATTACCAAGAGTAATGAAATCTATTATGTTTAGATATTAATGCAATGTTCTAAATCTTGATGTGTTTGTACCTGTGTAATTTTTTATAATAAGAATAATATACTTGAATTCTAATTTGAAATCCATGTATATTGTGGAGTGGAAAAAATGGATTGATTATATCCAGAATAAATATGGGACTAAAAAGTTTCACCTAGCAGTTGAATAAGTATTGATGTGATATTTACATTGCTTGTAGTTATTTTATAAGAGTTAAAGTGCGATAGATTTAATAGTTTATTGTTGTTTGCATAAGGTAGATTATGATTGTTTGTATTTTTATACCCTGTATTTAGCTCTGGGAAGTCGGGGAGGGGGAGGGGGAAGGGAGGGAGGTGTTGGGGAGGGTTGGGGAGAGGGGAGGGGGTTGGGAGGGGTTTTGTTTTGTTAAAAAAATGTATTGTAAAACTTTTCAATAAAAAAAAAAGAAATCCATGTATATTAAGGAACTATTGCTGGAATAAATAAATTCCATGGGCAAGTTTGTTTATTTGTTTTACAAATGATATATATTTGCCTTGTTGAAATGCTTTTCAAAAATTCAGGTTATCTGTTATGGATTAGTAAATAAATTAGTGTATCATTGAAGATGATGTTCACCACTTGCCCTTTCCAGCTGTTTGAATATAATTTATTAATCTGGAGGAGGCAGGAAGTCAATATTTCTGTTATTTCTTGCCTTGTGACTACTCTAACACTTATTCAACATTACCCATGTTCAAACCAATTTCTCAAAGTGATTTATATAAGTAGAACTATAATTTGGCTGGCTGTTTTTTCTAATATCCTACAAAAAATGTTTCCTAGGATTTCAAGTCTCATATAGATGAACTTATTCAGATGAAAGACAACTTGCTTATAATTTACTCTGTTCTTTTAGGTAATAATTAAGGTTATAAATAAATTGTATTGTGTGATAGCACATCTCAAAGTACAGTTCATATATATATATACATATACATATATATATATATATATATATATATATATATATATATATATATATATATATATATATACACATATATACCTATATATATACATATATATACATATATATACACATATATACACATATATACACACATATACATATATATACATACATACACATACACACACACACACACACACACACACACATATATATACCAATTATTTAAGATTTGTCTTTCAAGTAATCCTATGATCTTCATGCCAAGTTAGACTGTAGTGATAAGGCCATAGATCAGTCATTTTAGAAAATGCAGGACATTTTCAAACAGTAATGTAGAAAAAAATGATGCTGTCTGCCAAAATGCTTTCATGTATAAACACTTATATCAATAAAAAGTGGGTGAATGAAAGCAGTAAAAATAGGAAATGTTTGCTGAAAGCAAACTTCTTGGAACACAAATTTTAAAGATCCTCAGGCACTGTCAATATGTTCCTTTGTTTTCAAAAGTTAACTTAGCCTCAAGGAATATGATTCCCAAGTAAATGAACACAGGTGAATGTAAAAAGAAACATTTTTTTTTAAAAAAAACCTTGTTCATTAGTTACATAAAGCACTCTTACCTTTTAGCTACACTATTTTCTCCAACTACCATTTCAAATTATTCACACTTCCAAGTGTGTGTGTGTGTGTGTGTGTGTGTGTGTTTGTTTGTGTGTAAGAGAGAGTGTGAATTTTAAAATGCAGGAATAAAAATGCTCCGAACACACCACAACTTCGACGGCCACATTTTTCTGCGCATCTCTTGTGTTCCTGCTGAACAGGCAAGGGCAATTGTCAAATCTCTCTTGTGGGAGATTTTAACCCCTTTCGAGTCAAGGCGTTGCTAAACGAGCGCTCAGCCCAATAGGGAACGCCTTCTCTTACCAGCAGACTGCAAGGGAGGGGGTTTTTCTCCCCCCCCTTCCCAGGAAATGCTTTCAAATACAGTAGTAAACGCTACCAATCTGCCACAGCTCCGTTTCTTCAGGAAACGGGCGCTAACAGTGAAATTCAAGGGGACCCATTTTGGCCCAAACCCGGGAACTAATTAATCCTTAGGATACGAGGCAGTGGGACGCGGTTTTGGACTCGAGGATCGGAAGCGCGGGTGAAAAGACGCGAGAAGCCTCGGAAGAAGGAAGTTTTCAATCAAGAGCCTACGGAAGAGAGACCGCTGCCAAGCCCTTTCGAATCGGGCGAGGAAGGCTGCATTGGAAGGCAAAGAGGCTGCCTCGATCCCTTCGGCTTTAGAAGCTCCTTCTCTTGAAATCAGCCGTATTCCGCCTCTCCTGTATGTAGGCGCCCACGGGGAGAGGCATTTCTCTGCGGTAAACCTATCGGGACCAAGGTGGGAGGGGGGGTGGAAAGAGAGAGAGAGAGAAACTTCCCTACGCTCATCCCGAAGGAAAGGGGACACTGGCCGCCGCTTGGAAAAGAAAAAAGAAACTGCCCAGCCTCGGATATCACTTGGCTTTAGAAAGCAACGCTGAAGCGAAGCGAAGCTTGCCAGAAAGAAGTGTGACGAAACCGAGCAACCGCTTCTCTTGCGAGCTGGCTTCCTTTGCTACAAGTCCTTCGGTAACCCTGGAGAAGAGGCGGGGTCACGGCGCATGGAAACAATAAGATAATCTCCCGAGCGCTGGACTGAGGTGGCGGGACCGAAAGGGTGGCTCCACTTTTTCTTCCAAGGGGGCGGGAAAGAGACGCTTTACGGCGTCCTCATTGGAGGAGGAAAGAAAAGAAGGCGAGACCGAAGGGAACCTTCGAGTCTCTGAGCCATTAGCAAGCGCCGGCGACGCGGCAGAACGGAGGGTGAGGGCGGACGGAGCGGCCGTCGCTAATCGCGTCCAAAAGAGCGCACGCAGTAGAGGCGGATTTCTCTTTCTCACAAAATCACGAGGATTTGGCCCACTCGAAAATGTGGGAAGTGATTATATTATTATTTTTTTAAAAAAATCACCGCCTAGCCTCCAACCTCTCTCTCTCTCTCTCTTCCTTATGTTCAAACATACAGTAATCTTAACTCTGGAGACGTTTAATTATTTACAGAAAGACCCTTGAAGAGTCACCGAGTCTCGGCTGTTTGGTTAGAAGGTCATTTAAAGTAAAGTTACGGGTACAGAAACGGCCCAGTTGCTAAAGAACTCTTTTTTAAGAAGCACGAATGTCCCACACACATCTCGCTTTCCCCAGTGGACAGGATAGAATCGACTATGCCTATTCTGCAAACTTTTTAGCACGTGCTTAATTCCTTTCAACAATGTTTAAAATTCAAATAAATACGTTTTGGCCTTTACTGCTCTCTTTTAATTACATTTAGAGGCAGTTTCCACACATTCTCTTCTATTTCTCCTCCGCCCCCATCCTAAATCACTTTTTCATTAACGATTTTTAATAAGAAAAATCACTTGACCGCTAGTCATTATCTCATCCCTTCCGTGCACGCAAGTTCACTTACCCATCCTTTCATTTATTCACTTACTCATTCCAGCAGATCCGCCGCAACTGACTGCTAGCAGGGATGTGAACACTCATAATTATTTGTCAAAGTCTGCAATGTGTATTATCCTTTTTCTACTGGTAATTAGTTACCATAGCATCTAATACGTAAATGTGCCCAGAGCACACCATTAACAGTTAAACGGAGGATTCAATTTAACACATGATTATATCTTTCATAAGTCATTATATTAGGAAAGTCAATGTCACTCACGCTGGGACAATCGCGGGATTAGAACGGGGGTGAGGGAGGGAGAGGAGAGGGAGGGAGGGAGCTCGCCTTGGCAGCCAAGGTGAAAAAGGAAGGGGGTATGTCGGGATGGGATGGGCGTCCCTAGTTTGGCGGGGTGGCTTCAGTGAAACCGAGGCTCTTGAAGGGGAATCTTCATTTCTGATGAAGTGATCCGTCAAATAAGGAAGAGGAGGGGGAAAGGGTGGCACGCATGTCGGCGGGCGAGGAGGGAGGAAACAAGATCAGCTGCTCCTCGCACGTCTGGAGCCAGGCTGAGGAACTGCGGGTGGGTCCTTGGTGGTTAGGCGTTGTAATAGGAGCGGTGGGTTTAAAACATCCAAGTCGCTACCGTTGTCTCACATTTTATATAAGGAGTTAAAGCGCCAGTAATTACAGGAGAGGTCAAAGAAAAGCCTTGAAACAGGCTTTGGGAAAGAGATCGGAAACTTTCTTCTTCCCTGTCCCTCTCCCCACCTCCGGCAGGTGTTAACCCTTCCCCACTCGTTTTCAAGAAGAGAAAGTGAACGTTGAAAAGGAACAAGCCTGGTCTCCCTTCCCCCAGCAAATCGGAAACTTTCGACCGAACTAGAGGTTGGTTGTCACCACCCTGAGCTCCGCCGTCACAAAAACCACTAACAGACAAATCCACTGAGTACTTAGCGGAAAGGAGAGTGGAAAAGAAAGCGGGACACAGGAGCGAAAAACGCTCGCTGAGTTGACGGAAAGCCTTCTTCTCTTGTTCCAGTAGTCCTTGAACTTTTGCTTCCTGCTACAGCAAAAAACGGAGCTGGGCCGAGAAAAAGGGGAAATGAAAAGAAAAGACCAGTGTGCCCTAAAGTCTAAGGCTCTATTCACAGCATCCCGGAAAAGGCAAAAATTCAAGCCCTAAGGGAATCTTCTGGTCCTCACAATCTAAACTCAGCGGAGCCGAAGGAAAGCTGGCGATCCGGTACTGCCACAGCTACGTTTCTTCCCGCGCAGTGTGAGATGCGAAGTTTGCTTCCTAAAACTGATAACACCCACCCCGTTTGTAACCCTAAGACCTTGTTTTGAACTGAGGCCATAGAGAACAGCTATACCAAAAAGAGCGGTAAGGAGAAACTGCAAAAGCAGCTTTTCCGGAATCTTTTGGCTTGACCAAGAGGTTATTCGCTAAATGTTTCCAGCCCGCCCCCCATTTCCCAGTTTTGCCCTTTCTTTAGCCCTTCGCTCCACTCCTCCCCGCCCCCCCCGCCCCCGTCCAACTTGAATCAAGGGGTCTGCTCGTCTTTGAGGGCTGTCTTTTCCTGAAGAGGGGAATCCAGGCGATTTAAATCTGACTCGGTCTGTCATGTGGTGGGTATGTCTGGTCGTGGAAAGGACAAACAAGCTTTCGGCTGCGTTTGATTCCTAATCAGGATGATGGACAGCAGGAACAGAACAATACAAACTAATGGCTGTTCTGCTGATCGCTTTACCCCTTGATTAAAGACACCCAATTACGGCGCAGAACAGTGTCGTAATTATGTTCCTTAATCACATCCAGGAGGTCTAATTGCCTTAACGACGTGTTTCATTAAATGAATTTAGGTATTATAGTAGACAGTTTTCATACACAGTTGTTTTCAAATTAACATAATATTAGACATCGCCATGGAAATTGTTTTAATAATCATAATCAGACGCACCCAGGCTTTGTCTGGTAAATATTGAGAGATGGTTTCTCCTGACGCCTCAGGGTGAGTTGCTCACCCTTGTCTAGCTACTTTCACTCCACTATACAGTTATTATTCCTGAAAAGTTACAGGTTCTGATTAATTAATCTTTTTTTATGAGAAGTGGAGCAGAAAATCTTTATCCGGTGTTCCTCCTCCCCCTCCATCCCCTGGAGCATTTGAGGGCATTCCCAGAAAGAAGGCCGAGGGAAGTACGAATGCTGACCCAGTCGAGGTAGACACTGACGATAGGAGACAAGCTCGCTCCCCCAGATGATCTCGGGATCGCAAGCGCGTGGGCGGGCACGTGAGAAACGTTCGCCCTCCTAGTCGAATGGACTGGCGGGCTTCCCTGGGAAAGGTGGATCTGATCGGATCCTGGGATTCGATAGGTCACGGAGACTCACCGCCTGCGGCACTTCCTAAAGTTTTTCTAGGTATGTCCACCTTAAGCGTCAGAGTCCAGAACTTTTCCGTACGAAACTGGAGCACAATCCTATGGACAAAACGGAGGTTTCCCTCCAGCGACCCTTATTAGAGCACCACCTTTTTTTTTCTCTTCCAGGAAGCCAAGGTGAAGGCTCACCTGCACGCAAGTTTCCTCGCCTTCTGAGTAGAGTAAGAGTAGCTTGGTGAGTTACTCTTCTTAACGAGTCTGTTGCCTTTTTGCGGGTGTCTGAACAGAGCAAAGAGAATTGCGGGGGTGCTTGACTTCTTTCTACTCCTCTTACAAATAAAGGTGGGATGAAGATTTGTTCAAAATATTTTAATAAAAGCTATTTTTCTGACATAGATATACATACAACCGACCATACATCAATCACTGCCGTCCTCTTACTGACCTATTTTCATGTAGATCACTCTTTATATGTCCATGACCTGCCAAGGAGCTTTCAGAACAGTCGTTTTGCCTATCCAAAGCTGGCAGACCAAATTTGGATTATAGGAAGTAGCTGGAAATACCAAAGCTCAAAGATTTCAGGACTGAAGCAGAGAAGATAAAGGTTTTCAGGAACTGTACTTATTAAGAGCTGTATCTATGGACCAGTTCTGTCGAACAACAGTTCATATTCCATTATTTGTCCTAGCCCCAAATCATATTAATGTAAACAGAGTTAGATTTAGGCCCAGATCTAAATTAAATGTTTCATTTAGTTTAATTCATTGGAATTACTTTTACAGTTGGAAACAAAATTACTTAAATAAAACCCTAGTTACTTATCACAGCCTGTTTGGTTGACACAGATTAAAAGTTATTTTCCATCTTACAATGCCAAGCATGCTTAACCAAAGGGAAAAAAAAAATACTGGAATCAGTGGAGCACCTACAAATAAATGTGGCTAGGGTTAAGAGGAATGCTGGGTTTCATTTAACTGGATCAGTTTAAAATTCATGCACTTCAGCTTAAATTGTTTTGAACTGTATGAGAAAACAAAACTATAGTATTAATTTTCAAATATATTTTTGAGGTAAACACTCCTTTACTTTTCCAATTTCTATCATTCTGAAGGTAAAATATATGTAACCCTTCTTATAAACACTGAAATGTCTACTTTCACCTAAAATAACTTTTACATTTTAAAAAACCTAGCTTTATTCCAGAAAAATCAAACACTGCCACATGAAAAATCTTTGGCATATTCTTGACAAGAACTATTGCCTGTGCCTTATGGTGATAGTAATTAAAACATTTTTTTGCATGTTGCAAAAAGTTTGTTTATTCACCACAGTCCAGTTCATTCAGCAGTTAAGAAAACACTTCTCCCCTCATTTTTGGACTGAAGCAATTTATTAAAGCTCAATTTATAAATACAGGGATGATGCAACTTAAAAATCCAGATGACCTTTCATAAACCTCAGCAGTTTGGATACATCAAGATTTCTGGTTCAAACATCCTTGGCAAATCAAATGTTTTAAACACTTGGCACAAAGTTTAAGTTAATGAGATTTTCAAGAAGCGTTTGAAAAGTAAAAAGCACACATAACTTTTAACACAGGATGAACATTGTCAATGAAAAGATCACTGAAATAAATATGTGTTCTGGTCCACATAGCATTGCAAAGTGAAAAGAAACAAGGTGCACATCTTTAAAAATAATAATCAACCTGCAATACTTCAGCCATGTGAACAGTTTTTACATCTTAAGTAAACACTCTCTGCCAAAACTTTGCTCACTTTCACAGGCTCAAAAGTTCAGAACAAATAAAAATGCAAGGAATTTCAGAGCAATTTTTGCACATATCTAATTTCAGGAAGTCTACGTTTCAAGTTTGCATGTTCTCTGGCTCAGAAGCAATGAAATAAAATAACATTTTTAAAAACCCCTTTTAAGTGCCCTTCTTGATTTGTCGGAGTTTACAATCCAGTTTGCTTCCTGACACCTGTTTCCCTTGCTGAAACCGAGCAATTTTCCCAAACCTTGGTTGCCGATAGCAAAAGTTCTCCAAAGTTGGAAGTCTTAAAGAAACGATGTAGCATACAGATTTTCGCCGAATTTCCGAGTTCTCCATGATCACATTTCACCCTCCCCACCCCCACACACACCCCATACACCTTTTCGGGGGGGAAATGCGATTGTGTGTGTTCACCTTCTCTGAGGTCTCGGTTGCACTGAATTCCCCACATCAACCCCATGACCATCCCCTTAAAGGCGGCTGCAGCAAAGTCCGGCCAAGGAAGTACTGTGACAAACGACGAAGGGATCGGACAGAAGTTCGTGTCTCTTTTAAGGCTTCTCCGTGCACTGTTTGCAGAGACTGGACGAGACGCTATTGAAAATGGCACATTTCTCCGGGCAAGAGGTGGCGGGCGGCAGGCCGGCACTGAAAGGGTAGCCTGCCGCCGCCTGCTCATAGGCCCCGAGAGCCGGGTGCAAAGCGGCCGCCGCGGCAGCTGCAGCCGCCGCCGAAGAGGGCAGCGAGGCCGCCGAAATAGCCTGGCCCTGGTTGAGATAAGCGACAAGGCGGCGCATCTCATCGAGGGCCTGCGCCTGCATAAGGATATAGTTCTTGGCCAGGAGAAGCGTGGCGATCTTGGAGAGCTTCCGCACCGAGGGGCTGTGAGCGTAAGGGATGACGGCCCTCAACTCGTCGAGCGCGTCGTTCAGGTCGTGCATGCGCCTCCGCTCGCGGGCGTTGATGTTGAGCCGCAGCGCCTTCTGCTCCTTGGACTTCTTGCCGCCGCCGCCGCCGCCGTGGTGGCTATTGGAGCAGGCGCCGCCCTCCGGCGCCTTGAGTAGGGCGCCCCCAGAGCTGACGACGACTCCGGAGCCGCTACCCCCGCCGGGGCCCCGCAGCAGTAACTCGCAGCGCCCGTCGCTGTCGTCGTCCGGGCTTTGCTCGCCGCCGCTGCTCTCGGCTACCGAGCTGCGGCTGGTCGTGCTCTGCCCGTACTTGACGCAGACCGAGCCGCCCAGCGGGTCCCCGGCCACCAGTGCCCCCGCCGCGCTCTCCCTCAGCAGCACCTCGGAGTCGGCCGGCTCGTAGCAGCTGAGAGGCGACGGCGCTTGCCGCGACTCGCGCTGCTGTTGCTGGTGGGCGGCCAGGTCGAGCCCCGGGGGCGAACGAAAGGCAGACTCCATTCTCTTGGCCGAGGCGCTGAGGCTCTTGTGGAACAAGTCTTCGTCTGAAGCCAGGCTTAGCGCCCTCTCCATAGTCCCGACCGGCGGGTTCCCCTCCTCCAACTCCTCCCTCTCCCACGCCCCCTCCCCCGCTCTGGTCCTTCAACGCCCCGGGTCGGGGGCTTGCCTGGGTCGAGAGCGCGGCTCCTCGTCCTGCCCCTGTCACCTTCTTCTCCCCGCTGTTCCAGTGTCTCGCAGGCAGGCCGCTTTGGCGCGCGTTCTTTCTCTTTCCCTCAGTGCGCGTCTGTCTCGCTCGTCGCCTCGCTTGCTCTCAGCGCTTCTCTCCCAGGACTAAGGCATTGTGAGCCTCCGGCAGGCTCTCGGCACCTTTTCCCTTGCTTGGATTCACCTTCGGGGGATTGCCCGGACTCACCAAGTGAGAGGGAGAGAAAAGAGAAAAAGAAGAAAAGAGAGCAGGAGCGCTCGCTCTTCGCTCGCTCGCTCGCTCGCTGGCTGAAGGCGGCGGCGGCGGCGGCGGCTGGTACTCCCGCTGTTGCTGTTGCTGCCGCCACCGCTGCTGCTGCTAACTGCCGCCACCACAGACGGGGGAAGTCTTTTACCTCATTATCTCGCGGAGAAGGTTATTATGAAGAAGCCTCGCCTGTTGGGACAGAGCTTTCTACCCAATCAGGTTAACGTTTTAATTAATAGGATTAAAACGGTAACAAACGAGCCCGGGCGCTAGGCTTGGCCCCTGAGTCTGGAGAGTTTGCATTTCACACCGGTCTGGAGGAGGAGGAGAAGACAGGCGGCAGCTCACGCTTTATAAAAGGCTCCTTGCTCCATTATTCTCCCTGCCATCTGTGGGAACAGCTTAACGCATATGTTTGCAAGGCGTTGTGTCCTATTAGGAAGCCAACAACTGCCTTTACAGCCTGACAGGTGTGGCGACTTTCACTCCTCAATAAGCACACTTAAAAGCCCGAGCTGGGGCGAAGGATGCTCTTTCCCTCCTTCAGCAAATTACGGGGCGGCGATGGCAGGGTGAAGGAGAAAGAAAAGGGGAAAAAAGCGGAGGGCAAGAGCTTGCTGCACACTTCGCCCCGCCACCCACCCACGAAGACTGACAGCCAGCGGACTTCAGCGAACTTTGTGCCGTCGCCAGACTGACGTTCGGCCGCGCCAACCTTCTTCACGCCCCGCTCCGTTCTTTGCGACGGAGGAGGACCTGCTGGCCTGCTTACGTGTCATCCGACTTCACCTTGGCCTCAACCCATTTATCTCGCCGAGGTTCACTTCAAGCGCGTTTCTCTCGCTTCCTCTTTTGGGCAAGACGTTTCCATCTTTTCCTCGCCACTCACCTCGCCCCCCCCCCCATATTCACCCCCTCCCAGAGTCATCACAGTCTCTCTGTTTTCTATATGGAGCAGACGTACAATTAATAGTTAAGCTTTTAATTAATGGGGGAGGGGATCCGCTCCAGCTTCTCCGCCCACAACTTTCACTTTCTAACAAACGAGAACTTGGACGCCAATTTTATTCTAAACTCCTAACCCTTCAAACCTCAGACTTTTAAGAGTTGTAGGACCAATTCTGTCATCTAGCCCGGGAGTTTCAGGTGTATTATTAGTGTGGCTTTCTACATAGTTGTTATTTTTAAAGGATGTGGAACAATAAAGTCTTGGAGCCAACTCTTATGTTTAGTGTGTACCCATCTGATCCCTTCCAAGGAACACAAACCATTTTTGTTTTTATTTCATGCTCTCTCTTTAAAGGAGGATAGTGGCAGGATTTGGTTTTTTCCCCTCACATTTTAATGACATCATTGAAGAATATTTCTAAGGCTTTCACCAGATCTTATGTGATAGAATAACCAAAGGTTATGAGATGTTCAATTTCTCTGGTTTCATTTTTTTTTTAAAAAAAAATCTTTAATTGTGTCTTTCTCAGTTGGCCCCAGGTGTTGGACTCTTTTCATTACATTTTGCTCTAATGTGATGAAATTCTAATTCTCTCCTTACCATATGGTTAAATTTCCCCACTGAGAATTAGTTGAAAAAGAAGAAATAATCTATTAATCTCTGTAATAGATTCACAAATGAGGTTTGCCACAGAACCTCGCTTTTGAATGGCAGCATCAGAACAGTTGGGTGTCTTGTTCCAGCAAAGAGCAGGCGCAGGCGACAGCCGACTCTGTCTGGATTTTTCACCTGGCAGAGAAGCCAAGTAGCAATAAAACCTCCCTCGTTTGCAACGGCTGAGAAGAGAGCTTTCTCTCTAGCTCAGACTCCGTGGACATGGGAGTCCCTATCGAAGCCTTACCCTGAATAAGGAACAAGATAAACCTATCAAAAAGCCTTCTGCCTCTCTTGTAGCACTAAATCCCACGCACGTTAAGGCACTGGCCCCGATTCTTAGAAAACCGTTCCATTTTCACTAGGATCCTAAAACTGAGATTTTGCTCCCTGCACCCAAACCACCTCAGCAGTATGCAGGATCACGCTTTCCTTCTGTAACTGGATTCGGGTAGAGGAGCACTTTGCTGGGGAACCACCTCTGAAAAGAGGGGCGTTTCCTCAATTTCAGTAGAGGATTTCCTGTAGGAAATAGTAAAGGAGCTGAGTGATTGAGGCTGGTTCACTTTTTGGACAGGTGGATCTGTCCAAATGGAAAGGGCAAGGGCATGTCTTAAATAATGGGATTTGCGGGAGGTGGTGTCTCCAGGATTCTCCCTATTGGTTTATCCCCTAAGCTGGTCACTGACTTCCTCCTCAAACGCACGGAATTCCCCCTCTCCCTCCCTCCCTTAATTATCTGTCCGACTCTTTCTCCTCATCCCCGACAACCGTCTCTCTGTTTGGCAATATCCCCTCGTCTTCCCTCCCATCAAACGTTCAAGTTTTCCCGAAACTTCTCTCTTCAACCCACCTCCAGAAACATGATATGGTCCTCAATCATCATCATCATCATCATCATCATTTTTTTGCCTAAGATATCTCGTTTCCACGGTTGCAGTGTTTCTGTTGTAGTCATTGGAGAACGGAAGCTGTTTAATAGTCGCCACCAACTTTAGTTTGGAAGTCGGTGGAATTTATAGATGGTTTAAATGTGGGACTTTTAAAAAAAATACCCGAGGAATGGTCTTTGTGGTTTATGCAGTCATAAACTTCTGCTGATTGCTTCTGGGAAGTTGTCAGGCTTTTAAAACTACGTTTCTCTTATGGTGCAATGAAAACACATCTGCCCAACCTCTCATTACCTGGTTTAATGGAAACTCAGCCCGTGTCACTGCCGAAGTCAAATGTCCATTTTTTCATTACCTTGACTGCGAGCAACAGAGTCTTTAGGGTGAGCAAGGGAAGCCTCTAACAAATCAAGCAACTTGGTCATTATGTCAAAGAAATGTAAACTGCCGGTGAACTTTCCTAGACTGGGGGGGGGGGGTGGTACTTCAATTTGCAATTTTGGCCAGCAGGCGAAGCTGAGAGAATTATGACGCATTACAAAAGCAGGAAATTCACGTCAAGACTTGCAAAGTTTCTCCCTAGTCAGGCTCTGGTCTGCCACAAGGGTTGGGGATGGGGTAGGTGGGGAGGTTGACCTTCACAGATTTACAGGCAGCATTTAGGTCCAATCCTTTCAATATTAACAGGCCTCAATATGGCATGTCACTAAAAGCATCTGATTAGTGAAAGATGGGAATCCCAAATGGTGGTTAAAATGGTGGTTCAGACTACCTACATATTGTTAGCACCTTTTGTTTGTTTATTCTAGAAACTAATTCAGCTAATTCATAATTGTGCAGTTTTTTTCTCTTTATGAAGGTAAATTACTTCTACTTATGAAAAAGGTCATCAATATGTCATTGCACTTGCAATATGGGTTCCCAGTCCCCTCACATATCTGCCAAAGAATAAGGTTTGTCCCTTTACCCACAAGTCAACAGAACAATAAGATAATACATAACATTTGTCAATATGTGTATCAGACTCCTGCAGGTTAGTCCAGTGAAAAAGTTCATACCATAAATTAATTCTCAGCTAGAAAGAAAGAAAGAAAGAAAGAAGAAAGAAGAAAGAAAGAAAGAAAGAAAGAAAGAAAGAAAACAAAAAGAAAAAGAAAAAAATTCTTTTTTAAATCAAGAGGCATTTATTTTATTTTGGTACCTTTGAGCTAGTCTTAACTTCTGGTTCTGGGCTAGTTCCTGAAGTTTTGTTGACAAGATTTTCAGATAGTGGCTTGCCATTTTCTTCTTTATAGGGCCGGGAGGGGGGGGAGGAGAGAGAGAGGGGGGGAGGAGAGAGAGAGGGAGGAGAGAGAGAGAGAGAGAGAGAGAGAGAGAGAGAGAGAGAGAGAGACTGGCCAAAGGTCACCCAGTTGGCCTTATGCCTAAAGTGGGACTAGAACTCATGATCTCTATATTTACTGCAGTTAAGATATTCCAGAAACACCTCATAACAGTTCAATAGATTATTGATTCAACTGTCTATTTTAAAATAGCAACAAAAAAGCAAAACATTACCACATATTACCAATAGTCCCAAACTCCCCTTTCTCCTCTATACAATCTGGCATGAATGTATGAATAACCATAGTACAATAGCACAGCATATTTTATAAAGATTAAAGAGCTTCACAGCAACAAAAGCTTCACATAATTTGGGAAATGTTCTTAATTTCTTTGACACATCCACAACAAATAACAAAATAATAGATTCAGGCTTTTCTTTCTTTTTCTAAAAGAAATTTATTTCATCTGGCGATTATCTGACCTAATAGTCTTGATTCCTTTTCTCAACAGTTTAAATGAAATGTGGCATTCCTAGTTTAATCACATTTACTTGGAAGATGCACCACTGATGTCTGAACAAAATTAGCTTCCCTAAAACTAGCATGATCTCCCGTCTTATTTCCAAGTATAATTAAGGTTGGAGCATTTGATATCTAAATCTGTGAGTTTATTGAGCTGGGCTTTAAGTAAATTTAACTTAAATTGAATTTAAATTTAATTTCTGTTTTCAATCAGATGCACCTTAATCTCCTTCTTCCTACAGATTATGTTAACTACATACCTTGGGATCAAAAGTCTGTTGGGATTAATACTGAACTCCTCTACCCATTTTCTTGGGAAGAATTCATTTTGCACCTCTGAATCAATAGGTTTAGGATCTGGATCCACCTTTCACAGAAGCCAAAGAAACAAACGCATTGACATTAAGAGTAATTGAAATCCTATTGCTTTCCAGGCAGCTTAACCACAGTAAGGTCTAGAATTGGATTGGGGCCAGAAACAAAGGTCCTTTTGCCTACTTACACGGAGGGGGAGGCAGCAGGGAGAAAACATAAGTCTTCAAGGAATCCACCCCCATCAACTTTTGAACCCACCTCCATCAACTTAGTCTCTCTTCAGCCAAATGCTACTTGGGAGTGGCCCGCAAGGGCAGCGGTGAAAGCTGATGGGGAAGGTGATCAAGCTCATCAGCATTCTTCCCTAAATCCTGAGAAAGAGGATGAAAGAATTAGAAGCAAAGATCTTCATAGCAGAGCGCGGAGAATTCAAAGTAGGGCAGTGAGAAAATGACAGAAAGCGCCAAATGAACGTTCGGGCGCACTTTTCTCCCCGTTTCCTTTTCCCCCACGTCGCCTCGTCAGGATTGCTTTCCGTCATATTGACGTACGTTTCAAATAGAATACAAATGCTCCACACCTTTGAGAAGTAGAAGAGAAGTTGCAAAGGGCGACGGGGAAAGTCACCACAGGAAAGGGCGCGCCCAAAAATTGTGTGGCTAAGGGATTCCTTTTTAATTCTGCCCCTCTAAGTGGATTACGTTAATATGGTCCTGGAGATCTGATCCCGCAATTAAAACCAACCTCCCCTTATTCAAGCTTCAAAAGCACGGTGTCAATATGGGAAAGAAGAGATTCGACGGCAGAACAATTCTCATGCAGATAGAAAAACAAAAGTTTAGAAGCCAGACACTTTTTTTTTGTAAAAGCATTTCAGCAGTGAGTGCATCAAGAATTCAAAAATGACTCTCTGGCTTTAAACTGATTCGCCCCATCGAGTACGAAGCCACACCCAAAAAGGGTGTGAGCCTATAAAGACATCTAGAAACAAGATCCGCTGAAAAGTTTACTGTCTTGATCTTTCAGAAGCAGTGTGATTCCGGCTGGCTTTCAGATCTGATGAAAAGTCTCATGGCTCCCTTTGTGCGCCGGAATGAACGGAACAAAGGATGTAAACAACCTGTCAGAGATCAGGAAAGTAAGAACCGACTGACAGGACGATTTTTTTTTCATCTTCTCACTGTTGTCAGACGTCATTTAGATACAACTTCTGCCCTTCCATTAAAAAGCAATGATGAATAAAAGAATCAAGTTTAAGGACATTCTGCAGACCACTCATATACAAAAACACACTAATTCAGTTAGAAATTCACAATAGGTGAAGTCCTCTGATGGCTATATTTGATATCTATATTTGACAAGGACTTATAAATGGGATGTCTCACAAAATGGTTTTTTGGGCTCCTATATCTTTTGTCTTCTGTATTATGTTTACTGTACTTGTGTGTGTGTGTGTGTACACACACACACACACACACACACACAGAGTAAGGTTTGTATTGTCCATGTGTTGGTAAACTTAAAGGAAGGTCTCGACTCAATGACATGCATTTCTATAAGGACACTGAATTATGATCTATCTATCTATCTATCTATCTATCTATCTATCTATCTATCTATCTATCATCTACAAGTGGACATACACCTCATTCACACACTGACACACAAACATCCTGGAATACACAATAGAAATAACATACTGCTGCATTTTTAAAAATATTTAGAGATTATCTGCTTATTTTTAGTCTACTATCCCTACTGTTAAATGCAGAAATGAGCACCTTTCAACTCACATTAAAATTATGCAGCAGCATTTTTTCTTTTTAAAATGTCTGAGAGAAAGAAACTTGGGTGTAGGATGTGCCTAGAGTCTTTCCTTATAAGTACCACCAGCCTACAATTTAAAATCCACAGCTCCATCTCCTGGAAAAATGAGAGAATAGTTTCATTTAAAGGGGGCAATATATTTTGACACTCTCTAATAAAGTTCAATTACTGGTCTTTTTGTACAGAGTTTCATTTTGTTTCAAATTTTAAAACAGATTATTCTGACTATGAACAATGTTGTATTTCTTAAGTCATAGAGACTTTTCCTACTTGCACCAAACTATGCCCAAATATACACTGGTAACTTTTTCCTGCCATATCCCCACAATCTTGCCTACATCTCATCTACAGCCTATGAACGAAGCAATATGTTCCCAGTATTTCCAAATGTACATTTTTTTTAAAAAATGAGCAATTAAAAATACTTTTTATTTTACTTTTATTTTATTCATTTAAATATAAAAGAAAAATGGCATCAGTCTAGACTTGCAATTTTGGATTGACGGTGCCCTTAATTTTACTTATGAATTGGCTGTTTATCAGTGTAATAGAAACACTGACCAATATTAATTCCTCATGGTTAAAATTAATGCTGTGATTAAAAAATACTGAGCTTTAAAAAAAATATCTTTTATAATATATTCTTGTTTCTTTTCTTTATTTTTATTTATACTGAAGCAATTAAGAAATAGCCTTAAGTTGTCCTGAGTTATACAAATGCCATTTATTTCAACAGTGATCAAGGACAGCTAAAAGTTGTCTACGACTTGTTAGGCTTCCTTTCATTACTTTGGAAGGAAGTAAAGTGACTAGCAGTTACTATCAATAGAAGAACAGAGACTGGGTAGAGACTGACAGTAAAAACACCAACTCTCATGCCAGCTGAATATGATTTTTTGCAGTTTCAAGGACATTTGGATGGCACTTCACCACAATGGTACATCAGGGCTGTATCTCCTGATTCTCCTAAAACAGCCTTCTGCAAAAGATGTCATTACCCAAAATTCTCAGCTCTTGCTATGAAAGTTGAGAATTCTGAGAGTTGAAGATCGTATCTCTTAAGAATGAAAAAAAATCAGAAGGGATCTATATAGCACTTTTTCCAACTAACAAATGCTATTAAGAGGCACAAGCTTTTGTGAGCTACAGTTCACTTCATGCTATATGCATAAAATGGCTAGACTGAGATAGGATTTAAGTTGGGGGGAGGTGGGCAGGGTAAGGGAAGAGGAGAATAGGTTGGTAATGCAGGTACAGGTTACCTGTGAGACAGATCGTAAGTGCTTTTCCAATCAACTATGATAATGCGTAAAAACTCTTTATATTCACATTAGTGTTGCTTGAAAACTTATCATACACTTAAATTCAATAATTTCTCACTTAATGGTGCTTTTAAAGTCACTCTTTTCCAAAACAGACACTTCCAAGAGTGTCCTCTGAGGTTGAAGTGTTTTCCCCTGGTTTATTTATTTATTTATTATATTTTTATACCGCCCTTCTCCCGAAGGACTCAGGGCGGTGTACAGGGCAATAAATATAAAAACAGAATACAAAAGTTAAAAAACGATTAAATATTATGCCCAAGTTTAAAACAGTAATTAAAAACATATTAAAACCCCAACCCTAACCCATCAAACCAGGTCAGATTGCTCAGCCTTAATGCCAAACTTGCATTTATTAATTCTTTTTCATAAAGTTTGTCTTGTTTTCCTTTTGTGGAATCTAGAGGGACATCCTATAGGACTGTCCCGCCCCACCCATCCTGGCAGAGGAGGCCTGCTGTGGAACCCGTCAGTCAAGTTGTTCTGGCTGGCGGGGACCAGGAGAAGAGCCTTCTCTGCTGTGGCCCTGGCCCTTTGGAACAGATTGGCTCCCATGATCCTCATCTGCAAGAGCCTAAAGATCTGGCTCTACCAGATGGCTTGGGGCCTAATGGGGGAGTTACCACACTGGAGGTGATTGATCGACTAATAACAGCTCCCACCTGTACATTCTGCTCCTCTCCTCACCATCTTTTAGTCTTAGTTATAATCTGTATTTTCACTGTGATTTTTCATTGCATAGTCAGCCATATGTTCAGACTGGATTTGGCATTTTGCTTGCCTATCGAGTCCTTTCCAAGGACTTGGGATAGGCAGATGAGGATACTTGGTAGTACAGATATGTATGTAAGTTGTTTCAAGAAAAGCTACCTTTTGCAATTGATTGATGGTGAATTTGTCAGTGCTGGTGGTGTTCAAGTAGTGCCCTAATTATTTTGGGATTGCACCAAATGAACCTATTACTACTGGCAATATCCGGGAATATATATATACTTATGGCTTTATTTTGAGGTTGTAAGCTGCCCAGAGTTGCCTTGCAGCTAGATGGGCAACAAACACATTTAACAATTAAACAAATAAAAAATAAATTGTCAGCAAATTATGGCATTTATCACTTTGGTGGAAGACCATGAGACGATACATCTAAGATTATGCCCATACATATTGGGATGGTGCTGCTAGTATATATGTGGGAGCAAAGTACACATCTGGGTTTGTTATGGGGGCTTATTTCCCATTGGTCTCATTGTCCTATTATTTCTTGTTGCTTGTGAGAGTCTATTTCAGGATGGGTGGCTGCTTGTATGCAGATATGGGCCTAACATTCTAAGCTTGAAAAAATACAATGTCCTTACCCAGTATCTTGTGTAGATTATTAATAATGGCTTAAAGTGGGGCCATTATCTGACAATCATTATGAGACAACCATTGCTATTTTCTTGTTGTGGTCTGTTCTTTTAATCATTCCTTCCTGGGAATTGAGGTAAATACACTAATTGATCTTGTTAGATTGGTAGTTCAGTCTCCTGAATATCTGGTTTAATTCCGTCACTTGACATCTCTGTCAAATGGGTCAAAACAGTAGATGATAGATTTGATGGTCTGTTCTAGGTGGAAGCTTACCTTGTAGTGCTAACAGAGATTCATTTCCATGGGTTGAGATGATGCAAATGTCATAAATGAATCTCTTGTAAAAGAGAGAGGATCAGAGAATTATTGCTGACATATTTAGTCCCAGCAATCAGCCTGGGGACATATCTGAATGAAGATGAACTATGTAATCAGGCATAGTATTACACTGTATTCATGTAAACATATATATTTATATGTAACTACATTTTAAAAAGTCCTATCAAAGAAGAACCAATAATAAAATGTTATACTGTCCCAAACCTAGGCAATCAGCATTCCATGACTGGTGAACAAGTTATTTATTGTGATATATTACCTTTTGAGATTTTCCTTAGAAATAATTCTTTTTAAATTCCTACAATCCTCCTCCAAGCCCTTATGTGTGTGTATGTGTATTTGTGTATGGTGTTTTTTATTTATCTAAGGATCAGAAACTACCTTTGACTTTGGGAATAAAATATACAGTAATATCAAGTGACATCCACGCTTCCATGAAATATCAGAGAGGTTCTTAGGCTTTCAAGTTAGAATCATTTATAAACTCTGTAAAATTATTTTACATGTTTAATAATTTTCCAACAACATTTTATTTAAAATGTGATAAAAGAAACAGAGTTGTCTCAGAATCATTGTTCAGTATATTCAAAACATAAATAGAATTTTCTTGGGAATGTTACTATTTTTAGGAAAATAAAATTAGCTATATTTTTTCTCATGTCACCTCCTGGTGACTTATTAAATAATGCAAATAAATGTATAGAATCACTGATTATTTTACTAAATACTTATTAGAATATTTTAATACGTCACATACATATATTTCGCCAGACATCTGATTTTCAGCTTTACTTTTCAAGAAGTGTCAGCAATTCAGGAAATGTAAAATGTTTCCGTCTAGTTAGACTCTGGGTCCTATGTAACTTTTATAGTCATTGTAAAAATAATTTATTGAAAATCTTAAACCTTGTCTGACTCAACTAACTTTTGATTTAAGTGTATGTGCTCCCACTTATGGCAATGGACTGTGGTGAATGCTTTCTCCTTCCTTTTTCCAGAATTAGATTTTGCAGTTTATAGCACATACTTTGAAAGCAAGAGAATATTTTTTTCTCTGAAGGACATAAGCAAGTGAGCATCGGGAAAAAAATCTTAATTTTACAGCAAACTTCCCCAGCTTCATTCTTTCCAGGTATGACATTATCTCTAGCCAGCATGGTCAAATTAGAAAGTTCCATCCTAATATATATCATATCGTATCTGGTTGATAGCAATAGTGTTTTCCTTGTTTTTTTTTAGCACTTTCAAGTCATTCTCATTCAATTTCACAAAAATTAAATCCATTTTTAAATGGTTTTTTTTAGAATAAGGGAGTGTTGACAAACTGTTTATGTGTTGCATGTAGGGAAAGATGTGTGTGGAGAGTTACATGAGATGTTCTACTTTTTATCTGATGACTGCTTCTCCAGTTGTCTGCAAACTTTCTGGCTTCAATCATGGGTTCAGTCAGGTTCAATCATAACAAAAGACATAAAGTCAGAATATATTTTATTATTTTTTAAAACAGAACATTCAGAGAACACAACAAATAAGAAAAGAAGAAAAAGGGATGAACTTTTGGGCTGGAGGGCTGTAAACTACTTTTTTTTCTTTTTAGTGTCTGTGTCCTGATGCAGTAGTTGGCATCTTCAGAACAACAGAATAACAGAGTTGGCAAGGACCTTGGAGGTCTTCTAGTCCAACCCCCTGCAAAAGCAGAAGACCTTTTATCATTCCAGACAAGTGGCTCTTCTTAAAAGCTTCCAGTGATAGAGCACCTGAAGGCAAGCTGTTCCACTGGTTAATTGTTCTCACTATAAAGAAATTTCTTCTTAGTTCTAGGTTTTTCTCTCTTTGGTTAGTTTCCATCCATTGCTTCTTGTCCTGCCTTCAGGTGCTTTGGAGAATAGCTTGACTCCTTCTTTGTGGCAGCCCCACAGATATTGGCACACTGTTAATATGTCACCCCTAGTCCTTCTTTTCACTTGACTAGACAAACCCAATTCCTGCAGCTGTTCTTCATATGTTTTAGCCTTCAGTCCCCTAATTATCTTTGTTGCTTTATTCTGCACTCTTTCCAGAGTCTCTACATTTTTAATATAATATGGTGACTGAAACAGGATGCAGTATTATTTGTTTCATTGACACTTTCCCCTTCATTTCATATATATAGTTTACATTTACTAATATATTTTTTCATCAGTCTCAATAAAGCTAATCAGAAGTTTAATTTTATTTCTTACAAATTATCTTACTGTATAGTTCATAATAATTAGTAAGGTTTTCAGTAAATGAAACTACATTAATTTTGAATTTTTTCCCCCCACACTTGACTACTGGACAGCTGTTGGGGCATCTGGCTAGTGACACATACTCAGAAGCTTACCGGTAATTGAAATCCTTACCTAGAATTAAACTGAAAATAACTGCATGCCATTTGAAATGTATCCCTGTATTTAGACTTGATAAAAAAAATTAAACATCTAGAGCAAATTTGTTCAAGTGCTAATCCCTTGAATGTGTGGGATTTTGCTTTCTACAATTCTGAGTTAAAACACTATTTTGGAATTGAGGATAGAAGTCCAACTTATCGAGAGAGCAGTAGGTTGGACAACCTGCTGTAGACTAACATTTTTACAATAAAAATGACGGAGGAAAAAGCAGGACAGGTTTGAGATGAGGATAGCTTTATTTAACGATATTCATCCAATGCATGCATATGTTACAAGGAATAGAGTAATTCTTGGTTAAATAAATAAAACATAATTAAATTATGAACTGAGGAGTTAGAGAAGTAGTGCATGCATATACCTACACACAGAGAAATGTGTTGGAGTTTATGGTCCCCTACAAGACTGAACTTTTATCATGGATCCCATCATACTACTGGGAACAATTCAGTCCAATCAATATCTGTAGCAAAAACTTCTGAGCATCAGAGGCACAAACTCTTGCACAATTCCACGGAGCAGGGAAAAATAAAAGCTGTATAATCATGATCATAGGAATGATCATAGGAATGTTTCCATTAGTGTCAATGAGATAAATATTTTAGTATGCAATCCTGTATACAATTACCATTATTAGACAACATACCTACTGCTATATTGTGTATGCATCTGAATACGTATCTGTTTTTTTCAAACTCCTTTTTCCGCATACATAAAATTGTTTGGAAAAAATAAGATATTTAAGACATTCCACAAATAACTGAAAACAAGGGGAGGCAAAGTGAAAAACTTTGAAAATAAATGGACATTTTTCATGCACGGGTACTTAATTCTTATTTACACAGCAGACCATAAGGTGTACTCAGACTTAGAAATTAAAGGCAGAAAAAACGGAGAGGTCATTATATCCATCTGGAAGCCCGTCTGCTTGGACACTCTTCTGAAATAAATTCTGAAAATGACATCTTACATAGAAATTGTTCAGATTTCTCACACCGATTTATCATTCTGTTTCTTCAATTCCAAAGCAAACTTTTTCTCCAACACTTTCTTTCCATGGAAATGGCTGTTGTTTAAATGCATATTTCATGCTAACAATATCAGAATAAATCCATATCTATAATGTCAAGGCATATACTGAATTTTAAAGGTACAAAGGTTGAAAATCAGCAGCATGATTTCCCATTTTTTGTAATGTGGGAAATTACAGATAGTCCTTGAGTTATGGCTGGTTGCATAGTGACAACACACTGTCTCAGAGGTACTTATGACCTGGATTTGAAATGCCAACAGCCACCCTACATAATCACATGATTGTATTTTGGGTGCCGAGGAACCAATCTAGATTTACAGCTGTTGTAGTATTCTGGGGTTACATGGTTGCGATGTTTTTTTTTTGCTGGAAACTAGCATTTACTTCCAGTTTCTTGGGGGGGGGGAAAGTCCATTGCAGACAATGGATTTGCTTAATCAATGTGGCGTTCACTTTACAATCGCTACATTCACTCAACAACCACCATAAAAAGGTTGTAAAATTTAACAACCAGCATGACTTCCAGGCTCAATTATGGTTGTCGAGGACTACTTGTACACAAAAGCGTAAGGTAAACATTGAGATTAGCTAAAAATAAACTCCCATCAACTTCTGCCACAACTACAAAAAATGAAACGAAAACAAAACCTTGACTCATGCTCATTATTCAGCCCTGCAGATTTTGTATCAAGGCTCCAACCGCTTTGACCCTCCCTGAATGATGGGCCCCAAACTATATTCTGCTATGATGCTAATTTCTCCAGCTGTGACCTATAGCCTGACTTGAATTTATATTCAAGATAGATAGTATTTAATATTTATTTGTTATGCATATGTAAGGGTGTGGGTCTGTACATATGTTGTATATAGTATGTTTAGGTATGTGTCATGTATGTGTTTCACTTTGAGAGCAGGCAACTAAATTTCATTTTTGATGTATGCAGTTGTGCCTACAGTAAAAATGGCAATAATCTTATCTTATCTTATCTTATCTTATCTTATCTTATCTTATCTTATCTTATCTTATCTTATCTTATCTTCTCATCTCATCTCATCTCATCTCATCTCATCTCATCTCATCTCATCTCATCTCATCTCATCTCATCTCATCTCATCATCTTATCTTATCTTGATAATTGTAGATTTGTACCTCCTAGGCCAGTGATGGTGAACCTTTTAGAGACCGAGTGCCCAAACTGCAATCCAAAACCCACTTATTTATCATCGGGTGCTGGGTAGGCGTGGCCCATGGGGTGGGTGTGGCTCATGGGGTGGGCATGGCTGCGGTGGTAATGGCAGACTGGGTCAGACTAAAAAGTTCAATCAATTCCAACTTTGCGAGATCTTTTTTTCTCCCGCGAGAAGTTGAAATTGATTGATTGATTGATTATTTTTTTTTGCACACGGCGGCAGAGGGCTAAAGTGAAAAAGTTTTATAAAACCCAGCTGAAGGCCTAGGATTGGGGCAATGGCATACGTGCCCACAGAGAGGGCTCTGTGTGCCACCTGTGGCATGCGTGCCATAGGTTTGTCACCATGGTCCTAGGCAGTATTCCTAATGATGGAGCAAATCTTGCCCTCATTGTACTAGGAAGGCATAGTGAATAGCATACACAATTACCTTTTTGATGATCTGAAACTTCCTTGATTTCTTATCTTTTGGTTGAACCCCTTATCATATTTGTCTTTTTCATATGAGAAAGAGTAGATAACCAGTGAGGCAGATGGCTACCAGAAAATTATGCCAATTATCTTGTCTGGAAACTCAGAAACACCAACAGGAGAAATCTGAAAAGAAAATTCAACTACTCAGAAAATGCAATAGCAATAGCACTTAGACTTATATACTGCTCCACAGTGTTTTACAGCCCTCTGTAAGCGGTTTACAGTCAGAATATTGCTCCCAATTAACTGAGTACTCATTTTACTGACCTCAGAAGGGTGGAAGGCTGAGTCAACCTTGAGCTGGTCAGGATCAAACTCCTGTCAATGGGTAGAGTCAGTCTGCCATACTGTAGTCTAACCACTGCACCACCACGGCTCCTGTGCAATAGAAATGTCCCCTTTCTCAGATCAGTTTGGCCCAGCATTGGCTTATCATTACTTTGGAACAGCATGTCTTTTGCCAGCTGATACAAGAAAGAAAGAAAGAAAGAAAGAAAGAAAGAAAGAAAGAAAGAAAGAAAGAAAGAAAGGAAGGAAGGAAGGAAGGAAGGAAGGAAGGAAGGAAGGAAGAAAGAAAGAAAGAAAGAAAGAAAGAAAGAAAGAAAGAAAGAAAGAAAGAAAGAAAGAAAGAAAGAAAGAAAGAAAGAAAGAAAGAAAGAAAGAAGCCTTTGTTGTTGCATTACAGCAGGGGTGTCAAACTTGCAATGTCATGTGACATGTCACAATTTATTGCTACTTTTTTCCCATTGCCGGCAATGGGCTGGGTGCAGACTTGGCATGACGCACCTGGCCCGCGGGCCAGCAGTTTGTCACCCCTGCATTACAATAAAAGAGACATTGTTCTTATGTAGCCCTGGGTGCTGGTATGGATTAATCAGGACATTTATTATTTAATCAATTTATATAGCTGCTCATCTCCACAAATGATTCTGGGTGGCAAACAGGGGTAACAAATAAAAACAGATTAAATACAAAAATTAAAATACACAGCAGCAGAATAGGCCACATATATAGCTAGGTGGCTGGATGGAGTCACTGAAGCAGTAGGCGTGAGCCTAGATGGACTCCAGAGGATGGCAGAGGACAGGAAGGCCTGGAGGAACATTGTCCATAGGGTCGCGATGGGTCGGACACGACTTCACAACTAACAACAACAATAGCTAGGAGACAGGTCTCTTCACATATTAGAAAAGGCCAACAGAGTCAGGGTGAACCTGATGTCTAAAACAGAATGTTCTCCAGGGGCAGGGAACTATGATAGCATAGATTCATCTTCTGGTCCCACCAGCCAGCATGGTTGATGGGACCAGAAGACGAATCTGAATGGGATCTAAAGCCTGCCCATTCTGCTGAATCACATAGGATGGGTAATAGGATGGGAGAGAGGCAACAATGCTATCCTTTTCTGTCAAGAAGATGTGTGGATGGCCTTTGCCCTGCTCTGCACAGCTCTCAGTATGTTCTTGGGCAAAGTTTCCTACAAGAACCTGGCCCTCACTATTGGAATCAGGTCTCAACTGCTCAGTCAGATTTTCTTTTGAAGTTGCTGCAGGTGTCTGCCTGCTGGCTCTTCAGGCTCAAAACTGTCTGGTCTCCTCTCTAATTGTAAGGAGACTATAATACACTGCTGTGCAGGTTCTGAGGTTTTGCTTGATAAAAAATACAGGAAACCAGAAGTTGCCTTCAAGTTTTACATTTTTATTCAGCTGAACAGAGATGGGCTTCTCTGAAAAGAGCAAAAGCTCCAAATATCAGAAAAGCCTTATTTTTATACCTTCTTTGATTACATAAGCAATTCACCCAGCAAAGCTGACACACATAAGATAAAGACTTCACCCTTTAAGGCTGGCACACTGTAGATAAGAAGGGAGGAAGCAGAAGTAGCTAAAATGTTCTCTTTTGGGTGGTTTAGGTGTTTCCCTAAGACACCATATGTTCCCGAGTAGGTTAGGATATTGGGTGTTTCCTTTGCTGTCCTTTTATGACCTTGCATTCATGGTTCTGCAAGTGGCCAGAGATAGCCGGGCCATCTGCATGTATTCACAATCGCTACTGTCCTCTAAGTCCGGGTCAACAACACAAGCATGATAACTTCATAGGAGCAACTGCGGAAGTGGCTGTTTGATAATTTTGCTTGATGTCTGTCGCTAGGTGCCATTGCATTTGATCCAGACCTACCCCTAGATGTAGACTGCAGTTTTATGCAAAAAGTAGTGTACAGTATACCTTATGTTTTCTAAGCTTAACCAAATCTAGATTTTTACATACAAAAACCATGAACATAATAGGAGCATGATCCCAATCTGGTCATGATTTCTCCCATGCTTGCTTTGTACCATCAGTAAGAACTGGAGAGATTTATTCTCCAACCTCACCTCTGGTTTGGTTTTAAACTAGATTCTAGTTTCCATTTGAATTCTGATAGGCTTCAAAATTAGAATAGAAACCTGACTTCATCTGATGCTTCAGATTAAATAGTATTAAGTAGCATTTTCAATTCCTTCAAAATCTTCATAATAAGGATATGGTCCTTAAGTAACCTGGAAATTATCCCTGCCTCCGTCTTTCTTTTTTAAAAAAATAAAATAAAATAAATTAAGCCTATATTGGGCTTTATATTACTCTTTTGTTGTTTTTCTTACCTGAAAACAGGAGGGAAGCGCAGCACCAATTTTTGGAATCTCAATTAGTGATGACTGGATACAGAAAGGAATTTTGGCACTGCCAAAAACCATCCCTGTTTTAGCTCATGTCATTTATGTATACTCCCTCTGGTTTAGAAGAACTGAAAAATAAAAATAATTACAGAAAAGTAATGTAGTATATGCAGTCCAGCATAGTGAGGAGGGCTCAAGCTCTACACTGGAGAAACCAAGTAGCCTTTACACAAGAGAATGGCTCAGTACAAGAGAAGCAACACCACAGGAGCAGAATCAGCAGCATATGTTCATTACAAAAAAGGGACACTTTTTAAAGGACAATAATATTCACATTTTGGACAGAGAAGGTAGATGGTTTAAGAGAGGAGTGAAGAAATCCATTTATTCCAAAGTGGAAAATCGTACCCTCATTAAAGATGGAGGCCTCAGTCACAACCTGTCCATAATTTTTTATGCTTTTCTTTCATCGGTTCCCAGAAAGATTAAGACCACTTCACATGTTCACTGGGGAGGCTATACTTAGGAACTCATTTAAGGTAAAGGGTTTAGGAGTTGGAAAATGTACTTCCCAACAACCCTCTGCCTATTCATCTAATGAGCCTAGGTGAGAAATGAAACTTCTCTGGATGACATATATGGGGTCCTCCTAACTAACTTGCTCAAACTGAAGGAGCTACTTGGATAAGCAATGAAACATTTTGAACCAACAAGAAAAGAAGTCCAGTTGCCATGACTCAACTTCCATAAGGCTCACAAAGTCTTCCGGTGCTGTTTGCTTTATATAAAAGACCTATTGTGGGATTAAGCAGAAGGCACCATTTGTAAAGAGTACAAAATCTGTGGGAGTCAACAGTTAATTTTGCACAAATAGATGCAAAAATTGTGTCTACCAAACAATAAGCAAGAACATGTATAACTCAGTAACAGGTTATCTGAAACAAGGCATACTAGATAAAACTTATTTCAAATGTACGAAGCTCAACATCTAATGAGATGTTGGTCATATCTGTTCTGTCATTTTTATTTTCTTCCTCATTGCACACCATTAATCTTTCTATTTTTTTCAGTATTTCTGAATTTTCAGTATTTCTGTGTACTTCTGTATTCATAGTTTTCTAAGGATTTATTCTTTTTGGGGGCAATGACAAACTACTTTATATGCAGCATGCATACCACACAAACAGTGATCAGATTTAATTTTGTACCAGCTGTACATACATACATGTGGCATATGAACATTGCTGATTGCAAATGGTGCTTATTTTAATTTGGAGCTGATATCTAAAGCTGTGAATTACTGCTTTTATATGTATTGTTTTGCTTTCAATTAGTAAATTGTATCTGTATTAAAGAAAATAAAACAAATGCTTGATGCTTAATTGCCATTTAAGTTTTTTAGTGGTTTAGATTTGAATTTACTGTTAGAAGAAGCATTGTCTTATAAACTTTACCTCTTTCCTCATCAGAAGCAAGATAGTCACACAGAAGGCAGGACATTACAATAATCATTTTCTATATAACATTACCTTCCTCCCTCCCTCCCTGCAAATGTATGTGGTAATCATAACAAAGATATCAAACCAAACGATTCTATCTGCAATAGGCAAAACTTTTTGGACATGTGATTTTAACCCTAGTGGCAAACGAAAAAAGAAATAATTCTGCACAATGCCACAGCTGCTTTTTTGGGGGGAGGGGATATACCTGTTGCATTTAGTAGAAGCACACATTAATTCCCATCATCTGAAAACTGCTGATACCTGTTGTTATGCAACTCTTAGACTATGCATATAGGTTAAATTAACATTTAAAGAAGAACCCTTTAAAGTTCATGAATCAAAACCTGTGTAAAACATTATTAATGTCTAACATACCCATTTTATTCCTAAGTTTTCCACCCAACAATCAACGTTGGGTAATTTCCCCCCCTCTACATCTCTAAGAGGCTTTGGAGTTGAAACAAAGAGTTAGTGACTACATGTACTTTGAGGATAGTTCTTTCTGCAGCCTTAAGTTAATTGTATCCTGCTGGCTGTCCTTTTAATTTGATTTTTATTTTGAGTCTGTAGGTTTATTTGAAAGGTGAATGAAGAAACAGAGATATAAACTTTAATGTAATTTCCAGGCCATGTTTTAGAGACCATTTCTTGGACTTACTTTTTATCAATCTTATCACAATATCTTTTTAGATTACATTGCACTTTCCTTCTAAGTAGGAATGGCACTATTCTCCTTTCAATAGTATACTTTCTAAGCTGACGATAAATTGTGATTGCTGAATAATATAACCAGAAAGTTTTAGTGGAAGAAAAGGAAGAAGATGCATTTGATATGTGATAAAGGGAGTGATTTTATAAGTGATCTTATTATTTAAAGCTCTAACATTAGTTTTACTAGTCTCTGTCTCCTATAAATTAAGATGAAAGTAGTTGGACAAGGGGAAACTGGAGGGCTACAAAATGCCTCAGGGATCACATTTTTAAGGGTTATTAAACACAATTTGTTTTTGTCAGATTCCAATTTATCTGTATTTTAGCAAATCTCAAGAACCAGCTCTGACATGCTTTATATATCTATTAATCATTTATTCCAGAGACTTTGTACTTGTTTGACCTTAAAGGCTACATACTGTTTACTTCACAGAATCCTAAGATAGACTCTTTCCTCATGGATATAACTAGACAAATCAGAAGCACTTGAAGTGCACTAAATCAGACAGGGTTTGATATTTTATACTGTAATGTGTTATTTTTGCAGAAAGTTTAATCTAACTTATTTGCAATTTTAGACCTGGCAAAGCTACCCAGGCCTGGGCAAATCCAGATTACTGCAGCCAGGTTCTATGGTTCTTAAAGCATGAGAGTCAACTTATGAACATGCAATAAAAGACTTTTATTATATAAGAGGGCCCTGTAGCCTGTAGGACACCCATAGATTCAGTGCTACACCAAATTGCCATGTTGTTTTATTCCTACCTAATAAACATTAAAAGGGACGCGGTGGCTCAGTGGGTTAGGATGCTGAGCTTGTCGATTAGAAGGTCAGCAGTTTGGCGGGTCGAATCCCAAGTGTCGCATAACAGTGCCTGTTACTCATCCCAGCTTCTGCCAACCTAGCAGTTCGAAAGCACGTAAAAATGCAAGTAGAAAAATAGGGACCACTACGGTGGGAAGGTAACAGCGTTCCGTGCGCCTTTGGCATCTAGTCATGCCGGCCACATGACCACGGAGACGTCCTCAGACATTTTTGCCTAAGGTGGGACTAAAACTCACAGTCTCCTGGTTTCTAGTCTGGTGCTCTATTAGACCAAATTGGCTTAGTACTTCTAAACAATGTTGTTTTTCTTTTTTCCACTGCATATCTTTTTCTTATTCTCACTTAAAGAATACATTTTTCATGAGAGAAATCACTTATATTTACTGTGAGATTGATCTATTAGTTGCTAGATAGGCATCTGATTAATTCATACTAAAAAGACCATAAAAATCCAGCCTTAGAGAAGCCAGTGGACTGAGTAGAACACATTATGAGGCAAATAGTAAAATTGTGGCTCTTTCTTTTCCTATACACCTGAATCTTTTCATCCACAAGATATGATTTCATCAAAGGACAAAACTGATTTGAGGGCAGACCTCAATGACTCATGACTTAATGAATATTTTTCTCTCTCCTTTCTTTATCATGTCATCATACATTAATAAGAACTATTTCTTCTTCTATGGTTTCTGAATTGCAATCCACTGCACAATTCATTGGATGGAACAGAAACCTTTGCAGAAGGAGAGAATTAGGAAGAAATAGCCATGGCAGAATGGAAATCTGATGCACATGCCTACTACAGACTGTAAGTATTAACTAAACATTTTTTCCCAATTGTTAGGGTATGCATTTTATATATTATTAGCAGAAATGATAGGTATTTTCCTACAATTAACAGTGATAGTTACCAATCTATCATTTGTAATGTTCAAAATAGCAAATACATTTCAAGCAATGCAGAAATATACTGTTTAGTCAGGACTAGACTGCTAGTCAAATGTATTTTGGCCTATACATATAGATGTTTTCACAGCTGAGATAGACCTAGAATCCACTTAACTTGCCAGACAAATAATTGCCAGAATGGAGTGCTAAGCAAGCAATCCCTGTGTCAAAGAAACTGACCTTGCAAAGATAATGAGACAAGGAGAACTCAGAACAGATGAAAGCCAAGAACACCTACTTTATCTAGTGACAGCCAGGGAACACCTTCATGCTCAATCAGTTCCTGCTAATGAGACAAGATGGGGTAAGATGTTAAAACAGCAGTAATGGGCAAACTTTTTCCCCCCCAAGCTTAATGATGTATAGCACAGTTAGATGAAATTGTCTTTTGAACCTGGCAAGAATATAAGTGCAGTCACACAAAGAGAGTTCTGAATATATCTGGGATATATTTACAGCATAATCAAAATTACATTAAAAACCAACCCCATAACTTCAAGATATTGGATAGGCTGCAGCTATTAAAAACAACTTGCTGAAATGGATATAAACATACTGTATCTAATATAATGTTGGATTGTGGCTAAAATGCAAACATGTGTGATTAAGGAGTTCAAGTATGGCACTAGAACTGAAGAAGTCCAGGTTCCAAGCATCCCTCAGTCATAGCAACCCACTTGGAGACTTCAGACTACTGAGGTTCTGCTGGTGGGGAAGGCATCCGTCAAATAAAATAAAATGCAAAACAAACTTTTATTGGGGAAAAAGGGAACAAACTTGAGTCAAAGGATTCCTGAACCTGGTAAAAACGTGAGAGGGGGCGGTCCACATAGGCCTTGATGTTGTTAGCTGTGAAGTCGTGTCCAACCCATTGTGACCCCATGGACAACATTCCTCCAGGCCTTCCTGTCCTCTACCATCTTCTGGAGTCCATTTCAGCTCACACCTACTGCTTCAGTGACTCCATCCAGCCACCTCATTCCCTGTCGTCCCTTTCTTGTCTTGCCCTCAATCTTTCCCAGCATTAGGCTCTTCTCCAGTGAGTCCTTTCTTCTCATTAGTTGGCCAAAGTATTTTTTTTTTAATCCCATTTATATCCCACCCTTCTCCGAAGACTCAGGGCGGCTTACAATTTTAAGCACAAACCAATGTGCTTAGCAATAGCCTTCATTCTATGTATATGCCTGCTTATTAGGGCTTTTGCCCCCCCCCAGCGGCATTTGAGTTTCAACTCCAGGATCTGGCCTTCTAAAGAGCAGTCAGGGTTGATCTCCTCTAGGACTGACCAATTTGATCGCCTTGCAGTCTAAGGGACTCGCAGGAGTCTTCTCCAGTGCCATAGTTCAAAGGCCTCAATTCTTTGGCGCTCAGCCTTTCTTATGGTCCAACTTTCACAGACATACATTGCAACTGGGAAGACCATAGCTATTGTGATTCAGGGTCAGCCTGTGGGTTCGGCAGTTGGGTCGGACGATTCAGAGGAGGAGGAGGGGGGTGTTGGAGAGCCTGCAGAGGACAGCCCTGAGGCTTCGCAGAGCCCTCAGCCAGGCCCCTCTCATCTGGTTACTACGCAGACCCAGCTGTGTGAGCCTGACAGCGTAGATGAAGATGAACCACAGCTGGCCCTGTTCAAGGACACCCGACGCAGGAGGCAGTCAATCAGGAGTAAACAGAGGAAGGTAATGGGGCACCTCGGAAGGAGGCAGAGAGAAGCCACACCTTGAACTGTTTAAAAGGGGAATGTGTGGGAGGGCTGGTTTGCTGAAGGCAACCGTTTGAATAGCTCCTGTTTCATGGTTTGTGTTTTGGTTTTGCTCTGTTTGCTCTGTTTTGTGTCAATAAATTTGGCAGGCTTAGTTCCAGCCTCTTGCCTTTTTGTAAAGGGGTTGTCCCTGCCTTTTCTGCAGGGCCGGTAGTAGGCTGGTACAGAACAATAGCCTTGACTATATGCACTTTTGTTGGCAGGGTGATGTCTTTGCTTTTTAGTGTGCTGTCTAGATTTGCCATGGCTTTCCTCCCAAGGAGCAAGCATCTTTTAATTTCTTGGCTGCAGTCCCCATCTGCGGTGATCTTGGAGCCCAGAAAAACAAAATCTGTCACTACCTCCATTTCTTCCCCATCTATTTGCCAGAAATTGAGAGGGCCGGATGCCATGATCTTTGTTTTCTTAATGTTAAATTTGAAACCAACTTTTTCACTCTCCTTCTTCACCCGCAACAAGAGGCTCTTTAGTTCTTCTTCACTTTCTGCCATTAGAGTGGTATCATCTGCATATGTTAGGTTGTTGATATTTGTTGTGATTCAGGGTCAGCCTGTGGGTTCGGCAGTTGGGTCGGACGACTCAGAGGAGGAGGAGGGGGGTGTTGAAGAGCTTGCTGAGGGGATTGAACAGCTTGATGAGAGCCCCCAGCCAGGCCCCTCTCATCTGGTCACGATGCAGACCCAGCTGTGTGAGCCTGACAGCGTGGATGAAGATGACCCACAGCTGGCCCTGTTCAAGGACGCCCGACGCAGGAGGCAGTCAGTCAGGAGTAAACAGAGGAAGGCAATGGGGCACCTCGGAAGGAGGCACAGAGAGGCGACGCCCTGAACTGTATTTAAGGGGAATGTGTGGGAGGGCTGGTTTGCTGAAGGCAACCGCTTGGATTGTTCCTGCTTCTTAGCTCATGTTTTATGGTTGGTGTCTTGTCTTGCTCTGTTTTATGTGAATAAATTTGGCAGGCTTTATTCCAGCCTCTTGCCATTTGTAAAGGGGTTGTCCCTGCTTTTGCTGCAGGGCCGGTAGCAGGCTGGTACAGAACAATATTTCTCCCGGCAATCTTAATTCCAACTTTCAATTCATCTAGCCCTGCCTTTCTCATGATGTGTTCTGTACCAGCCTGCTACCGGCCTTGCAGAAAGGCAACCCCTGTACAAACGGCAGAGGCTGGAAAACGTCTGAGGCTGGAAAAACGTCTGCCAAGTTTATTACACAAACAAACAACAAAACATGAAACAAGATACCGGAGCTTTGATCCTCAAACGGAGCGGTTGCTTTCAGCAACCAGCCCTTCCCCAAACACTCCCTTTATTAGAGTTCAAGGCGTGGCCTCCCTGTGCCTCCTTCCGAGAAGTCCCACAGCCTTTCTCTGCTTGCTCCTACTTGACTGCCTCCTGCGTCGGGCGTCCTTGAACAGGGCCAGCTGTGGGTCATCATCATCCGCACTGTCGGGCTCGCGCAGCTGAGTCTCCACCAAGTAAGAGGGGCCTGGCTGGGGGCTCTGAGGAGCCTCCAAGCCATCATCAGCAAGTTCGTCTTCAACACCCTCCTCCTCCCCCTCGTCTGAGTCATCCGAGTCATCCGACCCGGCTGCCGAACCCACAGGCTGACCCTGAATCACAACACTATCCAGCACCGCAGGGCCCTTCCCCCGGGGCTGCCGATCCGGATGCGGTCGGGATGGGAATTGTTCATGGAAAGCAGTCACCAACGCAGGGGCATGAACGGTGGTCGCGTCTTCCCAGGTGAAGTCCTCTGGTCCGTAACCTTTCCACTCGATCAGGTACTGGAAACGACCTTTCAGCCAACGGGAATCCCTGATGCTGGCGACCTCGTACTCGGGGGTGCTGCCTCCATCATGAGGTCCTGATGGGGGAGGTTCCTCTTGGCAGAGTGGACAAGCCGGTTGCTCGGGGACCAACAGAGACCGATGAAAGACTGGGTGCACGCGCAGGGAACGTGGCAGAGTTAAGCGATAGGCGACCGGATTGATGACAGCCTCGACTGGGAACGGTCCTAAATATCGGTGATCTAACTTTTTCACCGGCCGTGTGGACGGTAGGTTCCTGGTGGACAGCCAGACCCGATCCCCCACTGATAGTGGAGGCGTATCCCGTCTTGACCGATCAGCAAACCTTTTGTAATCGGCCTTGGCCTTCTCCAACTGCCGTCGCACCAATCGATGGATCGCCTGTAACTCTGCCATGAAGTCGTTCGCTGCCGGCTCCGGTGAGTCCACGGGAGAAAGGGGGAAAAACCGGGGGTGATAACCCACATTGGCCAAGAACGGTGTCATCTGTGTGGAGGTGTGCTGCGAGTTGTTAAATGCAAACTCAGCTATGGCCAGATAGTCCACCCAATTGTTCTGCTGCAGATTTACGTAGCATTGCAGATACTGTTCCAGGATACCGATGACCTTCTCGGTTCCCCCGTCAGTTTGAGGATGATGCGCGGACGAGAGGCAAATCTTGATATCCAACGCATGCATCAACTCCTGCCAGAAGCGAGCTGTAAACTGGGCCCCCCTATCGGAGACGACTCTATCAGGGAGGCCGTGCAGCCGAAACACCTGTTGAATGAACATACGACTAGTGGCGCGGGCTGACGGTAAGCCGCGACAGGGGATGAAGTGCGCCATCTTGGTCAGCATGTCCACCACCACAAACACTGTCGTGAAACCAGAGGATGGGGGTAAATCCGTCAGAAAGTCCATGGACACAGCCCCCCAGGGTCTTTTGGGTGTTGGCAAAGGCTGCAGTAATCCAGGCGGGGCCCCTGTCGCTGACTTGGCCTGCCTGCATGGGATGCAGGAGGTGACATAGGACTGGACGTCGTGTCGGACTCGGGGCCACCAGAAGGTACGGGAGACCAGGTTCAAGGTCTTGAACAGGCCAAAATGCCCCGCTGCCGGGTTATCGTGACACTGGCTGAGGATGAGTCCCCTGAGTGACCCTCCCGGAACATAGAGCCGGTCACGATAATACAAGAGTCCATCCGTGACCGTCCAAGGTGAATCTGGCCCCACCTCCTCCTTCCGCTGAGCCACCCACGCCTCCTGCTGCTGTGCCTCCCGGATCCGAGCCCGTATATCAACCGGCTCCCGTACCGCAGCAAAAGACTCGACGGGGATCACTGTCCTGGGCAGAAGCTTGTCTTCCACTCGGGTATATTCGGGCTTCCTGGACAGAGCATCCGCTCTTTGATTGTGCCCGCTTGGTATGTACCGAACCCGGAAGTCAAACCTCGCAAAGAAAAGAGACCACCGGATCTGGCATTGGTTCAAATTCCGAGCGGTCTGCAGGCTTTCCAGATTCTTATGGTCCGTCCGGACCTCGATTTGATGCCACGCCCCCTCCAAATGATGCCTCCAGTCCTCGAACGCCGCTTTGATGGCCAGCAGCTCCTTCTCCCAGATGGTATAGTTGCGCTCCGAAGGGTTCAGTTTTCGGGAATGATACGCGCAAGGGAAAAGGGTACCGCTGGGCGTCGTTGCCTGGAGTAACACTGCCCCAATGGCAATGTCGGAGGCGTCCGCCTCCACGACAAATGGCCGTTGCGGGTCAGGATGCTTCAAGATGGGCTCCTTCATGAAGGCTTCCTTCAAAGCCTGGAAAGCCTGTTGTTCTGGTGCGTTCCACTGGAACCGAGTCTTCTTCTGCAGGAGCCGGGTGAGGGGGGCTGTCAAGGCAGCAAATCCAGGGATGAAAGTTCGGTAATAGTTGGCAAATCCAAGAAGTCACTGAACATCCTTCACGCGACGCGGGGGTTGCCAACTCTGCAAAGACTCAACCTTACTCGGCTCCATGGCGATGCCCTCAGGAGAAATGCGGTGACCCAGGAAATCGATGGTCACCCGGTAGAACTGGCACTTCTCCAACTTGGCAAACAGCCGATGTTCTCGGAGTCACTGCAGGACCTGACGGAGATGCTGATGGTGCACTTCACGCGATGGGGAGTAGATCAGGATGTCGTCCAAGTAGATCACGACAAACTGGTCCAACAAATCCCAGAAGATGTCGTTCATGAAATGCTGAAACACAGCGGGGGCGTTGGTCAGGCCAAACGGCATCACCGTGTACTCAAAATGTCCATAGCGAGTACCAAACGCCGTCTTCCACTCATCACCCGGCCGAACCCTGACGAGGTTGTAAGCTCCACGCAGGTCCAGTTTTGTGAAGATCTTAGCCTCCCGGAGTCGGTCCAAGAGCTCGGGGATGAGGGGTAGCGGGTAACGGTTGCGCACCGTGATGGCGTTGAGTTTCCAGTAATCGCAGCAAAGCCGTAATTCGCCCGACTTCTTTTTGATGAAGAGCACGGGTGCAGACACTGGCGAGGACGAGGGCCGGATGAAACCGCGAGCCAAATTCTTCTCCAGAAAGTCCCGCAATGCAGCCAACTCGGGCTCCGACATGGAGTACAAACGCCCCACTGGGAGAGGCGCATCAGGGACTAAATCAATGGAGCAGTCATAGGGCCTGTGCGGGGGTAATTGATCCGCCTCTGACTCGCTGAACACATCAGCAAAGTTGGACAGTTCGGGAGGCAAGGAAACCCCTGGGGAACCCTCCACCTGGCCGGCACAGATATGGCGAGAGTGGTCCACGCACTGCAAGCTTGGGAAGGTGACCAAGTTCTGTGACCAATAGATCTGTGGGTCATGCGCCCGGAGCCACGCCAGTCCCAAGACCACGGGGAAGTGCAGATCTGAGGTGATATAGAACTGGATGGCCTCCACATGGGAACTGATGGCCATACATACTGGTTGCGTGGCGACCGTAATAGGCCCAGACAGGAGCACTCGACCATCGATAGTCTCCACTAACATGGGCGGATCCACCGGGCACTGGGGAACAGCCCATTTGGCCACAAATGCTGAGTCCATAAAGTTTGTGGTGGCCCCAGAGTCAATTAAGGCATGGACTGGAATCCCCTCTGGCTTGCCAGGAAGGATCAGACGTGCCTCCAAAATCAAATGCCGTGGAGGTTCACAGGCACCATCGGAAAGGCGTCGCTCGGTGTTGTTGTTGTGGGACGCCCAATCTCTCACACCGTCTAGATCGGGCTCGGGGCGTTTCCCGACAGCAAAGTAGGGGACTGTCTCGGGGCAGGCTTGGTCACTGATGCCCGCTGACGCTTCTTTGGGCAAAAAGCAGCCAAATGTCCAGGGTCCCCACAGTAAAAACACAACCCCCCCCGATCGTCGTCTGTTCATTTCAGTCACCGATAGACGAGACCTGGCGGCACCCAGCTCCATTGGCTCCTCCCTTTGAACTGGGGGCTCACGCACAACAGGGGTGGCAGGGGTCTGTGGGGTGGCACGGCGACTCTTTCACTGCTGCAACCGAGCATCGATCCGCAGGCAGAGATGGATCAGCCCATTCAGGTCTGAGGGAATATCCACACGGGCCAGCTCATCCAACATCTCCTCCAACAATCCATCCTGGAAGGCATCCACGAGCGCGGCCTCATTCCAGGCGGAATCCTGGCTAAGCAGCCGGAAATCGCTGATATAGCCCTGTAGGGGGCGTTGACCCTGCCTCAGAGCTTTCAGGCATCGAGTGGCAGTCTGCGTCTTAATAGGGTCCTCGTACATCAGACGCATATGGTCACAAAACCCCACAAAGTTGTCCAACAATGGGCTAGGTTGAGCCAGCAGAGGCGTGCCCCAACGAGCTGCATCACCCGAAAGAAGGCTTAACACAAACCCCACCTTATTCCGGTCAGTGGGGAAATCAGCTGCTCTCACGCTGATAAAGAGCTGGCATTGTCCCAGGAAAGCAGGAAACAGTTCTGGAGTACCTGTAAATTTATCCGGCATTGCAACTTGGCATTTTCTCCTGGGTGGGGGTGCAGCATGAACCTGAGCTTGCAGTTGAGCCACCTGAGCTGCCAGCAAAGTGAGTTGCTGGGTGAGCTGAGCATTCTCGGCACGTAGCTGCTCCATAATAGTAGTAAGGGGTGGGAGGCTGAAAGCAAACTGTTCTGTACCAGCCTGCTACCGGCCTTGCAGAAAGGCAACCCCTGTACAAACGGCAGAGGCTGGAAAACGTCTGAGGCTGGAAAAACGTCTGCCAAGTTTATTACACAAACAAACAACAAAACATGAAACAAGATACAGGAGCTTTGATCCTCAAACGGAGCGGTTGCTTTCAGCAACCAGCCCTTCCCCAAACACTCCCTTTATTAGAGTTCAAGGCGTGGCCTCCCTGTGCCTCCTTCCGAGAAGTCCCACAGCCTTTCTCTGCTTGCTCCTACTTGACTGCCTCCTGCGTCGGGCGTCCTTGAACAGGGCCAGCTGTGGGTCATCATCATCCGCACTGTCGGGCTCGCGCAGCTGAGTCTCCACCAAGTAAGAGGGGCCTGGCTGGGGGCTCTGCGGAGCCTCCAAGCCATCATCAGCAAGTTCGTCTTCAACACCCTCCTCCTCCCCCTCGTCTGAGTCATCCGAGTCATCCGACCCGGCTGCCGAACCCACAGGCTGACCCTGAATCACAACATGATGTGCTCTGCATATAAGTTAAATAGGCAGGGTGAAAGTATACAGCCTTGCCAGGCTCCTTTCCCAATTTTAAACCAATCAGTGGTTCAGTGTCCAGTTCTCACTGTTGCTTCTTGACCCGCATATAGGTTTCTCAAGAGACAAATAAGATGGCCTGGTACGCCCATCTCTTTAAGAACTTGCCACAGTTTGTTGTGATCCACACAATCAAAGGCTTTAGCATAGTCAATGAAGCAGAAGTAGATGTTTTTCTGGAACTCCCTAGCTTTCTCCATGATCCAGCGTATGTTGGCAATTTGATCTCTAGTTCCTCTGCCTCTTCGAAATCCTGCCTGTACTTCTGGTAGTTCTCGATCCACATACTGCTGAAGTCTAGCTTGTAGGATTTTAAGCATAACTTTACTAGCATGTGAAATGAGTGCAATGGTGCGATAGTTTGAACAGTCTTTGGCACTGCCTTTTTTTGAAATTGAAATGTAAACTGATCTTTTCCAATCCTGTAGCCACTGTTGAGTTTTCCAAATTTGCTGGCAAATTGAGTGTAGCACTTTTACTGCATTGTCTTTTAAGATTTTGAATAGCTCAGCTGGAATACTGTCACCTCCACTAGCTTTGTTGTTGTTCAGCTTTCCTAAGGCTCTCTTCACTTCACATTCTAGGATGTCTGGCTCAAGGTCAGTGATCACCTCATCATGGTTATCAGGGACGTTAAGATCGTTCAATTGAATTGGGTGTAGCTTTATTTTTCTCTTTTGCCTTTCGCTTCCCTCCTTTCCTCAGCTGTTTGCAAAGCTTCCTCAGACAGCCATTTTGCTTTCTTTCATTTCTTTTTCTTTGGAATGGTTTTAGTTGCTACCTCTCATCCATAGTTCTTCAGGCATTCTGTCTATCAGATCTAATTCCTTAAATCTATTTGTCACCTCTACTGTATATTCATCAGGGATATGATTTAGTTCATACCTGAGTGGCCTAGTGCTTTTCCCTACTTTCTTCAGTTTAAGCCTAAATTTTGCAATGAGAAGCTCATGGTCTGAGCCACAGTCAGCTCCTGGTCTTGTTTTTACTGACTGTATAGAGCTTTTCCATCTTTGGCTGCAAAGCACATTGTCAATCTTTCTGTGTTGACCATCTGGTGATGTCCATGTGTAGAGCTGTCTCTTGGGTTGTTGGAAAAGAGTGTTTGCTATGACCATCGTATTCTCTTGACAAAATTCTGTCAGCCTGTGCCCTGCTTCATTTTGTACTCCAAGGCCAAACTTGCCTGTTATTCTGGGTATCTTTTGGCTTCCTATTTTAGCATTCCAATCCCCCATGATGATAAGGACTTCATTTTTTGGTGTTAGTTCTATAAGGCACTGTAGGGCTTCATAGAACCAGTCAGTTTCATCCTCTTCAGCACTGGTGGTTGGGGCATAGACTTGGACTACTGTGATATTGAATGGTTTGCCTTGGATTCAAACTGAGATCATTCTGTCATTTTGGGGATTGTATCCCAGTATAGTTTTTCCTACTCTTTTTCCCCCCTACTCTTTTATTGACTATGAAGGCTACTCCATTTCTTCTGACGGATTTTTGCCCTCAGTAGTATACCTGATGGTCATCTGAATTAAATTCACCCATTCCTGTCCATTTTAATTTGCTGATTCCTAAGATGTCGATGTTCAGTCTTGTCATCTCTTGTTTGACCACATCCAGCTTGCCTTGATTCGTGGATCTTACATTCCAGGTTCCTATGGATAAAAAATCTTTACAGCATCGGACTTTCCTTTCACCACCAGATACATCCACAGCTGAGCGTCCTTTTGGCTTTGGCCCAGTCACTTCATTCTTTCTGGCGCTACTAGTACTAGCCCTCTGCTCTTCCCCAGTAGCATATTAGATGCCTTCTGACCTGAGGGGCTCATTTTCCAGAATATCTTTTTGCCTTTTGGTACTGTCCATGGGCTTTTCATGGCAAAGATACTGGAGCGAGTTGCCATTTCCTTCTCCAGTGGATCACATTTTGTCAGAAGTCTCTGCTATGACCTGTCCATCTTGGGTGGCCCTGCACGGCATAGCTCATAGCTTCATTGAATTACACAAGCCCCTTCGCCATGACAAGGCAGTAGTCCATGAAGAGGCCACATAGGCCTACAAAATGTAATGTTTAATATGCCATAAAATGAAAATTAGTACTTGAAATATTGCATAGAAACTGTAGTTTCTTCATTTAAATTGTTGTATCAGAGATGTCAGAAATTTCTTTGTGGTCTGCAATAAAATTATGCAAAATATAATTGAAATAGTTCTCATTTTTCCCCACCCAATATTTTTACATGACACTTAAGCCATGGATAGTCATTGAATCACAGAATGTCTGCACTCTTTTTGCAGAACAAATAGGAATAAAAGGAGGTTCGGGAAACTTAAATTAGTGAAGAACCTAGTAATATGACTAAGAACAAGGAATCTGTTCTCATGTAATCTATAAAATCTTGGCACTGCAGTAAGAAATGCAGAACTAAAGCAAAACACTGACCTTGAAAGCTTCATGACATTAGGAAATAGGGATAAAGTGGAAGTCTTGGCAACACCATGTGGTCTAAATGAAGAAGGAGTTTGTTGATGTTGGGTATATCATGAAATATTTTGGGGAAGAGTAAAAGGCTGCAGTGGTAGGATTGTGATATAAAGTGGGTGGGATTTTATGCATTTTCTTGACAGATAGAGTGGGGTATGTGTTTATTTTTTAAAACATCATTTAACCTTAATTCTAACTTGTGGGTACGAAGGCTCAGTGGATAAAGATTCTGAGTTTGTCAACTGGAAAACTGACAGCCTGGGTTTGAGACCCAAAGTCCTGTTACGTGCCCAAGTTCCTGCAAACCTGTTTGAAAACATGAAAATGTGAGTAGATAAATAGGTACCACTTTGGTGGGAAGTAACAGCATTCCATGTGCTTCAGCATACAGTAATGCAAGCCACATGACCATGGAAGTGTTTTCAGACAACACTGAGTCCCTCAGCTAAGAGAGTCAGACATGACTGGACAGGAAACCTTTTTAATCCTAACCTTAACCCCAAAATCCTATAGTACACCAATTTAAACACTTGACTGTGTTTCCTATCTCAAACAAGCAGATCTTTGATTTTTGACATCTAAAAAGAGTTCTAGGAATCACTAAACAATATATTCTGGAATCATGTCAGCCATAGGTCCTGAGACTGTCTACCCTGATACAACAACTTGCTTCCAGAATCAATGGCTAGTTTATACTTGATAATAGTGAGGTATAATGGTTATTGGGGTTTTTAGAAGAGATTGGACAAATGCCTGTTCAAATGCTGCTGCAACAAGTCTTGAGCCAAGTGAGGATATAGTGGATTAGGGAGAAGTTTCTAAACAATTTGTTGAGCAGTTGCTGTGAAGATAATCTGCCTTCTCACTATTCTAGAATTTCAGCTGCATGCCAGGCAAAAAAAGAAGACTTTCACAATCCAAGTTCACACATTTGAGTTCAATTCAAATGGACCAATTCATGCTGTCTCATATACATAGAAAATGTTACCCACCACTCGCCTTTCTGCTATAGGCAGGAAAATGTCTTGTTTTCTGAAAGAAGAGAAGTGGATAACCCAAGTTGAGAAAAGTGGCTACAGAATGATCTGTCTGGAATCCTCAGGGATTATTTAAAGCAGGGATCCAAGAATAAATGAGATACAGAAAAATCTGTTTCAGGCAATAATTAAAGTCAAGAAGAATAAATGTATAGAAATGTTTAGCTAGTTAAATATTAGATTAATTTTTATTTCTATGATAAATGCAGTTAAGTATATTTATAATCTTCTCTATTGTCTCTGATGTTTACATTGAGTGCTTTTATGCAACTTGGCACTTTTTAAATATCAGAAATGTCTCTGTTATAATACCAGATGCATCATATTAAGTCTTTCAGGAATCTCACATCTCTTTGTATTTTGTTATCTTCTCCAGTTCTTTCTCGTTTATTCTGCTTTCTTTAGGCACTGCCACGTCCACTATCCAGACATTTTTGTCTTTCTTATCAACAATTGTTAAGTCCGGGGTGTTATGTTGCAGGTGCTTGTCTGTTTGAATTCTGAAGTCCCAGAGCAGTTTAACTTTATCATTTTCTATGACTTTCTCTATTTTATGATCTCACCAGTTCTTGCTTACAGGCAAATGATATTTCTTGCACATCTTCCAATGCACCATTGTTGCTACTTTGTCACGCCACTGCTTGTAGTCAGTCTGTGTGATCTTCTTGCAGCAGTTTATAATCATCATCATCACCATCAGCGCACAGTCAGCCAGATGTTCAGACTGGATTTGGCATTTTTTTTCTATCTATCGAGTCCTTACCAAGGACCTGGATGTTTGATGGTATTACAGATATCGTCGCAGGATGGAAGCTGTTCCTAGTAAAGCCATTTTTTGCAATTGACTAATGGCAAATTTGTCAGTGCCAATGGTGTTCAAATGGTGCTCCAGTTGTTTTGGGATTGTGCCCAAGGGACCTATTACTATTGGTACTACCCTTGCTTGCCTTTGCCATAGTCATTCTATTTCTAATTGTAGGTCTTTGTATTTTGTTCTTTTCATTTATTTCTCGTCTATTCTGCTGTCTCCAGGCACTGCCACGTCCACTATCCAGACTTTTTTGTCTTTCTAATCGACAATTATTATGTCTGGGGTGTTATGTGGCAGATTATTATTATTATTATTATTATTATTATTATTATTATTATTATTATTATTATTGTTGTTGTTGTTGTTGTTGTTGTTGTTGTTGTTGTTGTTATATCTATTCTATGCTATCATAAATAAGGAAAAAATTTCTGACAGTGAGAACAATCATCAGTGGAACAGATTGCCTTCAGAAGTTGTGGGAGCTTCATCACTGGAAGCTTTCAAGAACAGACTTCAGTGCCATTTGTCACAAATGGTGTATGATCTCCTGCTTGGGTGGGGGGGGTTGGACTAGATAATCTACAAGATCTCTTCTCTTCTCTTCTCTTCTCTTCTCTTCTCTTCTCTTCTCTTCTCTTCTCTTCTCTTCTCTTCTCTTCTCTTCTCTTCTCTTCTCTTATTCTTGTATCTATTGACTGTTGTGTTGAGTTAGGTCAGGGGTCAGCAACCTTAAACACTCAAAGAGCCACTTGGACCCATTTCCCAGAGGAAAAAAAAACACTGGGAGCCACAAAACACGAGGGCGGGAGCTTGATTGAAGAGTTTAATTAAAAAGAAATAGAGACTACTGTGCATGAGTTCTCTCTCTCTCTCTCTCTCTCTCTCTCTCTCTCTCTCTCTCTCTCTCTCTCTGTGTGTGTGTGTGTGTGTGTGTGTGTGTGTGTGTCTGTCTGTCTCTGTCTCTCTCTCTCTCCCTCTCTCTCCCCCTTCTCTCCCTCTGTACGATCTTCTGCTCACCTGGCAAGCTGGCTTCACGCTGTTCTCGGACAAGCTGACACACATTCTTATTGGTTTGGCTCTCCTGCCCTTGAGAGCTGCTGCTTTCTGCTGCTTCCTGCTTCCTGTGGAGATGTAGCAAAGGCAGGAGCCCTGCCCAATAAGCTTGTCAGCTTCTCAGATAACAGAGTGAGGCCACTCTCTTTTACACACACACACAAAAACACACACAAACAAACACACACACACACACACACACACACAGACAGAGAGACAGAGAGAAAAGGGAAGCGCAAGTGCCTCTCTCTGTCTCTGTCTCTGCAAATGGCCGAAGATGACTGGGAGCCTCAGGAGAAAGCTGAAAGAACCGCATGCGGCTGCAGAGCTGCGGGTTGCCAACCCATGAGTTAGGTAGTAGTCAGGAATCAGCAACTGAAACACATATTTGGCATCTAGCATTTTGTCAATATTGTTTATCTAAGGCAGGTATGTCAAACTGCTGGCCCGCGGGCTGGATATGTCACGACAAAACCGCGCCCACCCCATTGCCGGCAATGGGGAAAAAGTAGCAATAAGTCGCACATCACATGATATCACGAGTTTGATACGCCTGATGTAAGCACTTGCTGTAATGATGTGATAACTCTAAGTGTAAGTTAGACTTTTATACTGGCTCTTTTTTATGGTATCATCTGTTTTTAGATCACTATGGTATATACAAAATGAAACTGACAATATCAGAGAAGTCTGGGCTAAAATCTTTCTCCTTCATCGTCTGCTGAAGGCTTGAGTTTTTGTTGTTCTGTTTTTTATTTTTCCTATAAAAGTTACAGAAAGTAAATCATGCTGTTTCTCACTTGTATTCTGAAATCGTTCCTGGTTACAAAATTCAGGAAAATTTTGAGTGCCAAATTTAACCTCTCTGCTGTGATTACTGCATGAGGTTGGACAAGTACATAATTAATTGAGCTTGCACTCATGCCTAATGTTATTAAGGAGAATATTGGTGGCTGTGGTGAGGGAAATGCTTATAATAGTCCTCTGATCTGGAAGCACAGGTTTTGGGGAGGATTAATATTCCATTGTGACACATGTACTGCAGAGAACCTGTCAATCAAGTGCAGTGTGCTGAAGCAGCTGAGTTTAATACATGACAGCTAATGTCAATCTGATTAGGAAAAGGGGAAAAAAATAAAGGTAATTACATTAAAATTTCTAAAGAAGGTAAAAATGACCGCAAGCAACCAATGACACCAGCTGTCCTCCCTCCCCTCACACATAAGTCCTGGACAAGCAAATATAATTCCTAAGGCTTAACCCCAGGGAAATCTGAGCTCATCAGCTCTAAGAAAGTTAGCAAAAGTTGGACAAAACCAGAAAGCAGATGAGAAAGAAATTAACAGACATTATGAGAATATAATTGGTTGGCTGTAAAATATAAAATATTGTTAATCCCTGCTCCTAGGTGCTGTTTATGGATAATGTGATTTGATTGTTATAATAATGTACAATGTATAACCACAAGAAAAGAATTGACTTTTATAAATTTTGGTTTTATATAATTGCAAAATTACACAGAGGAACTATACAAGAATGAGCTTAATGTCCCTGATAATCACAATGAGGTGGTCACTGACCTTGAGCCAGACATCCTAGAATGTGAAGTGAAGTGGGCCTTAGAAAAACTGAGCAAAAACAAAGTTAGTGGAGGTGACAGTATTCCAGCTGAGCTATTCAAAATCTTAAAAGATGATGCAGTAAAAGTGTTACACTCAATTTGCCAGCAAATTTGGAAAACTCAACAGTGGCCACAGGATTGGAAAAGATCAGTTTACATTCTAATTCCAAAGAAAGGCAGTGCCAAAGAATGTTCAAACTATCGCACCATTGCACTCATTTCTCATGCTATTAAAGTCATGCTTAAAATCCTACAAGCTAGACTCCAGCAGTATGTGGATCGAGAACTACCAGAAGTACAGGCAGGATTTCGAAGAGGCAGAGGAACTAGAGATCAAATTGCCAACATACGCTGGATCATGGAGAAAGCTAGGGAGTTCCAGAAAAACATCTACTTCTGCTTCATTGACTATGCTAAAGCTTTTGATTGTGTGGATCACAACAAACTGTGGCAAGTTCTTAAAGAGATGGGACTACCAGACCATCTTATTTGTCTCTTGAGAAACCTATATGTGGGCCAAGAAGCAACAGTGAGAACTGGACACGGAACCACTGATTGGTTCAAAATTGGGAAAGGAGTCCGGCAAGGCTGTATACTTTCACCCTGCCTGTTTAACTTATATGCAGAGCACATCATGAGAAAGGCAGGGCTAGATGAATTGAAAGTTGGAATTAAGATTGCCGGGAGAAATATTGTTCTGTACCAGCCTGCTACCGGCCCTGCAGCAAAAGCAGGGACAACCCCTTTACAAACGGCAAGAGGCTGGAATAAAGCCTGCCAAATTTATTGCCGGAAGAAATATCAACAACCTAAGATATGCAGATGATACCTCTCTAATGGCAGAAAGTGAAGAAGAACTAAAGAGCCTCTTGTTGCGGGTGAAGAAGGAGAGTGCAAAAGTTGGGTTGAAACTTAACATTAAGAAAACCAAGATCATAGCATCCAGCCCTCTCAATTCCTGGCAAATAGATGGGGAAGAAATGGAGGTAGTGACAGATTTTATTTTCCTGGGCTCCAAGATCACTGCAGATGGGGACTGTAGCCAAGAAATTAAAAGACACTTGGGAGGAAAGCCATGGCAAATCTAGACAGCACACTAAAAAGCAGAGACATCACCCTGTCAACAAAAGTGCGTATAGTCAAGGCTATGGTCTTCCCAGTTGCAATGTATGGCAGTGAAAGTTGGACCATAAGAAAGGTTGAGCGCCAAAGAATTGAGGCCTTTGAACTATGGTGCTGGAGAAGACTCCTGCGAGTCCCTTGGACTGCAAGGCGATCAAATCGGTCAGTCCTAGAGGAGACCAACCCTGACTGCTCTTTAGAAGGCCAGATCCTGAAGCTAAAACTGAAATAGTTTGGCCACCTAATGAGAAGGAAGGACTCACTGGAGAAGAGCCTAATGCTGGGAAAGATTGAGGGCAATAGAAGAAGGGGATGACAGAGAATGAGGTGGCTGGATGGAGTCACTGAAGCAGTAGGCGTGAGCTTAAATGGACTCCAGAAGATGGTAGAGGACAGGAAGGCCTGGAGGAACGTTGTCCATAGGGTCGCGATGGGTCAGACACGACTTTGCAGCTAACAACAACAAATAATTGTTTGTGGGAATTCCACAATTTCCCCAGACCCTGAAAAACTCTGTCTTGGGGCTGGCAGTGCTTCTATTATTCATTCTTATCTGGAAGTATTGGCAAGTAACACTTCCTAGCATGTTTAATAAACTCTGAATTAGGGCAGGCATGGGCTTTTGATTGAAGGCATTCCTAGATTAATCCTAACCCTAACCCTGGAGCTCTTCTGGATTGTTCAAGAGAAATTTAGCTGCAAAATACTATGTAGAGCTGTATGTAACCCATTTTCTCTGGCTTGATTTTCAGTTGAACATAAAGCAGAATGCACATGATAAATGTCCAATAGCATTAGTGCATGTACTGTATACAAGTAAAATTAACCAATAAACAAAGTATTAAACAAAAAAAGGGAGACTCAGGACAAAAATATTATGCCACTTCCACTAGTGATGTGATTACACAACATTTTTCAGGGATAATCAGAGACTGATGAATTCATAACAAAGAATCTCCATACCATTTTGATTAACAAACTGAAGGTCATTGTTATTTTTGTTACCCACATAGTGCCTATGGTATTAGGAGACACATACATTCACTATGTAAGGAAATAAATGCATTAATAGAATCAAAATTGCAGGTAGGACCTCCTAATTGTAGCTCCTGGGAGCTGAGCTTCATAAAACAGTTGTGTCTGCCATCTTGACATTTTTGAACCTTCAGAAATCCATGGATATTAGTTAATATCTGAAAAATGCAGGAACAAAAGTAATATATATGCAGAATTAGGCACTAATATTTATGAGCTTCATTTATAAGCTTGATTCTAAGTGACCTTGGCTAATAGCAGAAAAGATTAGTTAGTTTAGAAACCTCAAGAAATCTCACAGCTGTATTCAGATTGGAAAATTAAAAAAAAACAACCCTCAGATGATAATGTTAAAGTACTTACATGTTGTTTCTACTAAATGTATGTGGACATGTCTATGCAGTCACCAAGAATTGACTCTGACCTTATAGGGTTTTGTTTTTAATCTATGACCTGTTCTGGAAAAATCCAGATGATCATTATATGGTAGTAACAAGCAGAGTAACTCTTTCCTGCCAGGTAAAAATCATCCCATCTATTGCAACCCATCATATGTTTAAAATCATCAATGGGAGATTTTTTTTTCTTAGCCAAACAGCATTATTGGGGAAGAAGTATTGCTCCGGAGGGAAGAGAGGAGAGGAATGAGGAGGAGAAGAACAAAAATATCTTCCCCAAAGAAGGCAATACATTTTTAGAAAGCAGAGTGTGTGTTTGTTAACCATGCAGTTGGACTAATAGCATAGCTTGCAACCTTATATTCCTTCAGTCATGTCATGCAAGACCCAGTTATGCCAGCAGGTCTGGGGAGCCCTAGGGATGGGTGAACTAGTGAGCTGGTTCCATTAATATTAACTTCCCCCTGTCTATTACTCCTGTTTAACTGTTGTTATAGTATTGTTACATGTTTTTAATATTTGTTAATGATAATCACTTGCTCATGAGATGGGTGGCTCCAGAAATGAGGTAAATAATTAAAAAATAAAATAAAATTTACATTGACTTCCGGTGGCGACGCGGCGCCGAAGACAGCCGTCTCCAGGCTGTCCGCTCCGCAGCTGTGTTTATCCATCGTAAACAGCGCCGATCAGCTGTTTAGATGGATTTGAAGCCCCCTCCTCGGGAGAAGAGGAGGGGGTGAGGCCCCAGGTAGGGGTTGAGCTCTCCGGGGCCGCCTGAGCTGAGAGTTTGGGCGGCTGAAGGATCGAGCTCCCCCGAAGCCTGGGTTGCTCCGAGCTGCGCAGCGTCTCTGCTCTGTGATTTTTGGAGCAGAGCCAGGCGTTAGCAACCACCCCTGCCAGAAGGAAATACTCTTGAGTATCAAGATGCAGGCAGAGCGGTACAGGAGGTCATGGTGAAGTGGACTTTTATTTTTACTCTCTAGTTCAATGGATTTTATAGCTTTAAAGTGAAAGTGCGCAACAAGTGAAAGTGGGGAAAGATGGCGGCCAAAACTTCTAAAGCTCTTCGGAGTGCGGGGTTTTCCCCGGTGCAGCAGACCTCGTTGCAAGCTTTGCATTCTTCTGCACCTCCTTCGGCATTGACGCTTAAGGATTTACAAGATGCTTTTGAAAAGCATTCACAACTAATGTCTGATATGATGGATGAAAAGCTGAAAAAGCTGGAGGAGAAATTGGAGAAGAAGATGGAAGAGAAGTTTAAAGCAATGAGGGTAGACATGCTGTCTATAATTGAAAGTGTAGCTGAATGTGTGCAACAGCTGGAGGAAAAAGTGAAGGATCTCAGTCAAAGGAACTCTATATTAGAAGTAAAGGTATTAGAGAATGAAAATATAAGGGATAAAATGGACGGAGAATTGAGCCTTGTTCAGTACTATCAGATGCAGTATGCTATTAGAATAAGGGGCTTAAAAGAGAATCCTAAAGAAGATTTAAAGCAGCTGATCTCTGAGGCTTTGGAAGTGGTATTGGGCCAGCCAGCATCTGAAATTGAGGGAAGTATGGATAAAATTTTTCGTGTAAATTCATGGATTGCAAGACAGAGGAAGTTACCCAGAGATGTGGTGGTCTATTTTACAAAGAGAGTAATTAGAGATGAAGTTATTCAAGCTGCTTATGATACTAAATTGGTAGTTGCCGAGCAAGAAGTTTTGGTTTTAAAAGAGATTCCTTCAAAGATTTTAAGGAGAAGGAAAGATTTTGCATTTCTTACACAGGAACTTAAGAAATGTGATATCAAGTTCAGATGGGAGATTCCAGTTGGACTGGTGGTGATGCATGAAGGTAAAAGACATCGTCTGGTTACTGTGGCCCAGGCACGTGATTTTTATAGCAATGTGTTAAAAGCAACCCCCCTATCACTTCTGGAAGCTGCAAAAGGATATGGCGAGGGAAAGCCTCAAGATGTTGCAGATGGACAGACAGAGGAGAATGGTGTTGGAGGGGATCAAGTTACAGTTTCATCGGCTGCTGTTGGAGAGCAGAGGATGTCGCGTGCCGCCTTAAGACGAGCGAGACGAGAGCAAGAGCAAGACCAGCAGAAAGTTATGGAATCTCCAAAGCGTACTTACAGTGAAGCTGTGGAAGGGGCGCGGTCTAAAGAAGTCACAGGGGCCATTTCAGACATGCTCCAAAAGCTTTGGGGCGTCAAGATTGGTGACTAAATCTCTAATTTAGAATCTCAGTGGATTAAATTCATCATAGAGGAGAAAGAAAGTCTTTCAATATTTAAAACAATTTAAGACTGATGTTTTTGGTTGCAAGAAACGTATATTAGGGTTATGGATCAAAAGTATTTACTGAATTTAAGATTGGGTACGCAAGCTCCTAATTAACAATAAGTTGACTTTTTTTTTAACTTACTATACATAAAGGGTACTTAATTGGATTATAAAAATTTAAAAAAAAACAACTTTTTTTTTAAGTGTGTCATGAGTCATGCTAGATTGCCTAAATTTTCTTTTTATTTGAATTCAAGGATGATCTGGAATTATGAGACATTTGGTGTGATATATGCAAGAACTATTTTTGATCATAGCTCAGTTTGGTGGGAGATTAATAAGGTTAATAGAGATAGGCGCTTTTGGCGCGTAATTGAGAATTTGTTTAGAAATTAGAGGTAAATAGTAGATGAAAGTTTTTTTCTTTTAAAAATTAATGATAATATGGGACTAAGAAATTTTATTTTGTATTTGAGTAAAGCTCCTTCTTCTGTTTTTCTTCTTTTTTTTTCTTATCCGTAATATTAATATTGTTTGTAATCATTTTATATGAGCTAGAGGGTGATAGAATTAATAGTTTATTGTAGATAGCATATGGATGCTTATGGTTGTTTTTTGTTTTTATACCCTGTATTTAGCTCTGGGAAGTCGGGGGGGGGGAGGGGGGAATGGGGGAGAGGGATAGGGAGGGTTAGATAGGGGTGGGGGAGGGGGGATTGATAAAGTTAAAATGTACTGTAAAACTTTTTAAATAAAAAAAATTACATTATTCAGTTAATGGGTGGTAGAATATAAATGGAGTAAATAAATAAAATAAATATACTTTTTTGCCATGGGGGTAAGGAAACCAAAATTATTATGTGCATCAAAGCAATTAGAGGCATTTGTCACTCACCTCAGAATAAGGATTGCAGCCTAATCTCAGATGTATTTAATTGGACACTTGCTCCATCCCCTTCATTTTATTATATTTTATAGCAAGATTGCAAAAATAAATTTTGCTACAATTTAAATGAGAATTATTTGCAGTTAAGTATGTATGATTGCCTTCTCTGAAATATATCCATGTTTTATATTAAACAATTTTTTTCCTAGATAACCTTTTAACTCCTGAGAGTCTAGCCACACTTTTATGGTGTAGTCAATTGATATTAATATAGTACTGTACTGCCAACAGAAATGAAGGCTTGCTAGTGCTTGCAGTTACACCAGATAATGTCACAGAGTCTAATAATTTAGAGAGATTACTAAGACTTGATTTTTTTTCTTCCCTGAGATTTATGGCTTGCACTCAGATTCCTGTAAGGAAAAACAATCAGACCAAATCTAATAGTCATTTGATTTCTTGTTGGGTAATAAAAATCTAACAGGTAGAAGAGATTTTTTTTATTAAACAAGACTGTTTTAATTTAGGAAACTTCCTTTTTATTAATAGTAATATTTAGTGAAAATCTGTGGCTTGCTTTACAGTGATTTTTTTTAAACCTATGTAGCTCTTTCTCATACTCATTCATTCACACATACATACACCCAGAATTTGGGATTATGGATGTGGCTATATAAAAACTGCAGTATCACTCTTTTTGCCACAAGATGTCAGACTTTGACTAGTCTTCTGATTGTTATTGGCTGTTGTTTTTCACATTGTGTTAGTCCAACAAAGGAGAGCATTTTTTGTTTTATTGTCACAGTCCATTTTGGATCAGCCAATATTCAGGACTGCAAATATAACAGTTATACTAAGGTTACTAATAGGATACTCTGTTTGTTGTGTAATTACTATAAATAGCTTTAGCTATTTATTTCCAATTTTATTATTGCAATTTGAAATCTTAACCGATACAATTAATGCTGTGCATTCTTAGTGATTGTCAAAACACCAACGTGCCTTCTAACTGGTAAAATATGGGCAATAGTATGTTGGCTTACTATGTAATTTTAATTAGAAATCTTAATTTGCACAGAATAGTATGAGCAAACTGGCCAAAACTTACCCAAATTGATGAATATTCCCTGTTATATGTCATCATTCATGGACAGTAGACAGTATCAATACACACAAATGAAGGCAAATATGTGTCCCAGGATAATGATTGGTGATTGGTGAGTTGATGGCTGGCAATTGGTTGCTGTTTCCTTGGGCTACCAAGCCCTTGGTTCCTAAGTATTTGATAGGCTGGGGGTAATTCAGCTGCTACGCCCTGGAAAGAATACCTAAAAACTGTGTCTACAAAGGTTCAAATCTTATAAATACCATTTAGAGCTTTGCTGGAGGGATTCTCCTGCGGGGCATCTCCTAGGACAGTGGCTGCTTTGAGATGGTCAGACTTTGTATGGGCTGGAGAATTCTGGGAGCTGAAGTACACACATCTTATAGTTTTCAAGATTAAGAACTACTATGGTGGGAAATCAACTTCTCAAAGACAGAATGAGCTACTGGATGAAAATACTTTGATCCCCACAATGGACAAATGGCTGTAAAAGTTGATGGAGTTAGCAGAGATGGCTAAATTCTTTGATAAAAGAAAAAAAAAACCCACACAAGTACTTTTGTTTCTACTTGGAAATCTGTTCTGGAATTTGTGCTTGCAGTGGAAAAAAAATGAAACTTTGATTTTGGTTTTTACCGATTAGACAGATTTGTTGTTATAGAAATGGCTATTTTATCCTATTATGTAAAAGTAAAAAGTTGAGGTTTGATGTTATTATCTTATTCTACTGCACTAAAGGGAGTTGGAAGTCAATGCCTTTTTCCCCCATCTTTTCTACAGTTTTCCCTTCCCTTTTCCCTCCCCTACTTTTCCTCTAACCCTCCCAAAAAAAGAAAGCAGGAGTTACACACAAACTATATATTTTTTCTCCAAAAGATATATCCATGTTTTTAAAAATCCTGTGTTCTGCTTCGATCACCATCATTTTTATACTACTACTCCCCCCCGCCGTACTGAGATAGCTTTGATTTTCCCAGTTCTCCTCAGTGCACCTTTGAGTAGATCCTATTGCTCAGATATGTAACTCCCTTTTATGAATGAAAAAGAGATATAGCTTGTGATGATTATGGAAACCATCTTGACTTTTAAACTCCTTCCTGTGAAGAGAGCCTTATGTGTTTGACATTGGCCTAGATTGGAAGACCCGTTTTGCTCTTAGGTGCATCAGGCTGCTTTTGATTTAGATTGGGAGATACAGCATATGACTTTGATGTTTCTATCCCATCCTATTCTGGCCCCACCCTAACCCTAACCCCACTCAGCTCAGTTCTGTGCTTTTCACATCTCTCACTGGCAAACAACTGAAGTGACTTTACAGACGAAGAATAACAATAAAAACTAGCATACGGTGAATTATTTTTATTTTCAAAGCACCTTACTTTTATATTTCAGGTATCAATTTTTATTCTTGTTTTATTGTACACAGCTACATCAGGATCAAGGCAAATGATCTTGGTCCTGAAACAACTACTCTGAAGTCATACTAAGACTGTAAGAAATGCATCTCTGCAACTCTCCCCCTTCCCCTTTTGATGGGAGGTGAGACCATCTGCTTTGCTTGTCTCAATTCCTGTTATGTTTAAGATAATGTGTTGCCAGAAATGTGAAAAGACTTTGTACAATGACAAGTGATGGAGTAATTTTCACACTGGACTTATGGGAACCATGTGCTGCCCATCTGTGAAAGTCTTGTTTTATGTAAATTTAGAAAATTTATTTATTTTTTGTCTTCTTGTCCTGAGATCATTTTGAACTTTAAAAAGCAAGTAAAAACTGCCTTGTCTTTGTCAGGTGATTTGATTCTGAAATAAAATTATAGAAACAGTTAGTAATGTTTCAGATCAACAGAGACTCCTTGGATCATCAGAGACTATCAAAATATTGGGTTATCTGATTCACTAGGAAGAATAAATAAATGGAAAGCTTCTTCAGTAAATATACTATGCTATAATCCATGCTGTGATATTTTTAATAAAGCATGAAACTATACATATTTTCTTCATTTTCTTGTGATCAAAACAAAGTATAATAAATACTGTGTAATAAAGAATTCTTCCTAAAAATACATCCCTTTCACTGATGCCAGTACATAATCAGAACTTTGTTGATACTGCTGAAAACTCAGGTTTTTCTTCCACTATTAATTTAAAGCACACAATCTAGGATTATCTAGACCAGGAGTATCTTTCTGAAGCCCTAGGGCTGCATTTAGTCTTTTTTAAATCTTTAGTATAGCACTGACACATACCTCAAGGCTTTGAATTAAAAAAAATAAGCAAGATGAAATAAGGAAAATATACTGGAACCAAAATGCTACAGAATTAGAACAAGCAAGAGAAAAAGACAACTTCAAAGAAATTTCTGCTTAGGAAAAAATTGGCAAGAAAATATACAGCACCTGTTCACAATATGATCACAGATGAAAATAGCAGACTTAATGGAATAAGAAATAAAAGCTAGAATATTTCAAGGAACAAAAGCAACTAGCTCCAGTAACTCTAGGTGGCACTAACTACAATTGAGAAATACAAAAATCAGTATACTCCATAGATGAAGGCTGACAAACACTGGATGAAATCCCCAAAACCATAAAATGTTTGAGGAACTATAAAGGTAAAGGTAAAGGTTCCCCCGCACATGCGTGCTAGTCGTTTCCAACTCTAGGGGCCGGTGCTCATCTCTGTTTCAAAGCCAAAGAGCCAGCGCTTGTCCGAGGACGTCTCCGTGGTCATGTGGCCAGCATGACTAGACGCCAAAGGCGCATGGAACGCTGTTATCTTCCCACCGTAGTGGTCCCTATTTTTCTACTTGCATTTTTACGTGCTTTCGAACTGCTAGGTTGGCAGAAGCTGGGACAAGTAACAGGCGCTCACTCTGTTATGCAGCACTTGGGATTCGACCCGCCAAATTGCCGACCATCTGATCGACAAGCTCAGCATCCTAACCCACTGAGCCACCATGTCCCTTCGTTTGAGGAACTAGAAGACACTAATAATGGAAGAGCTGGAATAGAAATATATAAGGCTACAAGACTGGTTCTTAGTCTTGAAATTGTATTAAGGAATTTATAGGAAACGGAAACCTTGCCAAAAGAATGGGAAATGGCTATTAGAATTAGAATAACAGAATTGGAAGGGACTTTATAGGTCATCTAGTCCAACCCCTGCCCAAGCAGGAGACCCTATACCATTTCTGACAGATGGCAGTCCAGTTTCTTCTCGAAAGCTTCCAGTGATCTCCAACATCTGAAGCTAAACTGTTCTGTTGGTTGATTGTTCTCACTGCAGAAAATTTCTCCTTAATTCTAGATCTCCTTGATCAGTTTCCATCCGTTATTCCTTGTCCGGCCTTCAGGTGTTTTGGAAAATAGGTTGATCCCCTTCTGCCTGTGAGACCCCCTCAACTCCTGGAACACTGCTATTATGTCTCCCCTGGTCCTTCTCTTCATTAGACTAGTCATGCCCAGTTCCCATAACTGTTCTTCATATGTTTTAGCCTCCAGTCCCCTAATTGTCTTTGTTGCTCTTCTCTGCATTTTTTTTACAGTCTCAACATCTTTTTTACAGTATGGAGTCCAAAACTGGTTGCAGTATTCTAGTTGTGGCCTTACTAAGGCTTTATAGAGTGGTATTAGTACCTCACATGATCTTGATTGAATCCCTCTGTTAATGCAATTTAGGATTGCATTGGCTTTGTTGGCTGCTGCTGCACATTGTTGGCTCATATTTAATTGATTGTCCACTAAGACCCCAAGATCCCTCTCACAGTTACTGCTATTAAGCCAGGTTTCACCCAATCTACAGTATATGTGTACTTTTGGTTTTCCTTGCCTAAGTGTAAGACTTTGCTTTTCTATTCATTGAGTTTCATTTTGTTAGATAGGGCCCAGTGTTCAAGTCTGTCAAGATCCATCTGGATCTTGAGCCTATCATCTAGGGTGTTGGCTATTCCTGCCAACTTAGTATCATCTGCAAATTTGATAAGTTCCCCTTTTATTCCCTCATAAGTCATTTATGAAGATGTTGAAAAGTACTAGGCCTAGGACAGAACCTTGTGGTACCCCACTGTTTACTTCCCTCCATGTACTGTAGATGTAGTATCATTAAGGACTACTTGTTGAATATGGTTTGTCAGCCAGTTAAAAATCCATCTGATGGTCTATCCCACTTTTTTTAGCTTCCCAGAATTAGTTTGTGGTATACTTTGTCCTGATCCCACCAAATTGTTGAAATAATTTTTAGTCTAAAAGAGGTTGCCTAGTTTTAGCTAATATTGATTGGCAGCAGCTTCCTGGGCACAGATTTTTGTATTTCCACCACTGAGATCTAGTTAGAAACATTAGAACGGTTTCTAATGTTCCAGTCCCACTTTTCTAACTGATTTTTCACAAATCTGTATGGATACTTCATTCCATTTTAAACTTCATTAATGCTTGGATGAAGAGTTAGAGAGAGTACTTAGCTAATTTTCACATGATTTAAAACTAAAATCCTAAGAACCTTCAAAGTGATCTTGAGAGATTAGAGTAATGAGCTGAAAATAACAGAATGAAATTTGTTGGAATTATACGAGCATGAGTTATCAATGTGTAATGTGGCAGCAAGAGAGACAGATGCAGTTTTAGGTTGTATCAATACAAGTATCATTTAAAAAATACAGGAAGTAATAACACCACTATATTCTAATTTGAAGAGGCCACATTTCAAATATTCTAATTCTGAGTGCAATTTCTTTTTTTAAGAAAGGCGGATTCAGCAAAACCTAGAACAACTAAAGAAACTGATATGGCTGCCCAGCTATTACAAAAGAAACTCTGGGAAGCAAATAAGAATTAAAAACAAAATAAATGCTGGCTCCATCAACAACCTGGTATCAGTTCCTGGAGTAAAAGCCCAGGCTTCACTGCTTTCCTGAAGGTGAACAGGGTGGGACCACCTGCATATCTTTGGGGGAGGATTGCTATAAGGCAGACAGTGTGGTGAAATGTGCACATGGAGAAGGAGGAGTGGGGGGGGGATCTTGGCAGCATCTTCATTTCCCAGAGAGGAGCAAGTACATTCCACACAGAAGTCCCAAGCTGGATGAGAGAGGGAGGAAGAGATTCAGGGTAACTACACCCAAATCTCTCAGGATATACTGTATCAGATAGGTTAGAAGGTTATTGCTTAGTCCAGCAAGATTCTGTTCATTAGGTATAAGAAAATAAAAGTTTGAACTCAATCGGATTTTGCTGTGTGGTCTTTGGGCTTGGGGGCGTCAAGCACCATGACACATAAGGTCAATGAAAACACCAAAGGGAAATGAACAGGAAAAATAAATCCTCAACTACTTCTGAAAACTGCAGGGACAGGTAAACCAGGAAATTTAACATTAGGTTTAATATTGCTGAATCTTCTGTCTTCGGTTAGCAAGCAGATTGCAAGCGAGCACATTTTAGACTAGTTGAATTTCCAAAATTATCTTCCAACATTGCCCCAGCTAGAGCATACTGCAGTAATCCATCTGCAAAATGACAAGTTTATCAGTCATTTTTGTCATGGGCTCCTATTTCAAAAAGGTCTGCCTCTGGCACTTCAGCCAAAACTGGGCATGAGTCTTCCCAGTCGTACTTCCAGACAACCCCCTAAATGACAGATCTTTTCTTTTGGGAGTATTGTACTCCTGATTTGGAATAAAAGTTGGAACTAGAAGTAAGCCAATCAATGATAAATAGTAACTCTATCTTGTGGTGAGTTAATTCTGGTTTACTCTCTTCACAAAGAATCAGGACAGGTATCCTTCTCCCATTTTCACATGAAGTGGAGAGATTGGAGAGAAAGAAAGTTCAGGAGAATAAGCTGTTTGCAGTAAGAAAGGCAAAGAACAGGTTGCCTACAGAAATGACTTGCCTTCCCCCACCCCACTTCACAGAATGGAAGACTGGAGAGAAAGAGATTTCAAGAGAATATTATAAGCTGTTTCAATAGGGCACCCATAGCTCCCAGCCCCGGGCTGTACATGATTGATTTCAGTGTGTCCAAGACATTAAGCAGGCATTTGAACATTCCACTTTAGGGTGGGGGAATGGTCAGGAGACAAAGAAAAGATGTGAAACTAAGTAGTGTTGTACAGCAGGAAAGCCCAGTCATAGTCACGTGATTGCCCAATCAGCAATTGCTTCACTTAGCAACAGAGTTGTTGGCCTCAATTAGGGTCCTTAAAAGTACACAGAGCAAAACCATAATCCCTCTTTTTTAATATATATACAAACACTGATCTACACCCTCAATTACCTTCTAATCTTTTATTCAGTATGTTGAAATTTTCCCAATTTACAATACTCTATGATTACAAGGTGTAAATGATCTCTCTTGGGCTGATTTTCAGGGTGAGGGATCATCTTTAAATATGTTTTCATCTTTCTGCAAACCTTCTCTTCCTGGAAATATGACCTATTTCTATGACCTGTTTTGGCTCCAATTATCTCCATAATTGCTATTTGTGTTTGCTCTGAAAAAGAGTAGTGATTAGTAGAAACAAAAAAATGCTAATCATACAAACCATGACAAAGAAGAGTTTATTTAGCTATATGGATCCTTAAATAATTTAAGGCTTATATGAAGTTCCTGTTATTATTCTGAGACGATGACCCAAGATTGACTCTCTTATTTGTATGCTGTCTGCCCAGCTCAGGAAAATAATAAAAATGTACAGACAAGGTTCCTGTGTGATCAGATATTTATATATGCAATGTGACATCTACATGAAGCAGGGAAAGAGATTCAGGAACACGTTACAAAGACAAGAACAGAAAAGGATATATAGTACAGAAAAAGAAGGGAAAGCATACATATTTACAAGTACAGAGCCAACTTGACCTAGTGGTTAAGGTTCTAGGCTAAAAGCCAGGAGACTGTAAGTTCTAGTTTGGCCTTAGGCATGAAAACAAGTTGAGTGGCTTTGGCCAATCACTCTCTCTCAGTCCAACCCACCTCACAGGGTTGCAGTTGTGAGGAACATATGAGGAGATTCAGTACGTTTGCCGCCTTGACTTATTTATACAAATAATAAAGGCAGGATATAAATAAGTAAAATAATAATAGATGGAGCATGAAGGAAACAAAATGAAACTTTTGTTCCTTTTAGCACGTTTTATGAACTTTTATTATGTTTTACTAACTACAGATTACTGACTATCTCATATCTCAGGAGGTTTAGATGCTGGAACTGGAATTGTTTGCAGAATCTTTTATTTGCTTAGTAGCCTGACATGGCAAGAAAACAACAATCCAATACTAGCTACTCATGGGTAGTTACTTCCAATTGTTTGAGAGTGATGTACAGGGAAATGGTTGTGGGTGTTTCAAAGCTAACAGGCCATTGCTGCTGGCCTTACTTTCCATATATGAAGCAGGGAGGTCAGGCCAAAACAATTCTAGCCCTGATTTATGGGAATGGTGATCCTATGTCAATCCTTTGGTGGGCAAGTCTAGGGGCCCAGTTGGTGTCTGCTGACTTTCTTTTCTCTCTGTGAAGGAGAAATAAATGTGTCTTAGCTTGCTCTCTCCTTTCTAGAACATGAGATGTTTAATTCTGGTATTCTGGGTGTTGGTTACTATCCAAATGAACAGAAACATAGTTGTCACCTTTACCTATTTTTGTGTTCGAAGAACCATTGAAATTAACTAGAAATAGTTACAAAGACAACAGCACATTTAATCCCAAGAAACAAAGAAAGAATCAGAAAATAAGTTAAATTCAGAATCTTGTATAAATTCATCCTGATTCAAACATCGTATGTTTTTCAATTTCTCTGAAGTTTTCTTTTTCCCCCTTTTTCCCTCAGGGTATTTGAGAATATTTTTTTTAAGTTCGCTTGGTGGTGTTTTGGGGCTTATGTAATTGTTGGGAATAGTGGAAGATGATATTATTGGTGTTGTTTTCTGTTACAAATACAGTACTTGCATTACTTTAAAGCTTCCTTGACTGGGGAAAAATGCACTGGAAGTATTTCTTTGAAGAAAGGTCTTGTGTTTTAAACGAAGCTTGGAAAGCTCAGGAAAATGCAAATGCTGGACAAACCAAAATACTATAAAAGTCTGGACATTCACAAATACCCACAATCATTTTTGTAACTAAATCAGTACAGGATTCTTCACTCTACTTGTAAGACTTTCACCAAAATCTGTTTTGAAAAAAAAATTAGAAAGATTTGTCACTAACTCACAAAGGAGGATTGGTTGGAGAAGATGATGGCCAAATTGACTTCTCTGATCAGAGAAAAATATCTTTATTTACTGATGACTGAAAACCCCTTAGGGATTTTTTTTGCATTAAACAGAAAAACGTACGATTCATGGTTTTAAAGATTAGATAGGATAAAGCAGGGGTCTTCAAACTTGGCCCTTTTATGACTTGTGGATTTCAACTCCCAGTATGCCTGGCTGAGGGATTCTGGGAGTTGAAGTCCACAAGTCAGAAAAGGGCCACTTTTGAAGACTCCTGGGATAAAGTATAGAAAGAAAAGAGCTATATTAGTCATAGGGTAAGAAATAATATTTATAGTTGTACTTAAAACTGCTGTAAAAAAAGATCAGAAGCTACTTTTTCCCTTCTAGTTTATTTCTCCATTACTTCTTCCCCTTTTTAGCTTTCTCTTTGATTTTTTTCTTTTCTTTTTCTTGCTTTATATTAGTTTGCACTAGTTTTAATCTTCTTTTCAAAAATACTTTAAAATTATATATCGATAGTCCTCAACTTACAACAGCTCATTTAATGACCATTCAAAGTTACTGAAAAAAGTGACTTACGACAGTTTTTCACACTTACAACCATTGCAGCATCCCCCATGGTCACGTGATCAGAATTGAGATGCTTGGCAACTGACAAGTATTTATGCCTGTTGCAGTGTTCCAGGATCATGTGATCACATTTTATAACTTTCTGACAAGCAAAGTCAATGGGGAAGCTAGATATATTTAACAGCCATGTTACTAATTTCACAACTGCAATGATTCACTTAACAACTGTGGCAAGAAAGGTCATTCACTTAACAAATTCTCACTTAGCAGGAGAAATTTTGGGCTCGGTTGTCGTCGTAAGTCGAGGACTATCTGTATAAAAAAGGGAAACAAATTTTCCCATCAAATTGAATGAGGATTGGTGGAGGGAAAAATGCAGGACAATTAGTCTGCCTTTGCCCAGTAGACTGTATAAATCTAACATGTTATTTACAAAGCAATTTTATATCACAACTTACATAAACCTATTCCATTACTAAGCTAACTATGGTTAAACATACTATGACTTAGAATGATATGCAATATCAGCCTTAGAGACTGAAGATCTTCTCATCTGTGGTTTAAGCTCAGCTACTCTTCAGATCCTATTAAATATTGTGTGCATGTGAGGAGAAGAATGGATGACCTTTCACTATTGATAGAAAGGTGGCCCAAATAAATAAATGGTTAGCCAGAGTATATAGGACTTACAGCGTTTATTTTACAGTATTATTATATCAACAACCTATACAAACTCTATCACTGTAATTCTACAACTCTGCTAAGTGAAATAACTTACAGCTCTGGAATCCCTGATTCCTTCATAACAGTAATATTGAATTGGAAGCAGTATTAACCACCCAGCCTTTTCTTTTGCAATTTTGACTTCTGGGTTCATTGGAATGTAATCTAATGAAGTTAGAGGTTGGCAGTAGAATCTTTCTGAATTAAAAGGGCCATCAAGCATGTAGCTTCATCAAACTTCATTAGGTTCAATTGAATAACTTGCCTTTGTGTTTAGTTTACCTTTAATAGCTTTCCTTGAATTAGGCAAATAGCAAAGGTTTATAATCTTGGTTTAAATTTAGCAGATTTTCCCCTCTTATTTTGTTTTAAACATTTGATCACTAGATGGCAGCATTCAGTCAGTTTTATAAACAAACCTTTATAAACAAACTACACATTATTTGTTTTGACCAAAATGAGTGCAAATCATCCAACAAGCCTTCCCTGACACAGCAAGTTCATTTGAGGACTTCTTGTGTGGTGGCATGACGCAGAACATTTACAGCTGTCCTTTGGCATTTTTATCTAATGTTTCTCATGCTTCTTAGTTTTGCTATAAATGGGAAGTTATCAATGCAGCTTTATGGTTTTTCAAGGTTAGCCTTCTTTGAAGGGCAGAGCAATTGAGATTTAGGTTGCCTATCATTTATTCATTTACAGGCTATTTAATTCATCTTTTTAATTTTTTAAAGCAAGTTTTTCTATTAGTTTTTCAAATCAGTTTTTGCAGCCCACTAAAAAGCTGATGAGTGGTCTCTTTTGGTCCAAGAACAAAATGTACTGTTTCCAATTTAATGCTACAGCTTCTATCCTTCCCTTCTGCCTACTGGGTATTCAAAAGACCTAACAATTTTTAAAAAGAATAAAATCCTCTTAAAAGTACCTTCAATTACTATCAAACCTAGCTCAAACTGAAAAGACTTGATTTAAAAACATGGTTGTGACTCCTTTCCTAAAAGCAGAACGGGTAACATAGATGGTCTGACCAGCGGAATCTGGCAAGCGAGCGCATCTTCAGTAAGACTTTGCCTGCTAATCTAAATGTTTAGGCAGTGTCATAGAGAGTCTGGTAGGTCCTCAGATAGCAAAGTCCCAAATGTTTTAGACTTTCAGGGTCAAAATCAGCAACTTGGATTGTAAACTGTAATGATAATACACCTATTAATCACTCAGGGCAATGGTTGGCTGACAGGTAGTTTAGTCCACAGAGGCAATGGAGTGTGTGGCAAAAATCAGAAAGGCACTTTCCTACTTTCCTGAACTGCAAGGGTGAGAAAGGCGAGTATATGTACTTTTTTTTTTTTTTTTTTTATTGAAAAGTTTTAAAATACAATTTTCCCTTGAAAAACCCCCCTTCCCCCTCCCTCCTCCCCCCCTACCTCCCCTCCTCCCCCCTCCCTCCTCCCCCCCCTACCTCCCCCCCTCCCCCCCCCTACTTCCCAGAGCTGAATACAAGGTATATATATATAAAAAAAAGCAAACCTAAGCAACCATATACTAACAACTATAAATTCTAAAATCCATCACTCTCTAGCTTATATAGGATAAAACAAACCTTAACAATATTAAATATATATATAAAAAAAACTAGAATAAGAAAAGGACACTCTCTAGCTTATATAGAATGGAACAAACCTTAATAGTATTAAACATATATTAAAAACAAAAAAAAGGAAAAAGAAAAAAAAAAACCCTTCTCAACCCTATACTTATCCTAAATAAACTCCATCCTTGCTGAATATTTCCAGATGCAGTTTGCCATTAGAATTAGAGGCTTAAAGGAGAATACTAAGGAAGATCTAAAGCAGCTGGTTTCTGAGGCTTTTGAAATAGTGTTGAAACAGCCAGCATCTGAAATAAAAGGAGGCATGGACAAAGTGTTTCGTGTGAATTCATGGATTGCCAGACAGAGGAAGTTGCCTAGAGATGTGGTGGTATATTTTGCAAAAAGGGAAACTAGAGATGAAGTTATACAAGCTGCTTATGATACTAAAGTTATGATTGCTAATCAAGAAGTTTTGGTCTTAAAAGAAATTCCTCCAAAGATTCTAAGGAGAAGGAAGGATTTTACATTTCTTGTGCAAGAGCTCAAGCAACGAGATATAAGGTTCAGATGGGAGATCCCAGTGGGGTTGATGGTGACGCACGAAGGTAAAAAGTACCGTTTGGTTACTGTGATGCAAGCGCGTGATTTCTACAATAATGTTTTAAATGCAACGCCATTAACACTTTTGGAAGCTGGAAAGGGATCTGGAGAAGGAGTGCATCAAGAGGCCGAAGATGGTCAGATAGAAGACAACGGTGTTGGAGGAGATCAAGATACAACCTCGTTGGATGAATCTATAAAACAGAGGGTGACGCGTGCTGCTGCAAAACGATCTAAGAAGAGAAAGTAGCAGGAATCGCAGAAGTCTTTGGAACTTTTACGATATAGTCATGTAGTCAAGTAGGGGAGGGGGGAAAAGATTTGGGTGTAGACGCAATATATTTCTATATTTGGTGGTTTTGTGGAAAGGGTGAGCTTTTTTGGATTAAAGTTCAAGTTTTGTTTGCAATTTTTTTTTTTCTTTTTTGTTGTGTTTGGAATAATTATAGATGTGGTACGGGAAGAGGAACGGTCGATTACAGAAGAGTTGACTTTAAAGTTTTTTGATTTGGGATCCTTGGTTAATTTGGAAAATTATTTGTAAGAATGTTATATCATGGAATGAGTATATGTACTTTTTGACTTGCAAGATTCTGTTCATGTAACTTGCAATAAAGTAGATCTAGTACTTCTGGATGGGTTTTTCATCTGGACTACCTCACAAAGTTGAAATTTTCTAAAACTTGCTGCCAACTCTCACGTTTGGAAAAAATGAAGGGGAAAATGATTAAATACAAGAGAATGGTCATATTAACTGCATCCACCTGTAATAGATTGGGAAATTTGTCAGAGTTGATCTTCTGCTTCGATACCAACTAGCATAGCATTATTTAGAATTTGATCTTTGCAGCAAACCAGGGCCGAAAGTAGTCTTGAAACAGCACTAGCTATATTCATTTCATGAGTTCTGTCAAAGAACTGGTACATTAGATAACATTTTGATCACCAAACCATGATATTACATTTGGATTATACAATATTGCTGCTTCTTGAGTCATAAAACAGAATAAACACAAAGGGGCTTGTCACATATTTTTATACTGTTGCCTTATGTTTTTTAGGTACAACAGTATAAATGAATGAAAGTGCCTATAGGCTGTTGAAAGTTTTGGCTCTGAGGCAAATTGGGTGGCAAATGGTGAGATTATAAAGTTCTGCAGCAGGAAAACATTATATGTTATGATTCAAGCTTCACACAATGTTGAAAAACAAATTGTGATGGTGTGTGTGGGTGTGGGTGTGTGCGTGTGTGTGTGTGTGCATGCGCACACGCATTCTCATTTCTTTTCACTTTACAGACAGTCCTCGACTTACAACAGTTCATATAGTGGCTGTCCGAAGTTACAACAGCACTGAAAAAAGGGACTTATGACCATTTTTCACACTTACGACCATTGCAGCATCCCCATGGTCATGTGATCAAAATTCAAATGCTTGGCAACTGGTTCTTATTTCTGATGGTTGCAGTATCCCGGGGTCATGTGATCCCCTTTTGCGACCTCCAATGGGGAAACCAGATTTACTTAACGACGGTGTTTACTAATTTAAGAACTACAGTCATTAACTTAACAAAAGTGGCAAGAAAAGTCGTAAAATGTGGCAAAACTCTCTTAATAAATTTCTCACCTAGCAACATAAATTTTGGGCTTAACTGTGGTCATCCATCCATCCGCTTGGCCTTTCTTGCAGCCCCTGGCACACCATTAAAGGTTAGATACAGCTCTCAGCCTTCAAAACAACCAAGCGCAGCTTGAAGGAGTTTTCATCTAAAATCCATCAATTCCAGGAGTAGATGGAAGAAAGAAAATACTCATTCACGTTTTCGGTGGGGAACAAGACTACCAGTGCAGTCCTTTGCATGTGTTTTATCCTCAATTTAAATAAATCCTTTGTAAAAAAAAAAAGTGGAAGAAGAGAAATTATAATGCGTTAAAAGTTTTTTTAAATGTAGAAACCTCTGTGTAATGTTTTGTCTTCTCTCCTTTGCACCTCAGAATTTACCTACATATTCCAAATGTGTCTGCTGGGTCTCTAACAGACTTTTCTAGTTGAAATGGACTTTTTTTTTGCTCATTTACTATACTAATAGGGATGAAGAAATCCGCATCAAGCATATAATAATACCAAGTATGCATTTTGTCTAAATAAATAATCTTTCATTTATCAAACTGCTTTTAACAATCCAAAATGTGTTTTTTAAAAAAGAATGCTACCAGCTGGCTTAGGGGGAAAATATTTACAGAAGCCCAAAAAAGGGGGAAAAAAATTAAAAAGTCTCTCCGCTGAGGTCTGAACATGCATAAGAGGAACAATACTACTACCTAAAATTGAAGATGAGAGAATTCATTGAGCATTGTGAGGAAGGGGTTATATGTAAGTGATCAATAAACAAAGGACAAAAGCATTTGTCACCACAGATCCCACCAAATCCTTTTTATTTTAATTTTCATTCAAAAGAAACCATTGGAGAAATTTCTGTGTATTCATAGTTAGGAAAAAAATCCATTTTTCTGCACATGAGTATGAAATTCTTAGGAGAATCCAGAACAGACCATGTTTTTCCCATATTGTCCATGGATATAATATGCAAGATAAATGTTGCATATATTTTTGTGTAATAGTTATCCTTCGTTTACTTGTTACTGTACCCCATAGTCATCAACTAGAGCTAGCTTTTCTCTTTGATAAGAATTACTGAGTCAATGTATCCCTTTGGTAACTATGTAAAATTTAACAAAAAAGGTTAATACTACTTGGGGGAAAGACTTTTTCTGACAGTATTTGTGACATCAAGAATTATAAATAGCTTTTGCCATATATTGTGAAATAGCTGTTTAAAAATGGTTATGAAAGGCATTTTTCACATTTCGCCTTGCGGGATCTGAATTCTTTTCCAGGCGTTAGCTTCTTCTAGAAAAGCTTTTGAGGATAGTTAACCAGACTGATGAATGTACACTAGAGCCCAAGCTAAAAAAAATTATATTTATTCATTAGTAGTTCTTAGAGCAAAGTCCTTAATACTGGGGATTAACTGAGCAGATTACAAAATAACAAAGAGCTCCTGGACAAAAATAAGATACAACTGAGGTTACCATTAGTGACGTAGCTAAATTACGATATTAATTGGGACCAGAATTTCCATTGCTAAACAAGATGGGGATTAAACAAATTGTTCCTTGATTTTATAACCTTTTTTTTGGCACGGTTCCAATGGTGGGATTCAGACAGTTCGCACCACTTTGGCAGAACCGGTAGCTAATTTTTTGTTGCCCAGGCTCAGAAAGGACTTCCAGAAGTGGCATCCACACAGAGAACCGGTTGTTCACATATTTGAATCCCACCACTGCACGATTGTTAAGTGAATCATTACAGTTGTTGGTAAATCATGTGGTCATTAAGTGAATCTAACTTCCCCTATTGAGTTTGTATGTTGAAAGTTAGACTAGAAAGATCACAAATGGCAATCACATAACCCCAGGATACTGCGACTGTGATAAATATGTGCCAGTTGCCAAGCACCCACATTTTAATCACCTGACTGGAGCTGCCACAAAAGGTGCAAAACAGGACCAGCCATGAGTCGCTTTTTTCAGTGCCACTGTAACCTCAAACAGTTGCTAAATGAATCATTGCAAGTCAAGGACTACCTCTATGGAAGATGCCTGTAACTTGATGAGAATCCTGCTCTCCCCTATCCCTTCCAGGTGTATCTGTGAGATAGTCTTCAATGTGTTTTATAGGTGATTAATTTATTTTGGATTATTTTTGGATTATCAGCTTCTGTTTGTCATCCACTTTAAATGATTACAATTTACTTCAGGAAAAAAAACCCAAATCAAAAACATCCGTCTCTAAAGTTTTTGTTTCTTAGCAGTCATTCTTTTAGATATTTGTTGAGAGGTTCACTTTAACGTTAGTGGTGATGTTCATTAGTCTTTCACAGCTCCTTTCCTAAAGCATCAGACTGGTTCTGATGTTAAATAATAATAAAAAAAGTATTGCCTTATTTAAGCACCATGTCCTTGTTTATTTCATGTGATGAGCAATCAGTTATTTTAATTATAATCTTTATGACTGTTGATTACAGGAAATATACAGTTGGTTTCCCTCTTTCTTCCATTTTGAATTCATTTTGCATTCCCCATGCAGTCTTTTATCAGGCCGACAACTGAAGTGGCACAACATGTTCAAACCCGTCTGAAATCATGCCACGAAAACATGCAGTTGTCAGAAGTCAATTTTGACTCAAAGATGCACCTGTGTATGTATGTGTTTGCCCTCCCCTCCATTCACATACACATATCTTAAGTATTGCCACTTTTTTAACTGTTTCGTTGTTATAAATATTATTGGCATTTATGATGTTCTCTGTTCTGGTAGCAAGAGAAGCATTGTATTCCCTTCTCAGGAATTTTCACTGAATCTCTGCAAGATATATTCCAAAGGTTCCTCACCACCCAAGTCTCTCTGACATCATCTGTTCTTCATCCCACTCCCCTTATGTTACAAATGGTAAATTACTTTCAGAAAATGTATGAGCGGAACACATTTCCCTAAAAGATATTCATGCCATATTAAACAGTTTTAACTTTGTTATTAATACAGTAAAATTAATCTTAAATAGCAGTGGAAGGGAAAAAAATCTGATCTTCTCTTTTAAATAGGGGAACCTGTTCTTCCCATCAGAAGGAGTGATGGTGAATATAATTATTACAAATATTTCCTTGGAGAGAGCAGCCTTCAGCCTCCAGGCTGCCTATTGTCCCCAATAGTTCTTTTGCAGATAAGAGCATTGCTATAGCTTTTTTTTTTAAAATCAATATGAGTATTGGAATGGAAAGTTTCAATGAATTTGGATTTTTTTTTCCTGAGCCCATACCCTAAGATGCCAAAGAGAGTTAGAAAACCCATACACCTCTTCCAGACCTGTGTCATCTTCACCTCTGGAATGTATCCTGTGTACCTGCCAGTCAAAGGTTGTCCCCAGACTGCCAAAAACAGAACCATTAATGAATACTCAAGATATCAATTTGGGGAATGAATATTTGAAAAAATGCCTTGAAGTTTAGATCTGAGGTATATACATTTGGGTTGTTAGTGCTGATTTATGTTACCAATGTCCTGTTACATTACATTAATTTATATTATTTGACTGTTTATGTTGTGTTAAAAATGCTTATTTCCTTAAAATATTCAAAAATAACAAAACATTAAGCAGAATCAAAAAGAAATGATGTAATTGGCAGGAGTTGCAGAAAGACTATCTCAAATCCTTTTGTTTCAGAGGCATTACATATTTTAAAATGACAGAAAATTAGTTTAGGTCACTGTCCAGAGATAGTACTTAAAATAAAGCCTTTTTAAAAAAAATAATTTGTTGTACAGCTTTGAAGGTTTTTTTTATTAAATCTCAACATCTTCAAATAAAATTTTCCGGGAGCAAAAAGTTCAAAGACATTAGCAGAAGTTAAAATGACCCTATAATCTTTTCTGCATTTTCCACAGGTCTTTGCTCCCTCCCTCACTTTTTCACTCCCCCTTTTCTCCTGATACAGTCAGCGACTCTGATTTTGATGTATATCATTTAGAAAAGGGCAGTGCAAGATCTGTGAATTAATGGACCAAATGTCACAACAGATGCATAGATGACTTATGGAGGTATTCTAAATCTAAAATGATATCATTAGAATCCTTTAACGCATTCTATGTAGTTGTCCAAAAACATGTGAGAGACTATTGCGTTTTTAAGTTTTTCTTTCAATATGTTATTTTTATTTTTAGTTTGCAGGCAGAAGCCATACCAGAGAAAGCAAAATTATTTTACTATTTATTTTCCTTCCTATTTAATTTTATAAATGAGAATGTGCTTTATAATGCTGTTTACAAAAAAGAATTTGCAAAGAATGAAGTGGAATATTCTTGCAGTTATTTAATTATGAACTGGACTATGGATGAATGTGAAGGTAGCGGTGACTGTACCATCTCTCTTGATTTTCATGTTTGAATATGCACAGTGGCTGTGCATATCGGCATCTCGGGTTAACCAAGTTATTCCATCCTTAATGATGGGGGGTGAGGTGTTACCCCCCGTCGATAGGGCTCGCAACTTGGGCGTCCTCCTGGATTCACGGCTCAATTTCGAAGACCATATAGGAGCCGTGACCAGGGGGGCTTTTGCCCAGGTTCGCCTGGTGCGCCAGTTGCGTCCCTATCTGGACCGAGACGCCCTACGCACAGTTACTCACGCGCTTGTGACCTCCCGTTTGGACTACTGTAACGCTCTCTACATGGGGCTGCCCTTGAAGACCACTCGGAGGCTTCAACTGGTGCAGAATGCGGCCGCGCGAGTTGTAATGGGGGTTTCCCGATACTCCCATGTAACACCTCTACTCCGTGAGCTGCATTGGCTTCCGGTTGCCCTCCGGGTGAAATTCAAGGTGCTGGTTATCACCTATAAAGCCCTACATGGCCTGGGTCCGGGATATCTGAGGGAACACCTGCTGCCGGCATCAAATGCCCTTCGCCCAGTGCGCTCCCACAGGGAGGGTCTGCTCAGGGTCCCGCCGGTAAGAGACTGCTGGCGGGCGACACCCAGGGATAGGGCCTTCTCGGTGGGAGCACCTGCCCTCTGGAACCAGCTGCCGGTGGAGCTGAGAACTGCCCCCGACCTCCGATCATTCCGCCGGGGCCTGAAGACCTGGCTCTTCGAGCTCTCGGGCCCAGACTGAGGAGAAATTTTAATTTGGGGTTCTTTTTAATCGACTACAGGGCCAATTTAATATTTTTTAATTTGGTTCTTAAGTTTTGTATTTTGGATTTTAATTCCCTGTAAACCGCCCTGAGTCCTCAGGGAATAGGGCGGTATATAAATATAACTAAATAACTAAATAAATAAAGGAATTCTTACCTGATTTTGCAGTAGAAGTGCTATTGTTATCACTAAATAAGAAGGCTATACCTGATAAATTGGTGGAAAGATTCTTTTTTCCCTAATTCTCCATCTAATTTCTGTCCCTGAATTTGGTGGAAAAGTTTAAAAAACTCTAAATACATCAAATGCCTGAATGGATCCAACCTCCATTGTTTCTAAAAGGTTCTTTTTGATTTTTAAAGATCATTCTTTCTTAGTAACAAATATTCCATATTATGAGCTGGTGATGTGTTAGTGACTAAAGGGAAACAAATGCCAAATAGGGTTACATATTTCCTCCTAACTAAGGAGGTCAGGGCCTAAAATAATCAGTGTTATACCTGAGAGGTATATGCAGAGGACATCTTTGCAAAAACCTTTCAAGTCCACACCCAGTAAAGAGCCTGAAAAGTCTAACATTTCAGAAACAACAACATAATTTGAAAAAGGGTTTTTTCCCCTCAAAATTAGAACCATCGTTTGTAACTTAAAAATGAGATGGGCAGTTAGATCAAACAAGCAAACAAAACACATGAAATAGTGGCCTAGTTCATGAATCATGCTAAACTTAATTCAAGCAAATTATGTCTGACTTAGCACAATGTAGGAACCAGCAAGGGGCAGTGTTTGACTTATTTCTTCATAATTCTGACTGATACCCACTACAATAAATATTAAATGCTGCTGAAGCCATAGGCCATGATAAAGAACTTTGTAACGAAGAGTGCAATATTATGAACCTTAATTTAAGAATAAGCTCTATCGATTTTCCTTTTCAACAAACATGGACCTGAATGTACCAGGTAACTTCAGAGAAGAAGATAAAATAAAATGGATGCCTAGCAGAACAAGAACTTTAATTCTAAGATCAGTGTAGAACAATAGCATAATTGACTTGTTTATTACAATGAGAACACTGGAATGATTCTCCATTATAACCTGTAATGCTGTGAGGCCAAATATCTTTAGGAAGGTTTTTCTTAAAAGTTGCTTTCTCCTATAGCTACTGAAACACTGAAGATTGGGATGAATTTTTATTTATTTATTTTTCTTGATGCAGTTCATGTTACGGCACAGAACAGAATCTGTTATTCAGAGATGGAAAGCCTCAAGGAGTACTATAGAAGGAAACTATGAAATGTCCATAAAATTCAACATCGAAATGTTTGAAGTAAACAGACATTAACACTGCAGAGATTTCAGTTCATGAAGGTTTGAATGGAGGAACTGCACAGAATGAATTAGATTAATCTTCGCTAAACATCCAGTTGTTTAGCAGTGCCTAACAATTCTTGGCTGATTTCAAAAAACTAGTTAGGGTTGCACCTGGTTAAGACAGCACTAGGACGCTTCCGGTCTTGATGTCATGGTGAAATGGACACTGGAAGATAGGGCTCCATCTTTCGTGTTCGATTTTGTCCAGCTGGGGGACCCTGGAAAGGGTTGAAAATCATAGAGGCAAGAAGCAAGGAGAGGACCCTCATTGACCTTTTCTAATTTAAATCTACAAACCCAGAAAATAACCACAGAGAAGAAACTAGAAACCCAGAAAATAGAAAGAAAACTAGAGAAAGCTGACCCAAAGATGGAGGAACCAAAGGAAAAAAACTAACAGCCAGACTCAGACAAATGAAGAATTAGAAGTCATAACGATAATATTGGAAATGGAAAAGACATTTTATCAACCAAGATTTCAGAGCATACTGGAGGATAAGGAAGGATAGAGCTATTAACAAAACTGTGGGGAATTGGAAAAGGAGGGAGGCTGTTTAATTCATATCAATGGGCTAGCTCTTCCAAAAATACTTTAACTAAATTGTTTCTTTTGCTCCAAATAATATAAACAAAAATAAAGGAAGAATTATTTGATGATCCAAATGCACTGACCTGGAAAGTTAGTTGGCAAAGGAAGAAAGTTAGAGTAAGACCAAAGAAAACAGAAGCTTTGACCTATTAGAGGGGATATTATATTATCAATTAAATGTTTGAATATTTATTTTATTTTTATTTTAATCTCATTTATATCCCGCCCTTCTCTGAAGACTCAGGGCGGCTTACAATTTAAGCACAAACCAATGTGCTTAGCAATAGCCTTCATTCTATGTATATGCCTGGTTATTAGGGCTTTCGCCCCCCCCAAGCAACATTTTTACAAAGTCAGCTTATTGCCCCCAACAATCTGGGTCCTCATTTTACCTACCTCGGAAGGATGGAAGGCTGAGTCAACCTTGAGCCTGGTGGGACGCAAACCTGCACTAATTGCAGGCAGCTGGTGTTACTTAAGGAGGCATTAGCCCACTGCTCCACCAAGGCTCCTTTGGTTAAGAATATGGTTAAGAATAGATTGCTAGAAATAGAAATATTATTATAACTAGATAGATAATATTGGTAATCAGAATATCATATTTTGGCATGAAAAGAGAAATAAGAAAATGCTAAGAAGTTTGAATAAGGGAAGCTTTTGGTTACCCAAATATAACTTGTTTTGGAACTATAAATGATTGGGATATTTTGAATATGGATGGGAAATTAAAACTGAAAAAACAAAGCGGAAAATAGGATACTGACTGAATAAAGGATACTGAGTGCAAATGCAATTAAGGTATGTTTTGGTTAGAAAAGATATTGTAAACTGATATCATTGGTATTATTAGAAAACTATAATAAATGCTGATATTCAACTGTATATCTATGAATAACAATAAGAATTGTATTTGTTTAATGTGGAAAAATGTTTATTACCGGTAGAAGAGAGGAGGTATTGGATGGTGTAATATTGGATTTAGTTTGAAGAAGCTTATATATACACCAGGAAATTATTAATGGACCCAGTCAACACGTTGTTTATTAAGCACTTGTTTGCAAAAATAGAAAATTAATAAAATATTTATAAAAAAAGCACCAGGAAATACCAAGAGTATAGATTAGAGTAAGGAGTCTTAAAAAATATTTCAGAAAACAATGCAATGTATTTCTGTATTGTTGCTTTTAAAACAAAACAAAACAAACAAAAAACCAACATATGGTAACATATATTGAACTCATCAAAAAGGCTAGCTTGATTTGAAGACTTCATTTTTTAATATACATAATAATTTCATATAATATCAGTAGTTCTCAAATATAAAACTTTAAACTCAAACGTTATTTATACAGCATTGAACAGAAGGCATAGATTTCCTATGACTTACCGAACATGCTGATTTTCTCACAACTAGTGCAGGTATGTACATGTATAGGACTCATGTTCTTATAAAAATTAGGATCTCAGTGAGTTTGAAGTTGTTAAATGTAATAATTCTTCCATATGTTTATAATTTCCCCTCCTATAAATCACATGCAGCAAATAGCAATCCATGCCACACTGAAAAAAAGTTCCTCATGAACATGTCTACACACATACACACAAACACATAGATAATAGTACAAAACATAACCGTGATCATTCATAATGAGCCTTGTGATTATGTTCTAGCCTTATTAGTTTCTATTTGTTGCTGCCAATCAGTAAAACAAAAGAATACAATATAGTTTTAAATATATAATATTTGTGCACAGAATTATATTTTTAAACTTCTGATTTCATTGGTGAAATTCAGTGATGTCTCCTACGATAGATGATTGAAAGGAATTCAGACATGTTCATGGCAGAAGATATGTTCATGGAGGAAATGCTATCTTCGGTATAAGAAGCTGAGGAATTCTGGGCGTTGAAGTCTACACCTGTTAAAGTTGCCAAGTTTGAAAAACACTGGTCCTATGACCCATTCATAAATTGAAAACAATGGAACTTCCATCTAAGTTTTGAATAGAAGACATAGAACACATCTTGCATTTCCCCCTAAATATAAGCATTCTTCAGCATTTAATTGGGGTATTGTACTGAAATTATATCTAAATATTATGTAAGGAGGAGAAAAATCCTATTCTTTTCCTATTTCTATTTGGCTACCCCTTTAAAATAGTCTCTTATAGCATGTGTTTGGAGAAGCTTGACCTTTATTTATCCTCTCCTCTCAACCCTATTACATCATTTGTTCGTAGACATCAATATTGCTATGCTCTGATAGATATTTTAAAAGAAAAAGCGCATGGAAAAGTAATTCACTAACTGTTTTGAACAGGGAACCTGCTAAAAAAAAACTTTTCTTCTGGCTCCGCTTAGTAAGGCAAGTAATAAATGTATCTGTATACGTATGCATAGATTCCACGCAGTTCCTTGTTAATTGCCACACTGCCGTCTCAGCTGAGTTGCGTACAGAACTACCTTTCCTGATTTAGATCTGCCTGCACCACTGCGGCCCCGACGTTCTAGAATGCGGCAACTTTTTGTGACGTCACACTCTGCCTGGCAAAGTTAGAACCAGGCAGCCAAAACACCGCATCCCGGCGGATTCTTCGGATTCAAGCAGCCCACCATTATGCGGAAACCTCTGCTGCTTTCCTTGCTTGGCGGTGCCCGTTGCCCTCCAGATACCAACATTTCAGTGACGTTGAAAAACAATTGCTCTTTCTAGGCAGCAGGGTGCGCCATCCCCTCGTACTTCATTTGCGCTCTGTTGAGCCGACTTCTCCAGAATTGGAATGGAAAGTAGAAAGCAAATCGCTCGCTCCCCACTTTTTCCCTCTCCCATACGGCAGGGCTTGTTTTAGCAGTTGAAGGGCAAGACTGTCTCCTCAGCAATTCCAAGAGGCTTTTCTTTTTTCATTAAGAAAGTCACAATCGCAATGCTTGCGGCAACGCTACTAAGGCCTTGCAGGCGAATCTCCCTACTTTGTTTCCCAGTGGGAAGCCTTGATTGAGACGAGAGCAGAACTTATGCTGCAGCGGAGGAGGGGGCTGAGAAAATACCGTTTGATCTTATTTTGGAAGCCACAGAGAGAAAGTACTGACTGTTGAAAACAACCCTGCAAAGGGAAGGACTTCTAATTTAGAGACCAGCAAAATAAAGAGAGGTATCCATTTTTTTTCTTTGTCTGATGTCCAGATGAAGTTACTTAAGCAAATTTCATTATCAGCGAGGAAATCATTAAGAAGAAATTATTATCTTTTTCCTTGTTGAAGAGTGGGATTGATGAGCCAGCATGATATAGTGGTTAAGGTGTTGAATTTGGATGGGGAGCATCTGGAAGCTTATTGGGCGACTGTGAAAATGGGGCATTTTCTCCTTAGTCAGGCTGCCTTCCAGAGTTATTCTTCTGGGAATAAAATCAGAAGAGATTCCCATGTTTTCCACTCTGAGTTCTCAGAAAAATTACGGAATATAGATACATGTAAAAGTGGCATTATCTTAGTTCACTTACTGTTTTGCTTCACACAGAATTTTCAATCCATTTTATTATATAGCACGGGAAAAAATGGATTGGCTCAAATGTCCATCAGTTGGCCCCTACTTGGTGTTCAAATTGCCCCTGCATGAATTCACATGATGATTTATTATCATACATCTAATAGATTAGCAAATCAAGAATATCTGAAATTATGTCACTGTCTTGACAATTATTAGGAAGTTTTATCTGGTGTTATGTTGTTTTTCATATTAACTTTCTAATGTAACTGATCCCTGCAGATGGCATCACCCCCTAGTATCTAATTTCTGTGTTGCCATCATCTCTTGACAATTGATCCCTCATCTGTGCATGCACTTTGCACCATTTTAAACTGTGGTTTCAGAATAAGAGGATGTATGCAGAACATACATAAAATAAAATCTGTAGTTCAAGGGCCTGAAATCCAGGGAAACTTTGAAAGAAACATCCAATATGACCGGAAGATTTAGAAAGTGGAGTGAATTTTATTTTCCTCCCTCAGCTATTGTAGATCAGGAAAGTTTTGTCTACATTAGGAGAAATCACTGGAAGACAAATAAAGAATGGTCATGCATGTATGTATGAAAAAACTTCAATGTCTGAGTGGAGATGTGTTCTAGTGAATCGAGGTGGATGTACTAATTCAAATTACTCAGCTGTTGAGAAACAGAGAACATTATTTTTATTAGTGGTAAAAACATTGCTATCACTATGATCCAGAGGCCTCTGAACTCCTACATTTTATGTAAGATTGGTCTACCTTGGAATAAATGAACTATGGATGATGCCAGCACTGGAATAAGAGTTTAAATTACATTGATGTTTCTGGGCTTATTCTGAGAAGTGGCAATTTAACACTTTAAAGCAGAAGCCCATCAGACACATCTTTAGAAGACCAGGGCATAATGGGCTTTAATGCTATTTGGGTTTTCTCCCAAAAAATGAGTAGACAATCAACTGCTTGGCTACAGCATACTTTACAGTATTTCACGGGAATGCAAAAGACGTCTGGTTGAAATGGATTTTTCTTCGGTGGCATTTTCCTTTTGTTCTGCATCAAGCAACCTGGGTTGCCCTCACTGAATTAGTATCTAATGGTGTTTCAGTTCAGGTACCCAGATGATAATCTGCTTTCCTGCATTTAAATCCAGATTAAATAAAATCAATTCCTAGGGTACCTGGCTTGCCATTACCAAATGAGAGCTGCATCGTTATTTGTTTGCAATGTGTGTCACTTAGGCCCAAATTTATGACGAGGTTGAAAGCTGCAGCTTTGATCCTGAAGTACCTGTCGTAATCTCAGCAGAAAAATAGAACAAGGTAACTGTTTATCATCTACTTAGAAACCTATCCATATATGATGCATAAGCACACCACCCTCACTTTTCTGAGTGGTAAAAAATCTGTTTATTAAAAACGTTTAGATTTACAAATTAAATGATAGGTAATGCCACAATAACAACTGCTTTTCAAGGATTATAGCCATGTTAATTATGTTTATATTTACCAACACTTAGGTGGACATGAGAGCTAACACCCACAGGTCTTTTCATAACTATGTTTATAAATAAATTTTATTTTATGAGAAGTCCTTCCCATACTATGTATATTTAAATAATTTTATGATGGTGTTATCTTTACATATGTGCTTTTAAATCTTTCACTGGTCACACATTTTTCATAGTATGCATTAAATTATATTTTTCTAGAAAAAAATATAGTTCTTGAAAATATTCAAGATGTAGCTTCATTAGGAAGCTTCGATACTACACCCATCTCTCTTTGCACACCAATAAAAATGTAGGGAAAATATTTTATTAATAGATCATAATTCACAGGTCATGCTTTTCTTTAAAGATGCTATGGAATGAAAATATTTTCTACAATCAGATGTAAATATAGTGCAACTTGATTTCATAATATTTTCTCTAGGAGGCCTCACTGAGAACATTGACTTCAGCACCGTGGACAGCACCCAGGGTTTTGGCTGATTCCCGTCAGAGGTGGTTTCTGCCCCCCTCCCCTTTGTTCTTGTGCAATTTTAGGCCTAGGCTAACAAAGACATCCTTGTATAATCAAGGATAATTTAAGGAGACTCCTGGCCTTCCCACCTCTACTTGTACTATTATAAACACCCTACAGATTTTATGCTAATTTTATTAATGGAATCACAATATTTTAATTTCAACTTATACAATTCCTATTATGGACTATGTTCAGAAAACAATATATATATAATTGACACGATCTATTTTCTATTTCTAGGCCAGTTGTTTGGGCTAGATTGCAGGAGATGAATATATAAGCAATAAACATAAGGATGCCACCATGTTATTTAATGTATTTATTCCTTCCATTGTCTTTACATAGTTTAGGTAACAAACTCTGTAAATATCAAATGAAACCTACCTGTTTTTGTATGATGTTCTGTATGGCCTTTATTGATAAGGCTACTAGGTTAGATGAACATCAGCATCTGGTATCACTTCATGACTGCATGTATGCTCATCTGTTGGAACTACACAGTTTTGGACATTTATAGAAGGATGTGCATTTGGTTCAAATCTTCTTCTTTGGCAGATTACTCAACCAGCTGTTCAGGATGTCTTCAAGCCCCGCTCTTGGCATTCACCGCGTGCCTTAATTGTATGACATTAAATCAAGGTCCGCTGTGAACACGAAGAGACAGAGACTGTACTGTTCTCTCTTGCTCACTTGCTCCTTCCACAAACAAAAGTAGCAAGCAACCTTTTAAAGAGAAAATCCACCCCTGCCCTTCATCTCCCAGGCCCAATTTGAAGCTGAGGCTGCTTCCTAGCCCATCTGTCAAATCCACTGGGCAAGAGCCTATTTAAAGCTGCTTTCTTAAGCTGCTCTAATGTGGCAGTCTCTCTCTTTCCTCCCCTCTCTCATTCCTTAAGACTACAGAATGATAAGTCTTTGCCCTGATTGCTCTTGAAGACTCCGGATTTGTTTTGCCAACCTGCTCTACCCCCTCCTCTTCAGAGCTGTCCTTAGCCATTTGGATACTGCAGGGAAAGACATTTAAGCATCTCCAACTCTTCTGTATAACGGAAGAGTCTGCAATATTCACACACTTATATTTCTCAAACTGGGAAGTCTGCACAAATGAAAAAGGCAGAACGCATGTTAACTTGCTTGGTATAGCAGCTGCCCATTCCCAAGAGGTTCGAACAGCCCATTTAGTCTGGTGACAGTGTCTTTGTGGAAGGAGGAGGAGGAGGAGGAGGAGGAGGAGGAAGAAGAAATGGAAGAAGAATGGGGTAAGAACAGAAACACCATCACACGTTAAACTTGGCAGTAATTAAATCAGAATCAAATCCTGAGTGGATACTGTGGCAGGAGGGCTGCTTTACCAGGACTGGATTCTGCCATCAATGACTTGACTCCTGCAGTGGCTGGAAAGTGGTGTCTGGCTTCTGCTTCTTCAGTGCACTGGCACTCTGTTCCAATCCACAACAGATGACCGAAAGACCCAGTTGTCCCAGCAAAGCTGCAGCCGCAAAGCTTGAGCTGTCCAGAGGAAGTAGAAGGCAAATCATACACTGCAGGCCTTCTGGATGATACCTCGGTTTCCTATGAAATAAAAGCAAGAGATTACGAGAGAAAAGGAGCCTGCTGCCTAGACCAGCATTAAATGCTCAGTGGCTGCAGGTGACAAAGGCAGCAGAACTGGAATGAAGAAGGGTGGGAGTGTGAGGAGAAGAGAGAAGAGGATTTAAATAAACCGGGGAGGAAAACCTACCACAAAAAGTGAGGGAGTTTAGTTTCCCCGGGTGTCCCACATGAGAAGAAGAAGCTGCATTTTTATCAAGGGGCCATTTCTTCTGGGCCATTTGTCTCAAAAGCTGTTTCCACATGGATTAGAAGTCCAAAATTGGCCCAGGAATTACATCACAGCCACAACAAGGCTAGTTGGGTTCTTTCTGAGCCCAGACTGAAGCAGCCTCTTAGTTTCTCATAGAGGTGCAGAGGCCGTGCAAAAGACCGTTGAAAACAAAAGCTATGCATTCAAAGGCAGGCAAGCAGGCAAAGGAGAATATGAAGCCCCCACCCCCACTCCTTTCACTCTCCCAGATACAAGTACCTCCTACCTCAAGGAAAGGGGGAGGAAAATCCAGGATCGCCTCCAGTCCTTGAGCAAGTCAAACATCTCTCTGAATTTTGGAGGTAGCTGTAGATCTTTCTCGTGGGTCAGAGGGTGGGTTGTGGGAGAAAGGAGAAAAGGTCCGGAGCTGTCCGACTTGCTGTGTGTTCGCCCTTGTTTGCTGCTTCAGCATTAGGATTAATGGCTCTTCAGCCAAACAAATAAGGCATCTGCCTCCAGTACAAGAGGATTATACGGGGGCTGCTGACGTCATCGGGCAGGCAGATGTTTGTTCCAAAGTCCTGCTCGCCTCCCGGTGTCCTTGGTAGCTGTTCTCACCCACCCAGAAGCAGGTCTAAACCCCATTTGGAACAGGAGACCTGCTCCCTTCCATGGGGTGCTATCATGGCTCAAAGCCATAAAAAAGCCTCTATGTAAAATGCACCCCATCAGGGATTCCAGATTTTTCAAAGTGAGAGCTTCTGATGACTGATTTTCCCAAAAGTCCAGCACTGTCAGCCTAGGTTTGACCTATCTCAGTGAGACTGATACTGGTGACCATACCTTGCTCAGCCAAGAGGCTTAGATTTCTTCATCTGCCCTCTACCTGGAGAAGGCTTTCTGCAAGCCCAGCACAATATCCCCTCCCCTTGCCATCGAGTGGCCTCATTTACCAGCAACAGAAGGCGGCTGCTGCTCCAGCATCTTGCCCCCACCCCTTCCATGAAATGAGAACAGATTTGCTTTAAATACTCCTGGTGCGGAAGGGGGGGGGAGAAGGGAGGGAGGTGGAAGAGGAGGCAGGGTTGATCACAGATTCACAGCTAAGCCTGCATTATATAAAATTCAGAGTCCTTTTTCATCATCACAATGGAGGGCAGCAGAGAGGCAGAAGAGTTTGTACAGCAATTAAAACAACTGCTGTAGATGCTGCATTACTGTGAAAGAATTACTAGCCGCCTTTCTCCAAGGGTTGCATCTTTCTAAACTGGTGGGACAAACAGGTAACAAGGGAGACAGAATGTAGAGGTACTGTCATTATTTTACTTCACATTCGCTCTGATGAGTAGGAAGCACAATCACTCAACACAATAGTCCCCGAGGCAAGGTATGATTGAAGACCTTACCTTCACATCTGCATCAGATGTGATAAACTATAAGATAAAATAGCACAACATACTTAAGTATCCAGGAATCAAATGCCTCTCTGGTATGTATGACAGCAACAAACCTTAAGGTAGTTAATTAGCAGTTGGCAATGGTTGTTTGCAATGCCCACAAAAGAAGAGCGCCCACTTGGTTTGAGGTAACATCTGGGGTATCAGCAGTGCCTTCGAATTAGTCCAGAAAAAGCAGAAAGAAACATTAAACCATAGGCTACATCAAGCAAACAAGAAGCAAAGTCTCTCTGGTAGAGTTTCTGCATCTCTTAGCCTTCCATGCATGTGTTTGGGACTGCCAATTGAAGGCAAATTCAAGGGATCAGAATGGCAGGTCTTCTCTGCTGCCTTCATAAAAATAGGCCCTTATAGCCTTCTAACACCTTTAACAAGTAACTGGAAACAGGCATGAGAAAACTTTGGATTTGTTGCTGGTGGATTCAAAAAGCTTGGTAATGAGGTCTTCAGGAAAGGAGAACCCAGATTCAAAGTGTGATAGGAAAAAAATATCCAAAGGGACAAATGTTGCTCTAAAGTCAGGATGTTGCTTTGCTTGTCTCTGAAACAGATGACTCATCAGCCTGGCCTCTTCTGAACTAAACAATAGTGTCATAATTCAGCTCCAACCACTAGGGAAGCCTAGATCCTGGCGTCCCTTGTCAAGAGAAGAATAGATCGCCAGTACAGAGGGGCGAGTGATACGTCTGGCCTGCATGCCTTACTGAGAGGGGCTGTGTATTATCTTTGTCTGTCAGCCTGGCATTTAATTTTTTCCATTTGGGAAGTGGGACACTGATAGCATCTATTTAATTTATACTGGTGTCACTCAGCTAATGGAAGAACTGAACTGTAGCTTTTCTTTTGTCTTTCTGAACATGCACACATGCTCACACACTCACATTTTTCTTTGACAGGTGACAAAATGTGTGTGGTATAACTACAAATGTGCTGTAAACCTAGCATACCAGGCTAGTTTATTTTATAGGAGGAAATTGCAAAGGGTCTGCACGCTTTGTCATATGATAGCTCTGTATGAACTATTTCTGCCAGTGCTTGTAAAATTTACTTTTAAAACAGGCAGCCTCCACCAAGTGTCTATGGATTCTCCTGTGGTGTGGAATGACAGAATCTGCAACAATAATAGTAATATTATTCTAAAGAGATAATCCAAGTTTAATATCCGTTCGCTGTCCATGGTTTTGATTCCCAAGATTGTCGATGGAAGAGAACTGCTGTCCTTTTCACCATTTTGATTATTTGTTTGAATGGGTTGTAAAAATGTAGAAGTAATTTCACATTAAATTCTAAATTTAACTTGGGAAGTTCTCATAGGGATACACACACACACACCTTTTAAGAAAATAATATGTGAACATCAGAAGAAAGCTAGAATCTATGTGTTGTCATGCAAAACAGACTAAATCACAAAGTAGTTTTCAGAAAGGAGTATACACTGATGTGTACACAAAATAATGGAGTTGTGGTTGAAACATGATGTTTCTATTTCACATTTGTTGTCACCATTTCAATATGAATATAAAGAGAAATAAATGTGGCATGGTATATTGGAGGAAAAAACTTGACAGTTAAAAGAAAACTATTACTGCATTATTCAGCTTGAAGCCCTTCAAATACTGTTTTGAATTATACAAAAATTGCTTTTTAAATGGCGAGCAAATCACTAATTCCTGCCATGATATTGAAGACTTTATGCACGTAGAGGGATAATTTAAAGGATAGCCATTATTTCTACCCAGCTGAATGTCTCTTATTGTGCAACACCTTTAGCCGCAATAGCAGGCAGTATCAGTAACATCCTCTTTTGCCTTTTGTCTTAGGAATCGCGTCGTTTTGTGCTAACGTTCGGGTCTTTTGGGGAGGTTAAAAAACACAGCGGTACACTTAATCTGAGAGCGCTCGATCAAAGCTCTTCCTTCCCACGAGGCACATCAGATTGGCGCCCGGTTAGTTTAAAAGGAAAACGTTCCTTTCTTTCTCTTGCCCTTCTTTCCTTTTCCTGCCGTTCTTCTCTTCTCTCCCTATTGAGAGAAGGGTGTTTCCGTTGCAGGGACAAATGTCTTCCATTCTTCCCTGGAGCTGCGGGGTCCCATTTGGGAAGGAGGCGGCGGCGGCGGCGGCGCGTTGGTGGAGCGCTAGTGGCGGCGGGGCACTCGGCGCCCAACAGGACCGGGAGCTTCCTGGCCATCTGCCTTTCTCCCCCTTGAAGACCCGAAGTCATCCCACTGGCAGCTCATTGGGGAAGGCGGGCTGGCCACCGCGGAGCCCGCCAACTCGGAAGAGCGGCGAGGGCGCCTCGGTCTCCGTGTCAGGCAGGGCAAGGGGCGGCGGCGGGGGGGTGGTGGGTTTCTTCTCAAAGGCTCCCTGCGCTCGAGGCGGCCTGCCCTGTCTCCTCTCTCCCGGAAGACGCCGGCCTCGGCACAACGCCCCTCGCCATTTTCCTCCGGCTTCAGCCCCACAACAAAGAGAAGCCGGTCGGAATGCTCCCCATCGCCCTTTCCCGGCCAAGCGGCCTTGCCTTTGGCTGCCCTTTGGCCCGCTGGATCCGGGTCCCCCGGGAAGGAGAGACGGGTCCGTAGCCGCGTACAGAAGCCAGGAGCCCCTTGAGCGCAGATCAATGGCAGCAGAATCGGGAGGGGAGAGTGGGAGGATACAAGCACCCGCGCAGTCCCGGGCATCCTTCCCGCCACCCGCCGGGCTGCATTCCTTTAAGCCGCGCGCCTCCCGCCGGCCCTCTCCTAGATCGCCTCCGCGGCCGCACCTTGAACCCGGCCCAGAAAAAGCCTCGCTCGGAAGCCGCCCAGAGATGGCGGGTTCCTAGTTTCGTCCTCGCCCTCTCCTGCTCCGCCAGTCCTCCAGATCTGGAGCCTTCAAGACACCTTGACCTTCCCATCAGGGCGAGCCCTGCTTGGGACTCCCTTGCTCGCCTTGTATCCGCCTCTCCGGCTAGGGTCGGAACACTAGGTGGCTCCGGACCCTTCCTTCCTTCCTTCCCTTCCTCCCTCCCTCCCTCGCGCAGAAGCCAGCGCTAGCAAGTTGGGAGGCGATCGCGGTGGTACTTACAGGCGGCGCTGAAGATTTGCCTCGGCCGGGCTGCTGGTGCTGGCGGAGAACCCTCCCTGGGACTTGCTGCTTGACATCCAGCCGAAAAGCGGCGGTGCGAGCCTGCCCGCCTGCTCCGGGAGCGCTGTAGCAGCAGCTGCATCTCTGCCGCGGCCGCCTCCCGCTTGCGCATTCCCTCCCTCCACTCCCGCGCGTCGGCTCGGCGTCCCTCATTCCTCTTCTCTTCCAATAGAGGGCAGGTCGCCGCCTGCATCCTAATCAGAGCGAAACATTCCGTCCCTTTCCTTAGGCATCTGGGTACCTCTTTGCAAGCCCACGGCCGCAGCACAAAAGAGCATCTCTCTCTCTCTCTCTCTCTCTCTCTCTCCCTCTCTCTCCCTCCCTCCCTCCCTCTCTCTCTCTCTCTCTCCCCCTCCCTCTCTCACTCACACCTTCTCTTTCTCGCTCCCCCTGCCTTGTCTGCCTCCCAACTATTTGCATGGTTGTCACCTGTCCTTAATGCGGGAGGGGCAAGGTCTTGATTTTTTAAAGGATATTTATTTATTTGGCAGGCTGAATTCCCTGCCCCTCCCCCTTTAAGTATCACGTCAAGTTTCAGCGTTGGAAAAATTATTCGCTGGGAGGAGGAGGAGGAGGAGGAGAAAGCGCGCGCCGGCAGCCCTCCTTCTGCGCGCGCTCAGTTCCGTCTCCTCCGCTGGCCCCGCCGAATCCCACAAAGGTTATCCCAGAGAAAAATCCGCGATTATCCTCCCGCTTGTGCCCCAAAAGCAACAGCTTCGCTCTCAAAGGATTGCAAACTTTTCAGAATCGAGGTTTAGGCCGTGTATGTTGAGAACAAGGTTCAATCAAATGCGGGAGCTTAAGGAATTATATTTATTAGAATCCACCAGCTCACGAATCAATCTCTACCGGCTTGCTATATTTTAACGGAGGAAGCTCTGTTTTGCTTTGCTTTTGCTTTGCTTTGGTTCCTTTTTTTCTCTCTCTCTTTCATTTTCAAAAAACGCTTTACTGTATTCAAGGAAGAATAGAAATGAAAAGTCTTTTTTTTTTAAAAAAAAGTGTTCTAGAGTACATTAGAAAAGCATGCAGCTACACCCTTTTTCTTAATTTGCTATTCATCACAACTCGCAGGCGTTTAGGGAAAAGTGCGTCGCAGTCAAGAACCTGGAAAACGGCGATTGAAGGAACGAGTTGCAGGGAGGCACAGGAGAGCGCGCGCGCCCCTCCTCCCCGCCCCCTTCCTGCACACGCACACGAACCCCCGCGACCCAGAGAAAGCCAAAGGTACCAACGCCTGACTGCACAGCTCGTCTCCCGCCCGCCCGGCTCTTCCTCCGGGCCAGCTGAGGGATGGCGAGCTGGGTTGAGTGTCCCCCCCCCCTTCCCAACTCCCGCCGCCCGCCGCCCTGATCTGCCCGCCTTGCTTAGAGCGAGGTTGCGGTCTCTGGGGCTGGGAGCGCTTGTCAGGCAAGGCGACGAGATGCTACAACGTCTCAGCTGCTGTGCCGTGAAGTCTCCTAAATCGGAGCGACGAGCAGTGCCTGCCGGGGAACGGCGGGAAGGGGACTGGCCGCCCTAGCGCCCTTTGTTTTCCTACTCAAACTCCTTCGTTACGCCTCCCCTGCACAGACCTAATCTCTAAGAGGTGTCTTCAGCCGAAGGGCAGCGCTGGAGCGTCTTTCCCGAGGATTTAGGAACGCCGCGGGCTCTTTGCAGACGACTATAAGGGAAGCAGAGAGGTCCTCCCGGAACAGGGACGATTCAAAAGTCCCGATTACCTTAAGTTTCCCCTTTGGGCTTCTTTGGTGCCCTCACCATCTTCCCGATTCCAGCGGGATTGGTTTAAGTGGGTTCTAATCCGGCTCTGAAGGAGATTAAAGGGACCGACATAGCTGCAGTCAGGATTACCCCAAAGGAAATAAAGGGATCTAATCCTCATCGTTCTCGCCTCCTCCCTTCGGCACGTATTCTTCCAGTTGTAGCCTTTCTCACGCTACCTTTGATTTTTTTTTTTTTAAATGACCCGAAATCCCTGCAAGGCCGAGATTCCCACCAAAGATGGAAGAACACTCTAGGCGCTTCTTTTACTCCGGAATGAAACCCTCGCCAATGCCTGCCAAAGCGAGCTCCCGAAAGGGAACGGCGACGGGGGCTAAGAAAGGACAAGTCGCCTCAAGATCCTTGACCTTCCTCTGTGAATTGCGCCGAGAAAAAGGAAGTGGCCGGAAGAAAGAGAAATCCGAATTCACTACCGCCTAAAACCTGGCTTGGGGACGAGAGAATTGCGGGGAATCTTGATGACAATCTTCCCCTGGAGATACGAAACAAACGAGACGCCCGTATTTTCCAACCATCTGAACTGGCGGTCTGCGCCCTGCCCCCCACCTCCCCACCCACCCCATAACTTTTCGGAAGATCCGCACTTTCTGCTGGTCTAACTGCGGGTCACCAACCGCTTCCTGAGGCAGGAACGGATGAGGACGTCCTTCTTCCACTCCCAGACTGTTGCCAATACCCCCAGCGCTAGCCAATGCCATTCAAAGGCTACCTCTTCGCCTTTCGCTCCAAATGGTAGAGGCAGCTCTCGAAGGCGGAATAATGCCAGCAGTCTTGCTTTAAGGCAGGGCGAGGGTATAAGTCCTTTTAGAATGGTCGTTTTTGAGTCCCGTAGCACAATTTCTCCCCATCTATTCGTCCATTTCCAGGGATGTTGGCCATTACACCTGACTGAGTGAACGAGGCTAGGAAAATTAGCTGCGGTTTTCAGTGGATTCTCAAGATCCCTGACCTGGGTCTGTTTTCATAAATTGGAACTTTACTTCTAAAAGGGACAATGAAAGTCTAACCGCCCCCCCCCCAGGCAAGAGGTGGACCGACCCTCCCCGCCACTGCCTCATAACTCAGGCAAGAATTCTTGCCAGCTCCTTTTGGGGATGGACTCAAGCAATAGGCTTGACCCGCTGTAGTTCTCACACTCCTTTTGAAACTCTGATCCAGCCTGATCAACAGATCAACAGATCAGGCAGTTTTGAAAATGTAGCCCAGCCTATTATTGCAAAGATTATCCAACGCTGTATTTGCGGGCCAGAAGGAAATGAGCAAGAGAGGGTGGGAAAGGCTGCTTTAGGAGCCCAAGGTGTTCTTTGTTGTGTCGCCACAAGGGACATTAGCATATCAAGCCAGGAGGGGAACAAGAGCACTGGACTTCTTCCCCTCCCCCTCCCCTCCCCTCCCCTCCCTTCCCTTCTTTGCATTTGAAGACAATGTAGCCCTCCTCATCTTCAGAGAGAGTTTGGGGCTTTGTGCTGGATCTCCAGCCATCCGCTTCCATCCACTTGCCAGGCTAGACAGGACTGTCACAGTGGAAAGGAGGCTTGAGGGATATTATGTCCATTCCTTTGTCCCTCAGGCCCATCTAACTCTGCTTACAAATTATGCCAGGAACCAGGCTATTGTCGGGTCTGTATCTAGTTGTCCCCAAAGCAACTTCCAGGCCAGAGACCTGACTGGTTATATTTGGGGGGAAAAACTTGGTTCCCTATATCTGAAACATAAAAATATCATTGAGGTACTGCATTTGCTTGGAAGATGCCTTTCAGATGGGAACGGTAAAATGATGTCTAAGAATCGTTCCTAGAATAAATTCCTTTGACACTGCCTTCTTCTAATCCAATGACAAGGAGCAATAGTAGCAGTAATAATATTGATTATGGTAGCAACACATGTAGGGCCCAAAAACCAGGTTTTCTAAGAAAATCAGTGCTTAACTTCATCGAGAAAATTATTATTGCCACGAACATTTCTGCCAATCTTCTGGCCTTTTTTACAATGCTCAGTTTGTGCTTGAGGCTGCAATCCTTTACATCCCCATTAAGCTCAACATAGTTTCTACTGCTGATATTTTCACCGGATTCTTTTTTTGCATTCTCAAGTGTGTGCTCCCGCTTCCCATTCTCTTGCTAAACTGAAATTCTGAATCACCTTGTCCTCTTTCCCAGGCCACTTTTTCAGCTGTGTGTCACGACTTCAGATATATGCCAAAAGGATTTATATAAATAATTGAGGTGAAATTTTAAAAGCAGTGCTGGGAAATGGAAGAAGTGTTCAGCAGAAGAAATATTCATGGGGAAAAATGTACATGCAAATTGTATTATATACCCTACCCTGTCTTACATCATCAATTCTGTCTATGTTCAAATGAGCCTCAGGTTATTCAGGTATGAATCAGAATGAACAGAATAAAATAGAATTATCATAGTCCAATGAGAAGGAGAAGGCCAGCCAATACATGCCTATAGTACACATGCTTATATTAGTAGGAGTTACTGATTATCTAATTGGTGACTTCCATGTTAATTTGGGCTCAGTGCTCTTAACATAGAAGAGGAGACTTGTAGACTAATACGTTGCAAGAATGCCAGATTGGAAAAGGCTGCAGTGGTGCACAGCTTCTGGCAAATCAAGTTTATTGACTTTTCTTGGCTTCATTCCTAGTCTCTGAATAATTATGGGCAGCATCTTCCTCTAGTTCTGATGTACTGTACTACACATCCAAGAATATTGGCTATACTGGCTAGGAGTTGTAGTCCAACCCATTAGGAGGGCTCACAACTGGAAAAGGATAACTTGAGACCCACAGCACCAAGCAAGCTGTAAATCTTCATCCTGTCTCGGTGAAAAATGTATTACATCTCCTCTGATTAAACACTGGAGCTTAACATTGTCTTTCTTAGGCTTAATAGTATAAAGGCCAGCCCCATCACAGGCACTCCTATCCAAATAAAATGACATTCAGATCCATAGAATAAATGAAAATTACTAAGTCGTAGCTCTGATTTATTTTTCAATAAATAATGCTGAAGTTAGTATAACTTAAAGTAAATGATAGTACTCTTATCTTGATGTGTAGCAATGTTCCTATCCTATCCTATTTCATCCCATCCCATCCCATCCATTTGTAGGAAAGGGAAAAAAACAAGTTTAGCTAAGGCAAGAGAGGTATAAAGTTAAACTTTTTAAAGTATTTTTTTTAAAACAGCACTTGTTCATCAGAACTAATACTGGCTTTAGGAAATGGCCTGATTGGAGACAAGAACTGAGATGCTGTGTGTTCTCCACTCTCTGTCATTGCAGATCCTGGTCTTCAAAACTCTTTTGTGAGGGTATCAGCAGAAGCAGCAACACATTTTTGATCTGGAAAGGCACAACAATACGGTGCTGTTTGATTTAATTCAGAAAGTCTGAGAGATGCCAATGGATGGGGATTTTCGAAATTTGAATGCATTTCTAGAAAATCCAGGCTAGCAGCCATTAAGAAAAGGGGAAAAGGAGTGGGGGGAGGAACCACATTAAGGATTGCTGTGGCCAAAGTTCCTTTTGCAGGCTGGGACGTGAAAGGGGGCTTTTCCTATTCTGTGTGAAATCTCTGTTGTTGTTTGGCAAACAATGGGTGACTGGGAAGCTGAAGGAATGAATAGGCAATCTGCAGGATGCCTGTGGGTCAGTGCTTGGGGTCTCTGTCCTAAAGCCCTATTTCTCAGCTTGCCACAATAAAGTAGCATGGGGTTTAAGGCTTTGCTGGGTCACTGGCCATCTTCTATTATTCAGCATCTCACAAGATGGTTGGGGGGGATGCTTATTAATCAGCACTGACCAGAGGCCTCCTTTGGAAACAAAAAAAAGAAAAGAAGGGGGGGGCACATATTCATACAGAGAAAGAGAGAGACAGAACCCCAAACAAGCCTTATTGAAAGCAAGCCCAGCCATTGGCACTTTGGGCCCAAGTTTCCCATTCCCCTCCCCCTATTTATCCCTCCAAAACTTCCAAATCAGACCACAGGACAACTGGACTCGGCTCCCCCTGTCTCAGGCCTTCTCTCCTTTCCTTGGCTCTGAAGATGATGGAAACTTTCTTGAAAGTAAGGACAGCTTTTGTTCAAATGCTGAGCCTGGCTGGAAACCAAAATGGGTATTGGAAGCACATACTGGTTTCTGTTTCTCAACTTAGGAGAGGCTGAAGGCCCCCCCCCTTCCTGGGAGTAGAAGGAAATTCAGACTTGGAGCTGCGGGCTTTTGAGTTGATGGATGAGATATCACTCCTGAAATTATATGAGGATTTTTTTCCTTTCCTAACGGGATGAAAGGTTGTTGAATATATTAACTGGAAGAAGCTGATGTTTCTTTACCAAGTTTTAACTAGTGTACTTGCTATTGTCTATGAAAGGATTACCACCCTAGGTTGAAGGGTGAACAAGATTATTTGTATTGGGAGAAATATGATGAAATTATAAGCAAATGATTAGAGTGAAGCTTTAGAACTAAATAAGTGGTTGTTTCTATGTGTGGTTTTCTTGATTTCAGATCTAATTTACGATAAAAGAGCTACTGATTTTCCCCAAAGAGCTAGGAATATATTTGTCTATATGGCTTTGTATTTTTGGTGCCGTATGTGAAATAATCTGTTGGATATTCCTGTATATGAACTCCTGAGAAACTGTTTTTCCCTTTTAAAAGATTACAAATGCAGTATTGCTTCTCCCCCCCCCCCAAATTACAAGCAAATTTTACTGAATTTTGTTTAAAAGAAATGACTAAATCTGCAGGCATCATTCTGACCAATATATATAAGAAGGGGTTAGATATGCTTAGATATGAGTTACACTAAGCTCAGAGTAACTTAGGTGTGAGTTACACTAAGCTCAGAGTAACTTACATCCAAATGAACATACATAGAATGCCACTGCCTGTTTCATTTCATCAGAATCAAGCTTTTCATTGTTGATTAGTTGGTTTGGCTTATGTATTTATAGAGAATTAGTTTCAAAATGTACAGCTCATGTTAAAAGTACAAAAGCATAAAGTGTCCATGAAATAATGTGTTCGTTTATCATTGCAAATATTGAATACTTGCTTATTTTCTGTTTCTCTCTTTCTCTCCCTTCCCCATAGATATTAACATTAACAATAACTCCCCAAAGTATAGAGAGGGAATTTGTCTTTATTTATTTTTGTTTTAAGTATGAAGGATTTGGAGCCTGATCAAGTTGTTTATTAATATGTAGGAAGTGGTGATGTTTTTTTCTTTTTTGGGGGGGGGGCATTGGAAGCCTTTGTGATGGTTTTGATTTTTAATGTTTTATGGCTGTTTTTTATCTGCCCAGGGTCATGATACATAATATGGGCAACCATATAAGTCAAGTATAGAAACAAAGAAGATTGGAAAGAGTCTTCCCTTTTCTCCATATGATTCCTTTGGGTAATCAGGTTTAAAATTTTCTGAATTATAGAAGCCCTATTCATCAGCTCTTGCAGATGAAGACAAGAATAACCTCAGTGACACTCCTGTAGGATTTTCACAGTTCCCATTGGAAGCTCAAGATTCGTACCATTTAAAAACCATTTCTTTCAGTGATTGCAGTGGACAAATGTTTTCTAGATCCTTCTCCCCATTCCTTCTCTCTCTCTCTCCCCTTTCTTTCTTGTCGTCTCAAGACCGTGTTCCTAAGATTTTACAGAAGTTGACATTTTAGCAAAGAAGTAATTAAATGTTATCTAAATTATTTAAAGCCTGGGATTAAAGCCCTTAATGCTGCATGCTGACAAGCTTTCAAATGTAGACTGGGGGAACAATTTTGTTGTATTCTTAGTGTACTCTTTGAAAATATTTTTGAGATGTACTGTGAATTGTTCCTGGAATTCATGTGCTGGGAGGATGAATAATTCTTTTGCAAATTATGCTCCAAAGGAATTAATAAAACCATTCAAAATACAACCCAAATCTGTTATATGTTCCATTGTGGCACCTGTAATGATATTCCGTTAGAAGATTAGTTGCTTTCATGGGTATTTGTTAAAAATATTGCAAACTTGTTCTTTTGAAACCCTGTTTGGTTTGCTATGCAGAATGGACATTAATTCAGTAAAGCCTCATATTTTCAGTATTAATCTCTGTGTTTGAAAGCTTTCAACCTGTTTCCGTTGTCTTCCCAACACTTCCCACTGGGTTTTTTCTTATATATGCCATGGAATAACTGTGACAGTTAATCACAACATTTAACCTTCTTAGTTAATGTCAATAAATGTCACTCTTTATATCTGCATATGACTTTGGTTTGTGATTTGAATATGTGCTTATTTAACTGGGACTTTCCTTTAGCAAAAACGTGTTACCTTATCAATGAATTTTACTCTACCTGATTTTCTATTCATTTTTAAATTTTGTAGTAAGGGAACAGATTGCAATATATTCAAATGGAGTGTATCCTGGTGTGAATTTAATGCATAGTACTAGAATGAGAATCTCTTTGACATGTCATTTAGAGCTAATATTATCTTAGATAATGGGCAAGTTTCCCCAGGTTTGCTAACAGAGAAAAGGGAAATGTCAAGGTTAGGTTTTGCAGAATGTTATATTTGAATAACATTCATATATTATTCTAAATTAGTAAGATCATTCCTTTTTTACTTGTATTAATATGCCATTTTATAAGGTCAGATTGTACCATATTTTCTCATGCTCTAAGTACCATTTTCTATTAGTGGCCTCATCAACTCAAAGAACAGATTCTTGATGCTGGAAGGAATGGCTACATTTGTTCCATAGGGATGCTCAGTAGGACTTGTAGAATGAAGGGAGAAAGGTTTTTCATATATTACAATACTCTTCACAATTCTCTAGTGTCATAAATTACCAATTTCTTATTCATGGAAGATGTCATTAGTTAAGTAATATTGAAATGAAGATGTGCACAAAGTCATAAGTAGGAGATTGTACTGAATGTTCAAAATGTTGAATTTAGATATGGGCTCTCTGAAAATATCTGCTCTTTCTTCCTTCTGTCATTCTTCCTTATGCATTTTGGTGAAAGAATTTTCTGGTGATAGCACCAATGTAACAATTCAATAAATTCATTGGTTAAATCAGACATTTAAAAATCCTTTGATGGATTCTTCAGTTTACCAGACAATAGATTTGTTAAATATTGCATTATATCCAATAGTAGTTTTGTGGCAATAGAAAGTACGGTAATTTACTCAGTGGAAACCATCTCATTATTTCCATTCCCTGTGCATGGTAACCCATGTGATTCTAGATGATTCCATAGCACTCAAGAACATATTTTTAGGAAATAATGGCTATATTATATAGGATACATTTGTGAAAATCAATATATTCTACAAACACACACACACACACACACACACACACACACACTACAGTGTTCTCTCCATTTACTTTCCAGCACTCCTATGGAATTCTAATGCACAATTCCTGTAAATCAGAAGCGTGGGTTTCCATCAGTTTGGCTGGAAATGCACAAAAAACTGCATAGTTAAAAATGGAAATAAAATCTTCTGAACATTTCCAACAGTGGGGGCAGGGTGAAAGAAATTCACAGCTAGCCTGTGTGTGTGTGCAACGTAGCCCCATCCACTTTCCACATCACCCTGCCCATTGAAGACTCATCCCTTCTCAATTCTGTCAATATTTATTTGAAAGACAAGGCTGCCCCCACCTGATAATTTCTCTTTAAATTAAGAGCATTGTCTTCGATCTACTGAGAGTAATGATGGTGGATGAGGATTTTTCCCCCCTTCCTAATCTTGCTTTTGGAGAATGTGAAGAAAGGAGAGGGAGGGAAGAATAATCTTACCTTTAGTATTTTTTGCTTTTCAGGTAAATGTAGTAAGTACACCATATATGCAACCTTGTTACACACTCTTACATTATTACATTCTACCCTGAGATGCACATGCTTCCTGGCTATATTTAGAGTATTTCTCCAACTTAGCTCCATGTTGTCTGCTCTGATTGACAGGGGCTTTTTAGAGACTTTGACAAAAGGTCTTCCCATCCCTTATTATCCAATCTTTTCAGCTACAGATACTAAGGATTGAACTCATGTCCTTGCACTGAGCTACAGTTTTTTCCCTAGGAGAAACAGGATGGGACAGATATCATCTTAAAGAAGGTTTCTCCTTCTTTATCATATAGGTGGTCATCTTTTTTTCTTAAGATGTTTCCTGCTGTGATCCACTTTTTTCATTGTATAAAACACAGCTTGCCTTTTCTTCTTCAAAACTATTTTATTCATATGTAAATGAAACCAATCAGTCTATTAACTAACCAAGAGAACGGTCCTATGTAGGCCTACTTAAATGTAAATCCTTTTAGTTCAGTGGGACAGTGTGCAGCAAAATCTATTTTATTAACCAGCTAAAATTTCTAAGTAGGTTTATTTCTTCCCTTTAAACACCCATCAAAACTTGAAATTTCAGTGGGAGCCATTTCTGAGATACTTATGTTATTAATGCTCTTTTGTAACCTTCCCACTAGCTTTTTGCATCAAAACATTTCATTTTGAATTATCTAAGTTTAAAAATAATGCTCCTCAATCATTGATGTGCCATGCAGGACAGTTTACTGGAAGCAGAAAAGAAGGATATATTTGTTTTAGCATTTATTTAAAAGAGGTGGAAAATAAAGATGAAAGGTATAGCACCATTAGGCCTGGAACACCTATGCTTAGAATAGAAATTTAGAAATAAAGTTGGACTCCCACTTATTACAAAAAAGTGTCAGAGAGTGAGCACCAAACAAACAATAGGAAATTTTGAGCAAAGGACCCTTAGCGCTGGTAGAAAGAGGGGCAAGAGGCACTGGGTCAGCCTGGCACCAGCAGAGGGCTTCTTCAGCCCCAGCAAGTCCTTGAACCACTAATGCTAAATCAGAGTCTTCCTTTAATTTCCTTTTCCTCCTTTGGTATTAGCTGGATTACCAGGGCCTCCATCAGAATTCCACCATGATGCCACATCATCAGTGCATTTTTCTTTTGGGGTGTAGGTGTAATTAAAACAAGAGAAGCAGTAAACCCAGTCTTGTGAACTCAGCAGTCTGGGTCACTGATTTTTTTAAATGAGTGACTACCTAATGTTTGTGGCTAAAAGCTGTCATAATATTTGATACTGGCTCTTGGCAAAGTCTCTGCATTGGAACCTGGATACTATGTCTGACATCATTATTATCTGCAAATTGTTTCCATCACTAAATTTAGATTACGGTCATCCTTCAACATTTTAAAACCTTCACTAACAATCCCAAAGGCAAGTTGATAGGCTGCAATAGCTAGCATTAAATCAAGTGTAGTCTACAGATATTGTGATATGCCTTTCAAAGGTTTCAAATTAAGTGGTTCCTAATATTCCTAATTCCTAATATTCTAACTGGTGAGTGTTTCTAGTGAGTGTTTTGAAACTAGTGAGTGTTTCAAAACTAGAAGCACTGTTTCACTGAAGAAACATGAAAAGCAGATCTTGTGGGATACTTTCTCTTTAACTTACAATTAAAAAACAGAAATATTCTTTTCTTTTTTTAACATTCAAGTTTTATTGGTTTTTCAATATTTACATATACATGTATTTGTGAAGCAATATGGTGGTTGGGTAGTGAAAAGTAACAAATAACAAGTTGTTTGTAAATAGTTCAGGTTGCATCAATAAAGATTCCCTCTCTGATTCCCTTAGTTTTCACATAGTCAAAGTGATCAAGTTAATACATTTCTAGATATGACCTAATCAATTAAGAAAGTTTTCAATGTAATTAGACTAATACATATGAAAATCCTGTTTTAGGTTTTACCTAATTGCAATAAAATACTCTAAAGTGGCCTATAATATACAGAAGGAAGCTTACTTTTTGGGTAACCTACAATTCCCTATTTCAGTAAAGAATAATTCTCTTGTCTACAAAACTTACATTGTTCATTACAAATCATTCTTATGATTTAACAGTAAATTCTAGTTTTCATCTTAACAAATCACCAATTGGTAGAAAAGATATTTTGTCTTAACCATTCAACACTTATTAAAATACTATCTTATATTATAAGATTCTAAATTCTATAGTATAATTCAAAGTTTTATTCTAAAAGCTTAATTTTGTTTTCCTTTAAAAATCTAAAACCTAAATATAAAATCAGTTTATTATTTTTTTTAAGATTCCCCTTAGTCTATCAAAAAAGATTTTTTAAATTCTGTCCTTACAAATCCCCCCCAAAAAGACAAGTCTAAATATTTAAATCTAACTCTCACCTTCCTTTTGTGCCAATCAGGCTTCCATCTTAGTGTCTTTAAATTCTCAAATGTGTCTCCCTTTCTTCCTCCACCTCTTATTTGCATCCACGGAGACCATCCAAATGACAGTTTTGCCAAGCTGGTGTCCCCTTTATAATCATTGATATATTGCTTTAATAGCTCAGTTTTTGATGTTTGATGTAATTCTTGTTCCATTTCCATCTGGGTTAGGTAGAACAAAGTAGCTAATGTTGTTATCGTTTGATTAGCTGAATCCTCAACATACTGTATTTGAAGTCCTTTGATATCTTCGCTCTTAATGTTGCTTTCTTCGGGTGTTGTTGATTTTTGAACTGTAAGTTTTGTAGTTAAAGTTGGACTTTGGACTTCAAAGTTCTCTGTAGGCTGCATTTGTTGCTCTTTGAAGTCTCTTATTTCAGTGTTAATTTCCAGTTCTTCTATTTGTTTTTTGGTTGTCAGTTCATCATTTAAGGTCACACTTTGGTCTGGTGGCTTTGAGTTGTCAGGTTTATCCTGCAATTTGGCTTTAATTTGCTCAGTTATAGCCAAGATTGTGTCCAATATCAATTTAAGTGGTGGGATATAGTCATCCATTTCGTTGGTGTTTACAGCTAAGTCTTCCATGGAGGCTATTTTAATAGAAGTCAGTAATTTTCCACCTCCAATGCTCCTAAAAGTTGTTTTCAATGCCAGGTGTTCCCACACTAGTCTTTGAAGATAATGTCAAGGACAACTCTGTTATTCAGTCAGCTGTCAGAATAAGGAAAAGGTTTACTTGCAATTCCAGGTTTAGCCACAGGATGTCATCAGTAGCATATAGAATAAGTTGTAAAATTCTTTTTCCCCCCAAATTAATATAAAGTTTTTATATAATTAGTCCATTCTTTTTTCCTTAGTTCACCTCTTAAACAGAAAATAGGGTAGTAGATCCCCACAAAAATATGAGCTTTTTAATAGGTAGGAATGAGATTACTTAGTTTCTTTGCTTAATCAGATGGTGTTTGTTTTTTTTCTTCGCTTTAAGGCTTAAAATGTTATTCCCCCAAGTATACAAAAGCTGTTTTTTTGAAAAAGGGGGGGAGAAAATTTTCAGAAAAGTCCCACAGGCAGGCATTTAGGGGGATAAGAAAGGAAAGGTCTCACCCAAGTCCTCAAGATTGCTTCATTGTGCTAGATGGTGCTTTTGGCTTTCGGCAGGGAACGGCTTAATGATCGGCCATGTTGATGGCCGGTCTCTTCTTCTTCAGGCCAAAAGGAACTGCTCTGGATTCAAGCAGAGGTCTGCTGCTCCTCCACGATCACAGGAGGGCCTCCTTGTGGTAGTCACCCCTCCAGGGTGACTTTCGACCCTTTTCAGGGTCCTCCAATGAAGAAAGATCGGACGGCAGGGAGGGAGCTCTCTCTGCATGTCTGAAAGCACCATGCACGCAAACCGGAAGCCAAAAAAACCCCAAACAGAAATATTCTCATCAATAAATTATACTAGCAAGTCTTATTTGCATGGAGTCACTTGTTTCTCTTTAATTTATTCCTATTTTTTTTCCAGAAGTCATATTACTTTCATTTGTGTTTCCCCTTTTCATGAAGGAGATTTTTTTTCTCCCTTTACATTGTTCAGCTTTCTCTTCTCTCAGTTGAGAAAAGCATTTCTTACCTGGGAAGAGGAAGGGAGGCATGAAATATAGCCCTCAGTGTTAGTGTTTAGCATATGCTTTAACACTGATCCAGCTTTGCTTTTGACCTCAGATTATTTTGACAGTTCAGGTTATATAGGTATATCTCTCTGTGTGCACACACAGAGAGGCTGTCAAAGATCTTTTCTTAGTTGCTGAACTGAACTGCTGGAGAGAGAGAGAGAGAGAGAGAGAGAGAGAGAGAGAGAGAGAGAGAGAGAGAGAGAGAGAGAGAGAATGAGAATGCTAGTGGGAAAAGGGTGGAAAATATTCAGAATTCCTGTAATAAACAGTACTGTAAACTAAAACTCAGTGGATATGTGTGTCTTTGTGTGCGTGCGTATGAAATAGAAGATAGGTAATCAGATAGTGTCGCAACACTAGTCTTTTGTAAAAACAGATAGTGCTCTATTTCTATGCCATATTTCCTTTAGCTGAGCAATCCTAGTTTTTTTTTACAATAGTGAAAAGCATGTACACACCCCATCTCTGAGCAGAGAAATGCTTTAAATGTTTCTCGGCACCTCTCAAGACTTTATAGAGCTGGCTCCAGGACCAGCTCAGGCAAAAAAGACAAGAGAACTGTAGGTGATCAAGGTCAGAATGAAAAGGCCTGAAGTGATGAGTTTCATGTCAAAACAGCAAAATTTGTAATGCCTCTTCTGTGCAAGTGAGAAAGAGAGGCCAAAAGGGTATGCATACCATTTGTTAATTTGTCCTGACTCTCAATTAATATGCAGGGTACTTACCTTGCTCTAGTTTTAGACACTGAATCAAGCAGAAATAACAATTTCGGTTCTTTTTGTCTTCAGTTTAGAAACATGTGAAATCAGATATATGTGCATGACTATGGGGTGTGAGAGGCAGGGAAGAAGTGAATAAAAAAATTACATTTTTCCATTACTCAGCAAGTTGTTTAGCACAATATACCTTCCTTTGCCACTGAGGAGATGGGGTGTTGGAATTATTCTAAGGATATTTTTCAATTATGGAAATATGTTAATGCTGTTAATAAATTACACCAAAATCTGGCCCTTGACTCAGAGAATTATTTAGAGAGAATTATTCTCTCTAAACCTGTGCAGTTTCTAAGAATCCTCACTGACCTATAGCATATAATCAATCAATCAATCGACAGTAATTTGGGATAATACAATTATGACAGTCTAGTAAAGATCATTACAAGTCTTTCTGGTCACTATTTTTATATTTAATAGGTTTTATATGTTGTCCAAAAGTCAGCTTGGTGTAGTGATTATACCATCTGGCTAAAAATTGGAACACCCTGAGTTGAAGCCCCACCTTAGGGACAAAGCTAGCTGGGTTACCTTGGGCCAGTCACTTTCTTTCAGCACTAAGAATGAGGCAGTAGCAAAGTGCTTCTGAATACCCTTGACAAGAAAGCTTCTTTTCTTATTTTCTTTCGCCCTGGGATTGGCCAATCTTTCCCAGGAGATTTTTTTAGCATTATTAAAATGAACCTTTTTATCACTACCTTAGAAGAAGAAATTTGTGCAAAATATTTTCCATTGATGGGTAACAGCTTCCATCACTTTTCTTATTTGTAGTTGCACCCACTGCTACTACCATATATAGCCTAGAATAGAACAATATTTGGGACAATTAGGCTTTTAAAGCATTTGTTGTCACTCCTACTTGGTGTGTAAAGAAACATACATACACATAGCCATATGCCCAATCTCTGGCAGAAAGAAATTGCTCTGTCCATTGTTGTAATAGCAAAACTGTTATGGACACCATTGCAACAGGAAATTTGGTACTGCTCTAGCTTTCTACAAAAAAGGTGGGCTAAAATAAATCCTGATAGAGCCTTGATTTTGTCTTTGTCTTTGCATTACAGGAACTTTTTCTTTCCATCATTTTTCCTCTCAGTCGTTATTGCTTTGTTTTTATTCAGCCCATTATCCCTACCCACTGTAGCTAGTTAGTAAAGTGACTCTATTGGTCCTTGCCAACTCCTTTGACTGTTACTCTCAAATCCTTGGGGAAACAAGCAATGCTACACTGATGTCTAGACAAGTTTATGCTGTTTTGCTTATGGCAATCCCACTGTAAAAAAATGCCGCCACCACATATTAGATGCATTGCCTGATTTTTTGATAGCTATGAAATTTTGAAGAAAAAATATATAAGAAGATGTGTATGTACTATATGTCATGAGTAGAATTACAGGTAAAGGTGTGGAAAATACATATTCAAATTTCTATTCAGCCATACACTCCATTAGACTGTCACAATTTTTCAGTGAAACATACCACACATTAATTTGTCTTCCATGAAGAAAGGGTAACATATAAATATATTAAAGTTATTTTGTATTTTTAGGAGTATAGATATGGGAGATTGACCATAGTTCACTTATTAAGAAATACTTTCTATGTGAAAACCTATTTCTGGGCATCTCTGGATAGGACTGCCTGAAGACATTAAAAGTCCCTGTAACTCAACTCAGAAGTGTAATAATCCAATGCAACATAAGACACATCCCTATGTTTCTGCAGTATGTTGCAGGTTATGACAAACCAAATCATGATAACATGTGCTGTGAAGAGTAGATACATTGCTATTATTTATTTAAGAACTGTGCAACTCTTCATTGATTTAAGTTAAGCAAATATTTCCTTTGGAGATTTACAGTATAAATGGTATGAAAAGGAACAGAAAAAGAGATGGGGGGGTGTATAGGAAAGAAGGCATAAACATAATTTCTTAATCATTATATATTCATTCCTAAAAAGAACAGTTTCAATTAAAATAATTCAGAGAGTGGATAAATAAGATGCCTCTTATTCAAAAACAGTGGAAAGGTCTTTCTGCCCAGTTTCTTTCTCTGCAACAAACTTATCTTTTCCCTTACCAGAGCATTTTCTTCTCAATCAACAACATCCTAGCCCTGCTTCTTTTCACCTAGAAATGCCAATGATTGAACTAAGGATCTTCCACATGCAAAGCATGTACCTTCCAACTGAGCTATTGATCCAAGGTATAGACTTCAAAGTGTATTGATCTTAGACTAAGTTTAGTTCCCACAAGGTATCATAGTGAGGTCTTTGAGATTTATTGGCATCCCGAGCAGAAAATATTGCTGGTAAAAGTATCTTGTATACCAGTTCATTCATAAAATAAACCATAATAGCTTTTCTTCTTTTCTTTAATAAATTGTTTTCCAATTGAGGTTCAAAGCACAGGAATTAGAATGAGAATTAAAAATGGTATTAAGCTAAATAACAATGGCCAATCATCCTTGAAGGATGTGAAACATCTGAGATAGTTCAGCTCCCAGAGGAACTAATGCAGGAGTGCATTGCTTTCCAGGCAAAGAGCTTTTCCTGACTCTTGACCACACTTCCAAAAGAAGTAGTTGGACCAGTTACTTAGATGCATTTCTGCATAGTTCTCATGATCAGTCCCAAATGTTATTTCCTGTCTAGCAGAATTTATGGCTTTTTGAATCATAAGTTCAAAGAATAAGTTTAGGACTACCATAAGTTTAAGGACCACAGAGGAGGCTGAGAAAGGACAAGGAAACATGGCATAAATCCATCATTAAAAATTGGAGCATTGGATTTGTTTGGACCTTGAATTCACCATTAGAAAGGTTACTTCGAAAGTTTTATGGCAGGAGACCCCAGAACCAAAGTGAAGTTCCTGTAAAGCTATTACTAGCAGTATGTCTACTGAGACCAATGTTTGATATTTTTTTTCTTTCACACTTTTCACATGAAGACCCATCTCCATCGCCTTTTCAAGGAGGATGAGCAGACAAGAAGAGAGAGTACAATTTTGTGATTAACTGTGTGAGATTTTAACCAGAGTTTTATGGTGACTTTCCAATTTCAGGACTTTTTTTTTTTTAGAAAAATACTTTTTGCTCATTTACTCTCACAGAAACTGAAAAATGGGGTCTGGTGAGAGGAATTTGTGAGGGATTAGTGTTAAAGTTCTTGCCTAGAACTTTTTTGCCTAGAACTTTAAATGCTAGATATTTAAATCCGTTGGCCTTGGCTGGTACTTCTGTTCTTGCCTCTCACCACAGGGCTGTCTTAAGTATATGGTCAAATAAGTCAAAATGTTGGACATATTGGTGTGATTGGAGCTAGCTTTTTTTTTAAAGTGAGACACATATAAAGAAATCAGGCACACTTCCTTGACTTTTTTTTCCTCCCACTTTGCAAATATACCTGCCTCACCTACTCTAGTCCTACTGCAATTTCTGGGTGCCAATTGAAGATGTATTATTGTTGCTTTTCCTAGAGGAGATTTATGGTGGAACACATTGTCATACACATTGCTACAACAAAAATGAAAATTAGGAAGGGAAATTAAGCCATTTCCTCCTCTTCAAGGCTGCTCTTCTCCCTCAGAAAGAGACACAAACAACCAGCAAATACTGCATGCTAAGCAACGGGACATATCATTTTCAAAGTAATTTAAGCTCCAAAGCAGGGAGTAAGTCTACCCTATCTTTGAAAACCCTCCAAATGTACAGGTTCATTTTGTACAATCTCTTAACAATGTATTCAACTGAATCTTGGAAAATGTAACACACAAAGAAAGATAAAATAAGACCATGATTTTCACTTAGATTTGAGGAAAATGTTTAACATCAGATCAAGATTTTCTGTTCTCCTTAATCTGATTTTAACACCTACTCCTAAATCTCACCTTAATCTTTGCTACATATTAATCTCATTTAAATACTAGAAAGATGCAAATACTGTTGTTGAATGTTTTCATTTTACCGTTAGGTTATTTGGTTCTTTGGAGTCAGGTTTTATGACTCTGGCAGGCATTTATGTTTTCTCTTTTCTAGTTCTGGCTTCCAGATTACCTCCTTTTTGTTGTATTTTGATATTATTTTACATATATTGTTTTAAGCATTCGAAGAAGTTTGAGGTGCAACATTCTGGGAAAATAGGCTTTTGGGTAACTAACAAACTACAAATAAATATGTCAGTACAATTCATGCCTGCACAGTTCATATCTCCCATAATATGCTATTTGTCCTCCCAAGTGCAATTAAATATTAATGAAGTTAGTATGGAATTCCATTAAAATAGTTCCTACCTCCTGCTTTTCATCCATTTTTTTGTGAGAACAAAATTCCATCAAATTATAAAGGATTGTAACATTCATTTTATGAATGTTGAGACAGGTTTGCTAATGTATTATTAATTGGTTTTTTGAAAATGTCACATTTTCTATAGCTGGAAAGTATTGCTAGCTGCACAAGAGAGAGCACTTTACTAAAGTCCCTTGACCAGATTGTCCTCTGCAAAGAAGAGAGCTTTGAAATAATCAAACACTCTTTCACTTCCTTGTTTGAAGTTTGGGTTTAGGAATTTGGAATAAAAAAAACCATTTAAAACGATGCAAAAATGAAGATTTTTTAACGTACAAGTTTTGGTCACTAAAATAATATCATCAGAAAGTAGGACAGATATGCTGACATAGAAAGCCAGTGGGGTATATGAACACCTTGCTGGTCTTAAAACTAGAATAACCAAAGACAAATCCACGCACAGAAGTAAAAGGCCCGTGATCACTTCAGTTTGTCTCTTAGTCTAACCTGCTTAACAGGATTGTTGTGAAACTAAAAGCACTCACTGATTCCCCACAGGCAAGTACACCAAAAAGGTGGCCAAATAAATATTTAACAATATATAATAAATAATATGAGGATGGAACTGACTAAATCTGAAAACATTATTCTTGAAAAGCAAGCAGGTCGCCCTGCACACTTTAAAAATACATCAGTAACTTTTCAGAAACTGTATCAAAGAGGCACTTTTAAATTTTAAACAAGTGAATAGATAAACAAGAGAACAGTGTTATTTGGTGTTACTCCTAGGAGAATCAGGGAATGTCACCAGGCTTGAAAGTAGGCTGCTTGAAATGAAATTTTTGTCTTTGTATAGGGTGAATAGCAGGTGAAGAGATATGTATTATGGTTTCATATCTTTTTAAGCTCTTGCTTAACATTTGTGCACTATGTTTATCTAAATGAGACAGAGTATTTAAATATTCCTTACTGAATGGGGCAGGATAGTTCTAGAACATGAATGATATAAAATGAAGATCAGAAGGGTCTTCAGGGTGTGGTATAATATTCAAGTTCCCTGTAGTTACCCCTGCAAAGAGATGAATTGGTCAGTGTTTCTCCAACACTTGATTTCTTTACGTTTCAATAACATTATAAAGGAGCTTTGTCCTAAGATTGCTTTGATGCAGCAATACATAGCAACATTTTTTATTTCTTCTGCATGGTGACTGCATTAGAAATGGGAACAGCAAATTGCCACCCTAGGTTGTTCTCTGGGGCTGCGAACCACCCAAAAGCAGCACCAGACATCTACACAAAAATTGACTTTCTCTGTAAATTAACCACAACTGAGAACAAATCAGTGAACTTTATGTGGTTTGTTGGATTTCTGCCTGTGCATTGACCCAAAAGAGATGCTGACAGAGGAGATTCAACTCAATCAGATTGTGATAGGTTACTTCAGGGAAACCTGCATGGCATTGTGATATTTAATTTGTCTACAGATAACTTCTTTATAATGCCAAACAAAATGATAAAGCAAACAGGCATGCTGGAAAGGAGTGCCCCAGTCTTCGGAATCATGTTTCTTTCCAAAATGCACTCTTAGATTCTACATGGACACCACAGTTAGGAAATAAAAATGGGATATGCTGCCTGTGCTACCTTTGTAAAAGTGCTGTCTAATCCCCAAAACACACTGGGGCAACCATTTTGTAAATACAGGTAGATCTCAGGTTACAATGAAAATTACTACTGGGATTTCTGTTGCTATGTGACACAGTTGTAAAATGCAGTGTTCCATGACCACATCACTTAGAGATGGCAATTCTGGTAGTCCCAGTTGCTATCATAACCCTGGAATCACATGGGTTGCTAAGTAGGAAGAGGAAATAGTCCTAGGCAAGCAGCCTTGTGGGAGTAAGGGTACTGTGGAGGGTATTGTGGGATACTGTGGGGGTGCAGAATTGTGTGCAGACAGGTATTATGGAGCACAGTCAGGTGCAAGAATGCTATGGAGGGTGCAATGAGAATGTATATGGAGCATAACTGAGCAAAAAGATTGTGAGATCAGGAATGGCTTCTGACTTTCTGCTGGCTTCCCCATTGACTTTGCTTGTGGGAAGTCAGCAGGGAATGTTGAAAATTGCAATAATATAACTGAAGTTCGCTATGACCCCATAATTGCAAGCCTGGCACTGATTGTTTGGATCATGGTGACTGACTGCAAGGACAAAGTAATGGCCCAGATTCTCAGGACCAGTCATAAGTCCCTTTCATTCAGTATCATTGTAACTTTGAATGGTCACTGAATGAGTGGTTGTAACTCTTTCCCATCCTTGCATGTACAATTGCCATTTTTGTTTAGTAGTATACCATGCTTGTTAAATGTCAAACGTCCTCCTGGCTTTAAAAGATTGGGGAATCCATATGAAAAATGGAGACTAAGGAAAAGGATATATTTGACTGTTAAGCTTGTGGTATTTTAGATGTGGCTAAAATGAGATGCTTATGCTATTGTTATGGATTGAATTTGTGATCATTCTAGTATGCTAACAGACACAGGTATTACAGGTATTAAAACAAAACAAAAAAAAACCACAATAGTTGGGAGATTTACAAGAGATATCTAAGCCTTAACAGACTTAGTAGAAGCAGATCCCATTGATCATTAGGTAGTTTATTTCTGAATTGAATATACATAGATGACATGGTTAAATACATATTTGGTGGGCTTTGGAAAGAATTTTTTTAAACACTCCTCTCCTATTTTGGCAACCTATGAAAAAGGAAAGGGAGGGGGACAGAGGGAGGGAGAGAGAAGAGAGAAAAAGGGAATGAAAAAGAGACAGATGAGAGCTAATAGAGGTAGCTTATTTAAATTCCAAAGGTAAACTATTAGAAGAGGTTGAAATATCCTCTCATTCATTGATGTCCTTTATGATAAAATATAGTATGCCATATTGCTTTTTTCCCCTCATAAACATTGGGTTTTGCCTAGAGAAAGTTGTACATATACTGTATGTTCCATTATGAAATGGAATGCAAATTTATCTAATAAACAAAATCAAATAAATGAATATTATGCATAAATGATAAGTAAATACATTAGTTGTGATATAGCAAGGAGTATCGTAGTTGGTTGGAGTCCATGAAATCATTGGATAAGTTTGTCTGCTGGTTTATTGAGTCCAGTCTTCAATAATGCTCTGTCGAATTACTGTTTCCCCAAACTATTCATTTAAATTGAGAAATAGAAATCTGTATAATAGGATTCTCTCTTTAACAGTTTAAAAATCAGCATGTAAGATGAGATATGCTGATATTAGTAGACAATGGACTTGTTCAAAGTAGGCGTATGCTTTGGCAGTGATACAATATGTTCCAAATGAAGCCTCAGAGATGATGAAGAGTTCCCTTTTGAGAAGAGGTGGCATGGGGTATATCAGCACTGACTTGTCTACTTTCCTAAACATGTGTTGTGCACAGAAGAGCACTAAAGGTTTAAGGATACAGCTAAAGACGAGTAATGCAGCTGCTTCAATATGGTAGATAACAGTTCTAAACTACTTACTGGATCTGCTCTAGTGGTACGATTCAATTGAACACTTTCAAACTAAATAATTCCACTGTAGCCTTGGAAAAACATATAGTTGAATTATCAAGCTTTTACATGTTTATGTATTTCTCACCAAAATGAGCTGGCTATTAGCCTTACAATTAAGAATAATAAAATATGGTTCAATCTCACATGCTACTTTATTTCATTCATGTCTTTATTTGTCTTCTAACTAATTCCTGGCTTAACTTGCTGTAATCATTGAATCCTGTCCCTTTATCATTGCACTCTAATTTCAACAGCACACTGACTTCTAGTAAATTAACTGTTTTAATTTCAAATTTACTTTCTTGTTTTATAAGGATCCCAACTAGTCGGGGCAGGCTATTTATCCTTTTTTTGGTCTTCTTCTAAACTGAATTAGCATTTGTTATTTTCCATGGTAGAGTTGCACCAAAACTGACAACCTTCAAATGTGCTGAATCACACACACTCTCATCCTTAGCTAGGATGCCAAATGTGTATAGTATGGAAATTGACAACCAGACATTTGTTGATTAGGTTGTCAGTTAAGAAAGGGCAGAATCAAGGTTAAATCCACAGGATGGCTTGAAGCAAATCTTGGTCTCTTTTGATTATTAGGATAAAGGTTCAGTTCAGAAATTTGAACAGAAGATTGATTATGCTTCAAATATCCAAATGGAACCATACTTCTAATATGGATAATCAGTTTGGATCAAATTGCTTAATCAAATTGGTTTTTCATTATCAGTCTGATGATTCAATGGTTTTTTTCCCCTGTAGAGTCAGAAAACTGTAGGGTCTAAGGGAACTAGAAGGAACACATATTTGAACCTTCTGCAATATGTAGGAAAACCGGTTGGTTTATCCATGAGATGTAGCTGTCCAGTGCCTTAAAACATCTAGAGATGGAGAAGCCACAACTTTTATAAGAAGACTGATACGTCTTCTTACGAATCTTACTATCAGGAAGTGTTTCTTTATACATAAATTAAATTTAGGTAGCTGCAAATTTTACTTGTAATAACTGGGCTTAGTTTCTGTAGCATGGAAAACAATTTTAAGTACTGTATCTTCCACAAAACTTCCCTTTATACAATATCTAAGCAAAAATATCACAAAGCCCTCTCAATTTTTCTCCAGACTGAGCATTTCAAGTTCTTTTAATTATCTTTATAGATTAATAAAGATGATATCATAGGCTATATATCATCTTTATTAGGCCTTTTAAAATCGGCAGTAAACTGTTAATATTTTGGAAATGTGGTGTTCCAGGAGTGCTCATAGTATTCCTGATGTGTTCTTACCAGTGGAGGGTAGAAAAAATAACAAATTCACATTTCGTTGTTATGCAGTCCAGAGCCCTTACAGCAACTTGTCACACTGTAGACTCACATTAAGGTTGTTATCAATGACAACAGTAGCCATGAATTCCCCATCTTGAATGTGCCTATATAGTTTTTTTCTCCCTATTTTTAGAACAATACAATTTTTCCTATTAAAAAACCTCTTGTTCCTGTCACAACAATTTTCCATTTGCAATTTTGTTTCGACATATGGGGTGTTGGCCCATATGGAGCTCCAATGATTACTGCTCTCTGATTTGATGTAGACCTATTAATGTTGACTCTTTGAGTATGGTAAGAAAGCCATTTATGGACTCAACTCACTCTAGTGCTATCCAAATCATATTTTTACAGCTCACTAATGAGACTGCAATATGAAATCTTGGTAAAAGATTTACGGAAATCAGGTAAATTATCTTCAAAATATTTGCTTTGTCACTACAAAAGTTACCCTGTCAAAGAAGGGGAGAAAATTTACCTCACATGATCTGTTTTTGAAAAAAAAATCATATTCATTCTTACCAGTATTACCTTAAAAGTGCTTACAAATAACCTGCTTTATTACCTGCTGTGACATTTTTTTCCCCAGAGATCAACATGCAGAAAGATAATTTCTTATTAATAGGATTGACTTTCCAGAATATATTGGCTAATTCTGACAATCCAGAAATTCACACTGTGAATTGATAATTCAGATCAGAACATTTTGATATCTGAAGCAAATGAATGATTGAGCAAATGAAGGATTCAATATATAGTACATGAAAAGCTAAGAAGTTCCAATAAATCAGTGACACATTCAATTATGGGCAGTATTTTCAGGGCACTCTTTCTATCAACATCAGTTTTGGTCCATAGAAGGTTATAATTCCAAGTTTGAGAAAGATGATGCAGGTGTGAGGAGCGGGTCTTTCAAAGTTGCTCAGCTCATAAATACCAGATTCATCTAATGCATGAACTATGTTTATTTATAAAAGACTGTTGGAGAGTGTAGAAGGAATAATATTCTCCACCATGTGCAAAATCAGCTCTTTGTTTTGAAATGATGAAACACTTCTTCAATAGAGGAATTACCCACATTTTCTGTTTTTTCCCCCTCTTCCTTTTTTTTTTGCATAGATATGCATGTCTCCAGAGGAGATGAAAGGAAAAGAGGTCTTAAAAATTATGGTGATTTAATTTTATTTTGCCCAAGACTGACATTCTCCTGAGTATTTGTGAAAATGAAGATGAATATGTAGGGATCCATTTGGTTGCTTTTCTGCCAGATGGCCATTGCAGACACTGAACTAAGCTGAACGGATTGATTCATTTTTACCATATTGTAGGCTGGCATTTACCAGAATTCACATCATTCAAGTGCTAACAATTTTGGTGTGTTTTTACTTTCTGAAAGATGGCTTCTGCTTTTCTAATTGTTTTCTTCATTCTTTAATTCTTAAGGAAAAAAACAATTTCCTCAAACGAACTGTACTCCCCGTCTCTCCCTTCATAAATCATCATGAAGATCTAGTAAAACATGATAAGAGGCAAAATGCAAGAGACAGAGTCTCACACACAGAATGTAGTTTGCAGACCTTCTGCCAAAGAAGTTTCATTCAGAGTTGAAAATACATTGAGATAGGTGACCTTAACAAATATTCTTGAATAAAGATTGGCCTAATGTCCTTTCAAAATCCTCCGCTAAAATTGTGAGCAGAATAATAAGTGGATGATTTCTTTGAAATCATACTTTCTCCTCCTTCTAGAATGGGAACACTTCTCCCTCTAATACCTCCGCCCCATTTTTTCCTGACATGCTCTTTTCTTTCCCCCAAGCAGCAGACTATAGAGAAGAAATAGGCAGGGCTTAAAAAGGATGATCTCTTCAACAAAAAATTGAAAATTAAATTGAGGGCTCCATGAAATTAGCCACAGGCTTGCATATTTCTTTTATTTGCATCTAAGGAAATGCCTGAAAGGTGGGTGGTAAATGTTCTTGAAAAGCTAAGTTCATGCACTAGGGATTCCTTGATGAGTCAATAGATACTAATTCCAATAAAATAATGGGAATACCACCATTCAGTCCTTCATATTCTGCCTCTCACTGTCATGTCAAACTTGCGACATCATGTGACGTCATGCAACATATCGGGACAGTTTTGCCATTGCCGGCAATGGGATGGGTGCTGCTTCCAGATGACGTGTCCAGCCCACGGGCTGGCAGTTTGACACCTAGACTCATTTCTAATCAAGTGGCTTCTTTTCATAGCTTTTAAAATACTTTGCAGAATAAATGGCTTTTTTGCCATTTCAGTAAACAATATTATAAATTTACTTTCATATATGTAGAACACCGAAGTTGCATGTACTGATCTGTGACATTAACTTAAATAGTTGGATAGGTTTTATAACATTATTAAATTCTCCTCTTATACATGATCTTTTAGGATGGCAGACCTAACTAGTACTTTAGTCTTCATTCACTTCCTCAGCTCAATTTTCAACTTCTTTGAAAAGCCATAAGCTTTAACTTGCTGTTTCTTCTGGTAGTGGACTATTATTACACAACTTGAAGTTCAATTCAACTATCTGTACTCTGAACATGGGTTTAAGTCTGATATATACTTCTTGTGAATGTAGTCTGTCTACCAACCCTTATGCCAGAATGCTAGTACAGATGCCCATAAGAAACAGTTATATCTTTGGGGCCACTTATAGAATCAAATACTCTGCTGGAGGTAGAACAAGGTTATTTTTGTTATTTTAAAGCAAAAAGCAAATTGTGGGAGAACTCCTTTGAAGACTGTGAACTGAAATTGGGAAAAGCACTGGTGTAATATAGCCCTTCATAGCCCTGATTAATATTGGATTTCCAAAAATTTAGAGAAAGCCCAGGAGAAGAACTTTGGAAAATGGCTAATTGTGTAGAAATAGATAAAATATTTAGGAAGAAATTTGTTCTGGGTCCAATCCTGAAATCTGATTCCTGATTGCTGTGTTGTATTAACATTTCATTTTTCTATATTTTTGCATAAAAACTACAAAACACTCTTATTTCTTTTTTATAGACGTTTTTTTATTCCATACATACAGTAGTAATTTTTTCAACCAACGTGCTGTCTGAGTTTACGCTAATACATATTTAATTCCTAATCCTTTATTCTTTCCTCTAGCCAATGGTAAAATAAGTCCCAGGTTTGATAATAGTCTGTTTCTTCTTTTTCTTTCAGTCTCATAGTCAATCTGTCCATCTCTGCATATTCTAGTATTTTTTTTAATTATTTCTTCATCTGATGGTAGTCCTTCATTTTTCCAGTGTTGTGCAAATATTCTTGCTGCTGTTGTGACATGTAAAGTCAAGTATAACCTTTGTTTGTTAGTCTTTTCTGGCATTATACCTAATAAATACTTTTATTTCTACTTCAGGATGCCTTCCAGAAAATATTTTTTCTCTGTAGAAAATATGTTTAATGTATAATACTAATTCTGAACTCTCTATTCCAGCTTCTTTTCATGGATAACCTGGGGCAGTCAGTGGCTATTTGTATAGACCAGCATGATCTGGAGATGTGCCCAGTACATTGTTTTGAATTTTGCAGTTTTCTTTTGGTATATAAGATACCAATTGTTTTCGTATGAATAAACTCCTCTGAAATTTATCTTGCTTAACATTGAAGAATGGTATTTTAAATGTATAGTTTAAAACAAGGAGGATAGAAAAGGCTAAAATCTCTAGCCAATGTGATCTATGCTATATAACCTTACATCGCATAGATCACATTGCATTATACAGATAATTATACTTATTACTTTTTGATTTTTTTAATTTCCAGAAGGGGAGTACAGAGGGTGAGAGTTATGTATCACGCTCCAAGGTTAAGAAGTAGATGTCTCTTGGGAAATAGCAGTGGGAAATATCGAGACACTGCTCCAAGGCAGGAGGTATGAAGATCCAGGGGACTCCTGAAAGAAGAAAACTGAGACCTCCAGTCCTCTCTATATAGACTTAGATGTCTACTACAGAATTGTTGCATCAAACCAATATGTACTTTAGGATAAATTTTGTGTGATTGGAGCAGTAATGAGTGAGTGAGTGCCAGGATAATATTATAGTGACTGTCCCAAACATTTACTATTTTTGTTTTAAAATATAGGAATGCATGACTATGCATGTTACTTTTTTCCTCTGCCAACCTTGTGCTTTGTGGCTTGCCTATCTCTGTGGCATTGAATTTCATTGTGCCAACCTGCTTCTGTTTCCATTGCAAGTCAACTAATTATATAGGTATGTCAACTAGCTGCAAATTTGATAGCTTGAACTTTTTCTAATGATGTAGAAGTTCTTCTCAGGATGGGCAGATTTGTTAATTGGCCATGTTCAAGAGCAATATTTTGAAAATTATTGTGCTGAAATTCTTGAAGAATCTGGTTGAAACTTTACATAGTTAATATCCTCTAAAGGATCTATCATCCTTTCAGATTTCATCTAATTCTGCCCCAAATGAAGTAGCTTTAGGCATTTTGATGTTTCCCTGCTATGATTAATGAATGACCTTTTCTTTAAGTGAAATCTTAAATTTTAAAATGTCTCAAATAATAGTTTGCTCTTAAATTGAAAACTTGAATTGAGTAATGCCCTCTGAATGTTATATCAACAATTCATAATATCTACTTTCTTCTTATCAAGTACATTTATATCATACTTAATATAGTTTTATTCCAAATCATATATTATTTTGGAGATTTTGTCAGAAGATCCTAATATACTTTATTTTATTCTGAGTTGCACTATTGTATTTTAAAATTATTTTAGTTGTGGAGTATTATTTCCAATGGTACTAAAGATAATGTTTCTTTTAAAAACAGTTGTAGAATTTTTTGAAGAAATTATGAAGTTGGCCATGGTTGGAAACAGAGATGCCCATGGAAGAGTGTAAAGGAAGGCAAGTAACAAAACATGCATCATGACACCACAATGCAAACTACATATCTTAAGTACAAGCATGTAGTGTCTCAACAGAAGCTCCAAAGAATGTAGTTTGTATTGTCAAGGCCCATGCTTCATTGTTTTTTGTCATTGCAACAGACACCTATGGCTAAAAATTGAATGCTAGTCAGAAGGTGCAATCTAGTAGTACAGTCTTTAGTCTTTATTACTTCCCTTTGTAGAATTGTAAAGAGATACAACAGCATGGAGGAAGAAATCCCTGTGAATATGACCCATAATTTTGCCATTTTATAGTATTTTCTTTTCTGCTTGCTTCAGCAGCACATATCCTAAAATTGGAACCATACAGAGAAAATTAGCATGGCCCCTGCACAAGGATGACACACAAATATATATAGCATTTTTTCCTAGTTGAATTGAAGTTAGCAGGCAGCAGGCCATTTTGCTTGGCTCTACTTGCCCAGCTGGAAGAAGCAATAAAAAAACCATGACAGTAATGTGCCAAGAAACCTATAAGGCCTTGTCACCTAGTTCTCAACTCAACTTCAACAAGTTTCAGTCAGTAAGAGAATTTACTGCAGCTCTCTTATGGAAACAAAACAGCATTATGCCTATCTTGCTATTAAGTGGCATTTATAAGGTGGTGAACAATGTGCTATCTATATGCAGTACCTAGGAGAATTTCTTGCATTTAGAATCCAATGTCCTAAAATGTTTTCAAAAGCAGAATTATGTATAAGTTCAGCTCGGTACTACTGTATCTTTACTCCAACTCTTCAGTACATTTGCAGACTGAAGCTTGAGTTTGATAATAGAAATCTCAAAAATCTTAGCAATGTTATGGTGTTTGAGAAATTCATTACACAATCAAAATAAAACAAAAAGTAGCATCACCAGACTGCTTGTGAAACAAAAACAAAACTTGTAATTGCTCACCTGCTTTCCTCTTCATTTCAGCTGATGAAGCAGGTCTAAACACAGAATTGTTTGTGCTATTGATCTCATGCATGGAAGTTTCACATGTGCATCAGAAATCCCATGGTAGTCTAGATCAGAACAACTGAGCAACAATCATGCACCTACTTAGACATCTCAAGTCACTGAAATAAAATCACAATAAACTTCCCTTTAAATATCTTGTTTCAACACATTAATCATAATTTAGCAACATACAACATACAAGATTAAGATATGGCTGGCTAGTTTGCAGTTCAGCATGTTATGCAAAACCAACTACAGAAAAGCTTCTTAAACTGAAAGAGATTAAGGTCATAAAAACAACTGTAGTATTGCAGTCTGTGCAATCCATGTGTGCTTCCCCTATTACTTGCAAAAATAATTCTGGAATTATCCTAAAATAGACTGAGAGGAAAATTCTGAAAGGCTTTAAAACTTACTCCAGAATCTTAAAGAGATGCTATCAAACTATCAAATAACCAAGACTATTACTTCCAATGATACTATAGATAAAGTTGAGGCGCTTTTCTGAATTTAACTCTAATGCCATTTTGTAAAAAAAGAACATTTTGTCAAAGAGTCTATCAGTAAAGCATTTGGCACATACTGTAAAAAGGAAAGCTGATAAAGGAAACATTTAATTTAATATTTTCATATAGGACTGATTAATATAAAGACCAACATTTTTGAACAGTCTATCTTACATCAGACCAGACCCTGTCCTCCAAAATCAAAAGAGATTAGAAAGAATAACTTATGATAGTTATTGACCTAGATACTTATATTAACTGATCTGATCTGATAATTATTCCAAACATAAGAGGACTTACAGTTCTTACATTAGAGTAACATGCTTTGAGTCTGTAAAGAGATAACTCATTCACATTGCCCCTTGTTTTTAATGTTAGGGATTTATTGGGAGAAGAATATGAAGGTGGTTTTTCTGGCGCCACTAGGGTAGAATCTTATTTAGTGTGGTGACTAGCATACATGCATATATGCATGAGTTATAAACTTATAAAGGATGCTCTTTTATTTTCTTAAAGAAAAAATGCGTGGAATGCATGCAAGTTAATTTTTATTTTTAATTATGTTCAACGTTTTTTAAAAAAAATCTGCAAACTTTCAACTAAGAGGATTTGTAATTTGTAGCTCAGGTTTTTTTTTAATGAAAGAATGCAGAGGTAGTGCTCTGTATTTAATTTAAATCCCAGAGTCTTATAGAACTTGAAAGGCAAACCCATTTATAATGGCCAAGTTTTTAGGGACTGTAGGCCTCATACGTATTCAGATACACAAATGCATACACCATCAGGTACCATCAAAAACTTGTCATTTCTGTTTGCTTCTTTCTTAAAGTATTCCAACAGAAATACTTTAACCTTATATTACCTTTTTTGTATGATTTTAAGATTTCTGGCACGGGAAACCAAATTGGAATATTTAGAGACAAAATTAACATATGTGTGAATTGTAATTAATTGTAATTAACAACAGAGCTTTCTTAGATTTTCATAATATCACTGTATAAAGTACTTTAGGAGGATAAAACAAGAGCAACATCAATAACCATTATAATTTGGTGTGACTGAGCACACAGTAATATGATCTTCTAGAAATTAGAGCAGACAAGAAAATATAAAAATGAAGACATTATTTCTTTTAGAGTAGCGTGTGCAGTCCAATCCTATATAGATCTGCTTGGAAGTTAAGTTACATTATATTCAATTCCTAGTTAACTGTACATAGAAATATAGTCTTGGAGACTAAGCTATTTTTGCTTTCCACTCTGCAGTGAATTCCTACCACCACTTTTAATGGAGTAAGAATAAATCTACCTGAAATCACTTATGGCTAATTAAAAATCAAAGTTCTTTTACAAAGATAGTTTTTTTTGTTGCATTTGGCACATCCATTGGAACTAAGTAATAAATAAAAGCAAAACTGATATTTTAGTTTTCTAGTGTTATATCTTTCTCTTAAAAAAACTTTTAATTGTGATTCTTACACAGCTTCAAAGAGGCAAATGTAGTATTTATGTGACTCCATTTTATTATTAGATACTTCTGTTGTTTAGATATTTATAATAACATTATTACAATAATTTTTGATTGTGCCATGCAAAATTTATTCTATACATCTGCTATTTTTAAAATAATTATGAATAATCAATGCTATGTAGTCAAAGCCTTTCTGAAATAATTTATTGGAGCATATTAAAAGTAAGTTAAAATCTATTTGAATCAAGTTCCTAACATTGTCCATGTTGTTTTTCTGGCAATAATACAGACGTTTTGCCATTTCCTTCTTTTGGGATATTTCTTTAACATTTCCTAGTCTTATTAATTGTCTTGAGTTTCCTCATGGTCTCCCTTTCAAGAACTAACCAGATGTAACCTTTTCTTGGTAGTCAATGACAATATAATGTAGAACCAAGCACCCTCCCTTCCTTCCTTCCTTCCTTCCTTCCTTCCTTCCTTCCTTCCTTCCTCAGGGATGAATCTTAAAATGCAATTTCTCCTTGCATGCTGATGTAATGTGCAGTTACATGCACATTGAACTACTGGGACAATTCCCCAAGATCAGAAACAAACAGAATTGCAGGTAGAAATCATCTTTCCTGTCAAAAATGAGGGGCTTCAAACCTATTAAATCACACAGGTGGATGTCATTAGCTTTTCTATAATGTCAGAAACTTTGCATACATGGAATACCTCATGTGCCAGCACCCAACCTAACATTGTCAAGATTAGCCTCACCATGCAACTGCCCTATGAGTAGTCTGAAACATTCCTGCAAAAATACCACTATTTGAGTTTATTGTTACTGGTGACTGAGTCACTCAGTCTTTATCATGTGTCAACTATTCTTTAATATAGCTGTTCTTGATCTTTTTCATTGGTTGGTTTACCAACCAATTTTAAATGGAAAATTGTAAAAATGCATCACAGGGTTTTATCTCCCACTATAAATTGTTTGGAGGAGACTTGCACAATAATACAGAAACTTGATACACAAATCAATATGTTAAAAGTAGATGAAGCAATGAAGTCTGATTTGTACTTCCTCACTGAAAATATATGGAACAGATTTGAGATGGGTTGACTGGCATAAGGTTAGAAGAGGATGGGTAGTATATCCCACCAGTGGATAACACTGTGTAAGCCTAGACTTTCAAATAAAAACTTGCTTTCTTTTTAAAAAATAATTTTTATTGAAGTTTTAAAAAGAGATGAAAAACTAATACAAGCTAAAAAAAGATTTAAAAAGAAAACATGAGAAGTGCAGAGAAAAGAAAAGAAGAAGGGGGGGGAAGGACAGACAGAAATCTATCTATTTATATAAAAGAAATTATTCCCCCTCTATCAAGACAAGCACCAACAATTTCTGCAACTTAACATCTTTCAACCAAAATGTCTTAATCCCATATCCCATCTTTTATTTACCAGCAAATAATAAAGCCTCATAATTCAATTTTATTTAGCAAAATCTATTAAGATACCAGACATAGCAATATATGTATACTAACTTTAAACAAGTAAACCAATGTCATATTCTTTTCCTTTTACATGGAACAATATCATCTTCTCTTGCAATACAACACTGAAATCTTTTTCCCATTTCTCATTTTATATCTATAAACAAATTTTTAAAGCCTTGTCATACAGTTCTAGTCAAGAAAAAACCTCTAAAAGATGCCAGAGGAAAAAAAGATCATATACATTTTAACTTTTAACTTTGGTCAACTAATCCAATTTTATAAACTTATTATATTTTACTTTTAAAAGTCTGGGTGTTTATTCCTGATTTCTTTCCTTTTTCTCATTATTTTTTCTCAGGCCTTTCCTCATAAGTAGAACATATCTCTTGTAAATCCAAATTAAGAAAATTTGCCAAATCGCTCTTCTCAATTGAAACCCAAACTTCAAGTCATTCTTTGGTTTATTACCTATGTGTTGCTGTTACTATTAAAACCTTACCTAGTTCCATTTGTAGGTCCTTTATAACATCATGATAACATCTTTATCTGTTTATTTCCTGTATTTTAAATTTATATCCAAATAGCCTTATTCTCTGTTGAATTCTCTTCTATATCTTCTTTTGAACTCAGTTTTATATTATCAATCTAAAGAGAAAGTTTTGAGTACAGTGTTGCCAAATATCCCTGGATTTTTTCTGATCATAGTCCACTTAAAAACTTTTTAAAAAACAACATTCTAATCCCCCTTTGCTGCTTATTTCCAAATAAAAAATAACTTCCAGTTTTAAACTGAAATAAAATTTCTTTTGCTGAGGATTGAAGGAAAATCACCTGGTATAATAAAATCTGTCCTTCTGAAGGTTCTTAATTTATATATATAGAAAAGCAATTTACAAGCCATTTCCAGTGAAAGAAAGGAGTGGGTGAACCCAGTATCTGTTTAAAGACTCTGAACCACAACTTGGGCAAAACTGATTCTCCTGGCTCCCAGAGCTTTGAAACCTGATGAGGACTGCTGGTCTCATCACAGGTAACATCTCTAAGGAACACTATGGGTGATCTCAGATCCTCTGTTTAATCCAGAGAGGAATTCATGGAGCTGATTCATTCACTGGCTCTTTCCTTCATCTTGGTCAATAACTTCACTCTTGGAGAGCCATCTTCAGTTTACCACTGGTTTCCCAGAAGATATCAAATAAAGACTTATTGTGATCATAATCACATTTGGATCAAAACTGTAGGAATAGCACATAAATTCTGGGGCTCATTACCATACCATTTTTAGACCTGGCTTGCCCATATGCATTGCGTTCTCTGAAAATAAACTTATTTTTATCATTGCCATCAGTTCACTAATACTTTGAAGACATGAGAGCTATGCCTCTTCATTACGCCTACTCTCAAAGTTCAAGTTAGTTAGAATGATCATGAGTTCAAGATCACTGATTTTTAATAAGAATAATTTTGTATTGATATAAATAAGAATGATAAATAAGAATGACCAAATAATTTCAGAATAAACACAATAATTTGGACAAAAAAGCCTATAAACTAATCCTGGATATCTTATGTCTCATTTAGTGAAATAGGGTCTATATTTTTCACATAAAATAATGAGACAGTTGCTTCTATCTGCAATATATTGAATGTTTTTGTTTGTATTTGAGGCTGATATTAATTACTCTTAGGTTGTTATGCTAAACTGTTATGTTAAAATGTGTGTGTTATCATGAGCAAATTCTTCTAAGGAATCAGCATGAGGTTGAATGATTAGTGTTCAGTTTGGAGTAAGTTCCAATCATAAGACAACTGAAATAAGACATGTGTCTTTTCAATGATGGAGATGATGGGGACTGAAGCAGATGCTAGGCACTGGTCTTTTTTCTCTTCTTGCCCCAAATGACATATGTTCTCATGTACAGCTATGAATGGATAATCTAAGAGGACGTCTCATACAGAATTGTAACTGGGACATCTACAATACATTGATTGTCAAAAAACCTGTTCTGAGCTTCAGAGAATGATTTTGTCCTAGTCCTGCTTGCTGGGGAATAAGTCTTGAACCCTCTGTATGCTAAGCCACATTTTTAAGGCACTGAGTGAGAAATGTGCATGGTTTGGATAAATCTACACTTCCATGCATAAAATAGCTTTTACATATGGAGAAAGGGCAATCTATAGTGTGAGACAGGTCTGTATGTTAATTTCCTTCTCCTGAGGTTTTTTTTGGGGTGGGTGTGGAAACATAGAAAACATATTTACAAGTAAAGGGCAAATAAACCCTCCAAACAATTTATTAAGAAATTCTATGATTCTAAATTTAACTCAACAAAAAAGGGAGGAAGAAAATGATCTAGTAATATTGCACCATCCCTTTCAAATAAGTATTTTCAAAACACAATTCGATATTGATACACACCAAGATAAATCTTATTAGGTTCAATGGCATTTTCATACATATTTACCTTCACATAAATAATAATGGATTGCAACATTAATACAATACAATAGTTATGACTACAGAACACTTTTAATGCTAGGATTAGTCCAAATTTCACAATTTAATATTCTGCATGTTTTGGAAAAAAGTATATTTTCTTTTGATTATATTCTCTAATTAAAAAAGAATAATTTTGCTAATCTTCTAGTACTGAAATATTCCTTCTAATATTAAACTACATCTATCCTTTAGAAATTATATTAAATATAATTTGTTTAGTTGTGTCTGATTTGTATGCTTTTATTTTTTTTATCTTTGAAAATCTCTTTATGCAATTCAAGAAGAATATTAATTGTGTTTATGTTTTCTCTTTATTTCCTGTATAAATAATGAAATGCTTACAACAATTTCTTAAAAAATAAGTTTTCGGATTTTTATAGGTGTTTTTATTTTATTTTTTCTGAGTTCAGAAAGTTTTTTAAATATGCAAAAGTGAAATCGAGCTATTATATTAAAATAAAAGGATATATTACTATGAAATCTAATTTATTTCAATTTAAAAGCATTAAAATATTTCATATGTTAGACCTTCATTAAGGACTTGCCATATTTTCTGAATTCTTTTCAAACCTAAAATATCAGTTTACTACATAAAATATTGCTTCAACTGGCTTGTTCCAAATCATTACAACATTTTCTAATATTAGATTAGTAAAATCAGGTAGTATCAGTTTAGTAATAATTCTCCTTCCTGGTGTTATTACTATGAAATTATTTGTTAATTGTACATGAAAATAAGCATCTGGATAATAGGATATATATATCTTTAAATGAGACTTATGGCTAAGAAGTCATTTAATTCTATAACTTAATTTGCTGCATTGATAAGGCTCATATTTTTGGAAAAGAAACAGTAAATGTTTGTAGTGATTATAGTTTAACTTAGATATGAAGAATCTCAAGTTCAAACAAAGGGACATGTTTAAGTCCTAAGAAGGCATATATATTTATGTTTTTCCAATTTACACTTGGTCTTGTAAAAACAAAATTTCCACTGAATATTGACAACATTTCAGGTTACAAACACGATGTTGTTTTGGCCAGTATATTATTTTGATCTCTCTTTTTTCTTTCTCTATATAGGCCTTATGTGTATAAGAAGTAAAGTATTAAAAAAAAGATATAACCCACTATATTCAATCAGTTTATTTTCATCGTTTTTGTTCTATTTACTTTCATTTGAATTTTCAATTACACTGGACAAGCAAATGTTTGCCTGACTTGATAATCAAAATAATGGAATCATTAATAGTCATGAGCATAAGATCTGACACTAGTATTTGAATGTGGACCTCTTTCAAAAATATTTCTGTTTCGCAACTCTTTTTAACCACTTACCCTTGACTATTTATATCAGATAAATATTATTTGTTGCATGACATATATGCAAAACAAATCTTAGTATTTCATACTGAAATGCATTTTTGTGAATATGCACATGAAAATAAATTTACCTATCCATGATATGTAAATGTTTGTGCATAGTTTCTGCAAGCCAGTTGACTTCACTATTTTTTTGTTAAAAATATACATATTTCACATAATTATTAACATTATTGTTTTCATTCTTTTATAAATCAATGAACAGGCTGCAATCCCACCATTGTGCTTTGGTGGGATTGTCAAAATGTTCTGTGGACTTCTGGTAAGTAGGCCAACTCACATAGACTGTGCCAATTAACTTCCTTAGTATCCTTGGCTAAGTACAGAAACTGTATTAGCATTGACGTAGAAAAATAATGGGAATCATTGCTGGTTTTATGCCAAAATGTGATGGACTGACAATAGGATGCAAGGAATCCACATCCTATACTATTGCTTTATATTGGTGAGAAGCTTGCTCTTTGATGTCCAGAAAAGTGAATAAGCTCAAAGGGACAAATGGACAGCCACAGTAAATGCACAGCTTATGCTACATTGAGCATTCATGGAACTTGTTATCCACGAACTCACATGTCTCACTTATCTCCCTACTTGCATATTGTATGCTGATAAGGCTGAAAGAAGGAAACTATATGCATCATTTGAAACATCTCTGCGTGTGTGCACATGCATGCATGTATCTTTATACACGTCTTCATCTCCTTTGGTGAATGAATCAAAATGAATACAATATTTCCTTATGGAAAATATCTGTAGGTAGTAAGGGTAACTCAAAACTATTCAAAATGCATCAGAGAAACTGACTAAGGCTGAGACACAATTTAAAAACATTGACTAAGTTGAAAAGTTGATTTCACACTCTTAATTGCCCTCTCATAATATTTATTTATTTATATATAAATTTATATCCCATCTTTCTATAAAATGTGCCACCAAGATAAAATGGACCCAAGAAATGAAAACAATAAAAAGTAGTAATAACACTTACAAATACTTAAAAGTATTACATTGCCTCTATTATGTTGTTGCTAGATTTTAAAAAGAATGAAAAAATATCCCCAAGAAATAGCAAAATATATGATTTAAACGTGTACAGAATTTGAATACATAAAAATTGTGAAATAAATTTATTTATTTTTTCCAGTATAATTTCTTCCATTTTATCTTTTTTGGTGATTTGATAACACAGTGAAACAGTTGAATTAAAATTGTAACCTTGTTTATGAAGGATTGAGTATGTTTAACCATTTCAAAACTAATTTACAAATTATGTTCAAACCATACATATAGGAGTATAGCTTAGTGTCATCATTGACGTACTATAAGTTGTGTTTGCATATATGATAAAATGTCATAAACTGCTCAGCCTAATTACAAATTTGCTTTCATGCTTCCTTTTTTTAGAAAGTGTCTGAAAATACTACTGCATGTTGTTTCATCACAATATTCAGATGAGTGAAATAGAAAAATTGTGTTCCTTGAATACAAAGCAACATGAAATAGAAACCTTTACAAAGGGTTGACTACATTTTCCCCGCATATCTAAATCTGCATTCATCATATTAAACATTCAGCTTTAGCATGGCACTCATGGGGATGCTAGAACTGTCCGTGCTTCTTTTAGCCTTCTGGAAAGGATTTGCATCTCTCTCTTTCTCTCTTATCTACACCGATGCCAACATTAACTGTAGCCTAAACAAGTCTAGTTTGGGATAATGGTCTGATTCCTATCCAATAACATTTTAGTCATTTTAAAAGCACTTTGACTTGGGCAGTTTAGTTTCAGCGTCCTTTTCACCTGTGCTTCCCAAGAAGTTTTGCAAATATGAATAATTGAATCCCATTGAAATCAAAATGTCTTTAAGCCAGAACCTTCACCAGCACAAATCTACCAGAGACTCAAAGACAGGTAAACATTACTTTAAGGTTACTGTATAATCCAATGAGGCACCAGTCAGAATACTTTTATCACCAGCCCTTTTGCAGCTTGATTCCCCAATACAGAGTTTATTAGAGCACAGCTTAATGTTGCAATGTTGGTTATAGAGGCCTGTCTCCAAGACATTTCAACAGCAGGCAGAGTAGTTGGGATGGGGATGGGGGCAGGAAGGTGCTGCATTACCTCTTGGAAAGGGGATCCTCTTCTGATGTTGCATATTGCCATGGATCTCCTTCAGCCCATTCAAACGGAATGCTTGCAGTTTAAATTTATTTAAAACTGAAGGAATCACTGGTGTTTGCTGAGGTGAGAGGCAATAAACACTTTCTTTCATATGGTCATTTTTGCTGATCTGAAGATTGCATTATGAGATACTCCTAAAGGTTGGGGGTGATGGTGAAGAATTCAATTTCTCCGTGTTATTTTCTTTGCCCTGATTAGAAACTAGGTCACTGTATGCTATGTGCATTTGTTTCATATAGCAGCACCTGCCAGCATTGCTATAGTTAAAGGTCTATCTCTACTCCTATTATTAACCTTTGTCTTTAGAGGTTTATAGACTATAATGTGACCATAGAAATCAAATATTGTCTGAAGTAGTATGTAGCACAAAGGTCATTTTTCTACTGCATAATTTTGCAGGGATTTGTAGAGGGAAAGAGATTTTATCCTACAATTTCCACCCACGGTCCTGAAGAAGAAATATTCACTATTTTAGCAAAGCAGGAACAAACAAACTTATAAACACATATAAACATATATATAGTTCTGTTATGTTTAAAAACCAATATGCTGCATATATATTTCAATATAGGTTTTAGTAAGAACCTGGATAGAAGAGTTTATTAAAATTGGTTATTGTGTGTTCGCGTTGTAATTATAGTAATCTACATTAATTCATAACCCTTAAATTAAAATCTGCATATGAGTTAGGGAGCTCTATATATTTAAAAATAATGGACTGCTTTATGAAGTACATAAATATTAGCATAAGTAATGCATCATACCAACCAAATGAATTTCTATTTACTCAAACTGTATTTGTTTTGTTTTTTCCTTTCCAAAATAGCAAGCCATATGTGCATGTATTCTAGCTGATTTATTTTAATCATGGCAAAGACTGCTGTTGTGTCCCAGTTATAAGTGTTGAAATCCCACCTAACGAGTTGTATATGTAGCACAGTCTATACATGTCTACGTAGAAAGAGTTCAGTTGTATGCAGTGGGGATTCTTCTATTAGTTAAAGTGTGTTCATACAAATATGGCAGACCTATGCAGATGTAGGTGCCACTGAGGATTATCTTTCAATAAACATAACAGAGGGCTTCTGTTTAATATGTTTCACTTGGTTATTTATAACTTAAATGTGACCTCTGATTTGCAGATTGTTTTATAATGTTGATCCTTTATCTTCTTAAATGATCCTGGCCCACTAATATAATAGAATCTAGCACAAAGAATGAAATGGTCCCACTCATTTTTATATAATCTATAGGTTTCTACTATATCATTGAATATATTTAATTTTACTTTTAGGAAGGTGGTGAAAACAGCCAAGACATTTACACAGACAATACTATTGAAATGTAGCATTAGATAGTTCATAACAAATAAGATAAAGGGATGGAAAGCAAATGAGAAATATGAAATTCATCATACTGGACTTATATTAATTGCTATGAATCAAGACTATCAGAGAATAAACTACCTTTTCATATTATATATTTAATGAAGTTCCAAAGGAAAACAAAGCTATAACTTGTGTCACAGTTTAGAGAAATGATATAAATTATCTTAGGTAAGCATTAAATGAAAAGTACTCAATGTATGTGATATACCTTTTGACTTGTAATACAACTATAGTCTTGTGTTAATATATACTTATGAATGTTAATGTACTGAGAAAGGCATGTATTTTTAGAGCCTAGGCTGTACAGTGAAGTGATTTTTAAGATCAGTTCGCTCTACGCCTGATTGTTTTTGAGTGATCATTTCTAAGTGATTATGTAGATATCACAACCCCTGTGTAACCATAACCAAATCACAAAAATTGGGATTGGCAGCAATGAATTGTCTGTATTTCTTGGCTTCCTTCAACTGGTCAACCTGATTTCTGCAATCCAGATACAGTAGTCCTAACATTCTCAATCTTAGCACATGATGGCAAGATCTGCAAATGAAATTTCATCACATTTGGACAAGTGTGATTTGCTCTTTCAGCTTTGTAGTCAGCATTAGGAGATACTTTCATGAAATTTTGTGAAGGAAAAATATATTCAAACAAAGCTGAAATTTCAGAGGTAGTTTTGCATAGAAAGCCATAATTTTACTTTGGACATTGTGTTCTGTCATATGATGCTTCAAACTAGTCTCTTTTTTTTCACCCTCTGTAGGGTCCAGGCAGATGATTTTTCTTCTTTGTTTTGGCTCAAAACTGAACTAGGGGGTTACTCTGAATGGACTTAAAACAGTCAATGGTAGCAAATTCAAACCATATAATTTTGCAATTTTAGTTTAGCTGTAATTGTGGCAATAAAACTTAGGAAAAAATTGTTGGACATATATTTCTGAGTGACATTATCTAGGTGAGTTTGCCTTTACAGCGGTGTGCTGTCTATTTGTCTTCCCCTTTCCGTGCATTGGAATGACAAACCTACAGCTCTGAGTTAATTCTGATTGCAGCAGCTGCTTACACATGGAGTTGCCATAGCAACCATAGAGGTTGCCATGCAACCATATTCTTTTAGGGACAGTGAAAATGCCCAAAGGCTTACTAAAAATATGTTGGAGAGGGGGGATGATATATATATATATATATATATATATATATATATATATATATATGTGTGTGTGTGTGTGTGTGTGTGTGTGTGTGTGTGTGTGTGTGCGTGTGTGCGTGTGTGTGTGTGCATGCTATTTTTTTAATGGCAATAAATACCGTGTCCATTTGAAAGCAGAGGTCAAGTAAATATTACCTTTGTCCTGACCATTTCAAAATTGCCTGCTCTTTTTTGGGATTGCAAGCTTTCGCCGTAAATATGACTCTTGATCGATTATAAAATTATAGCTTACATTAATCAGTCATTGCATTACAATATTGTACTATTTGTATTCTTCTTGGGTTAAAGGTCATGTGAAAATCATTAATGCAATATTGATTAGTAGTATGGAAAAAAATGCCCATGTTCACACCTTCTCTTTGCTCAAGGCTATTTTGTTAGCCATAGTTTGTATTCCTGCCTCTCAACCAGTGTTTTTCAACCATGGTAACTTTAAGATGTGTGGACTTCAACTCCCAGAATTCCCCAGCCAGCCTTTCTAAGAGTTGAAGTCCACACATCTTAAAGTTGTCAAGGTTGATAAATACTGCTTTAGTCAATTACCTGTTGCTACAAATAGCCTAATAAAATCTGTCTTCAGATAGTAGATGCCACTCTGTGACGGTTTGTGTGTCAATGCTTCCACCTTTTTGCTGCAAACCTAGACACTGCTGCATGGCATATTATGACACTTATTATTTTTCCACTTATGTACAAAGGAAATGTACTAAGATTTCAATGACAAAGTATAAAAGAATACCAAAGAAACAATATGACTTCTGATAAATGATTGGTTTCTCAATATATGCATACATACCTTGCCATACACACTGTACACAGAAACATATATGTTCATACATGCATAATATTAATGTGCTTAACAAAGTTAAATTTTAAAATTCTCAAGATGGCCAAAATGGGGCAAAGCATTATTTTCATGTAAATTCTCTTTCTTCAACAAGAGAACCAGATAAACATACAAAAACACAAACCAAAACATAAAAGCATAGCAAAACAAACATACTCCATGCTCCAAACATACTCTAATCTCCTGAACAATTATGAAAATGAAATTCTGTTTGTTGTATGATTAGAAAAATACCATGGAATTTTGTAAAAGGTCTTTGATATGTCTTTTTGCAAATGACAGCTACCTAATCAAGGGCATAAAGACAAATAAGGTTGTCTTTAATTGAAATATTGACTTTGTTATGTACTGGGCTCATAGTAATACCATGTGGGTTGCTGGAGCAGCTAATGGCTCTCCAGCAACCAAGACTACAAGTCTCCAGCGCTACAATTGGCTATCCCTAGGCGGCAATGGTTGTTTCAAACCTATTGGCTGCCGCCTAGGGGCTAGACTATATATTGGGGCTAGTTGCAGCCATTTGCTCAGTACAGATTCTGCACGAAATAAAATATGAGTTTTCCTGTACTCAGCTACCTCATGTTCATTCCTGCGCCAAAGAACCCACTATTTAACACTGGCGACGAGGGCAGGATCCTGCTTCACTAAAAAAGAGTTGAAGTTTACAAGGGGAAGGCAGTGCACGCCAGTGGGAAAAGGCATTTTCTCCCCCCCTCTCTCAAGGTCAGGTAGCAAGCTACGCTAGCGACCTCATGCTCAGTGGACTCATTCCCTGAGCCTGGAAAGCAGGATTTGGAAGAAACGCAGGAACCAGCAAAGAAAGAATGCCAAAGGTCAGGAAACTTCGGGAATTTGACGTGAAGCACCCGGAGGAATGGCCATCATATCTATCCCAGGTAGAGAACTACCTTAGGGCTAATCAGATCGCGGAAGAAGGACTGAAGGCCGCAACGCTACTCTGCGTGTACGGCCCAGCAACCTTTGATTTGGCCGAGAACCTTTTTGCTCCGACACCGATTGAAGCGGTCTCCTACGTAGACCTCAAAAAGAAGCTAACCGGAGATTTCCAGCCCAAGATGTCTGAAATGGCTTGGCGGTTCAAGTTCGACCAAAGAGTGCAGCAACTGGGTGAATTGGCTTCGGAATTCATAGCGGGCCTGAGGCAGGCGGCACGCCTTTGCACATTTTCTAATTTAGAAGAGCGACTATGAGACCGGCTTGTCTGTGGCCTACAGGACCGAACGCTTCAGCAGAGACTCTTTGCTAGACCAAACTTAACATTTTCTGAAGCACAAGATGAAGTGATGGCCGACGAAGCCGCCAGGGGCGCAGTTCAAACAGTACAGCCCACCAAAATGACAAAGTTTGTAGAAGGCACGGACGAATCTTCTGAGGAAGAAGAACCTGAAATCAACAGACTCCAGAAGCAACCCAACGTGCAACACCGCAACCCCCAGCAGCGAGAGGACAGTTACAAGGCAGTTCTCTTACAGAGATGTAAGGGGTGTGGTGGCAACTATTTTCATGCCAATTGCAGATTCCAATCAGCCAGGTGCAGAGCTTGCGGAAGGACAGACCACATTGCAGTGGTTTGCCGAGCCTGACAGAGAGACCGGCCACCCAAACACCAGTCGGAAGAACTGACTAGGAGAGGTACTGGGGCCCAGGGTCCAGTTAGTGTGGGGTTTTTCAGAAGCCATAGAAGTGTGTGCCTCACCGGGGCTCGACGCCCCCTCAAACCCAAACTTAAGCTCATGGTAGAGCTACAAGGAGTTCCATGTAAGATGGAATTGGACTCTGGCTCTGCAGTGTCAATTATTTCTCAAGACACTTTTAACTTCATGTGTAGGCGCAGTAACAATTGGGCCAAACGAAGACTCTCAGATATAATCCTAACTGATTTTCAAAATGCTCACGTTAAAGTTAAGGGAGAAGCCACTTTGACGGTAAAATTTAAGGGGTTTTTGGGGCACCTGGATGTAATAGTAGTAGGGGGCCAGAGAACGAGTCTCATTGGACTTGATTGGTTTGATGCCTTAGGTATTCAGATTACTGGTATCAACCGGACACAAACTGCAGACCTCGCGTCAGTATGCGAGGACTATGCAGATGTTTTTGATTCAACCCTAGGAACATACACAGGCCCACCTATCTCATTTAAGCTAGATGTTCTGAACCAGCCCTCTTCTCGCAACCCCTAATTAAGAGAAGAGTCTGGAAAGCGTCCAAGGCTAAAAGGCTTCTGCCAAGATTTAATTACGCAGTTAACAAAAACACAAGAGCTTGTCTTCTCAAGCGGAAAAGTTGCTTTCAGCAACTAGCCCCTCCCCAAACACTTCTTTTATAGAGAGCTCAGGGCGTGGTCTCCCTGTGCCTCCTCCCGAGGAGTCCCATAGTCTTTCTTTGTTTGTCCCTGCTCGTCTGCCTCCTACGTCGGGCGTCCTTGAACAGGGCCAGCTGTGGGTCATCATCCTCCGCACTCTCGGGCTCACACAGCTGAGAAGAGGTCCCCGGCTGAGGACTCTGCAAAGCCTCCAAATCATCATCAGCCGGTTCGTTTCCCTCCTCCCCCACATCTGAGTCCTCCGATACATCGGACCCGGCTGTCGGACCCACAGGCTGGCCCTGAGTCACAACACTAGATCCCAATGTAGTTCCAATCAGGGTTAAGCCTTGTAGGGTCCCCTTTGCCTTAAAACATAAAATTGATTCAGAAATTGATAAGCTTGTACAACATGGCGTATTACAGCCTGTTGATGGTGGGGAGTGGGAAACTCCTATTGTCACTCCACTTAAAGCCAAAAGGGAAATTCGCATTTGCGCTGACTATAAATGCACTCTAAATAAAGCCCTCAAGCAACACGCTTACCCGGTCCCAGTGGTCAACCACATTTTAGCCTCCTTGCAAGTGGGTACTATTTTTGCTAAACTTGATTTAGCACAGGGCTATCAGCAATTGCTGGTTGATGAGGCCACAGTGGCAGCTCAGACAATCGTGACTCACAGGGGGGCTTTCAAAGTTAAACGCTTACAGTTTGGAGTCAGTATTACACTGGGCATTTTCCAGGGAATCATGGAGCATATACTTAAAGGTATTCAGGGCATCTGCCCTTATTTTGATGATGTTCTCATTGCAGGGGAATCCCCAGAAGTGTTAGCCAGTAGGCTCAGGGCTGTTTTGCAGAGGCTTCATGAAGCAGGCCTCAAATTAAAAAAAGCAAGTGTAGTATTGGGGTTCCTTCAACAGAATTCCTGGGTTTCCAAATTGATGCTAACGGCATTCACCCTGCTGATTTTAAAGGGAAGGCCATTAAAATGGCCCCCAGGCCCAAATCCAAAGGAGAGCTACAGGCATTCTTGGGCCTCCTAAACTTTTACCACACATTTCTACCTCATAAAGCCACACTAGCAGAACCCCTCCATAAGCTTCTAGATAAGAAAGCTCCATGGAAATGGACTAATGTACATGAAAAAAGTTTCCAGGACTTAAAAGCACTATTGTCAGAAAAGTCCACTGTAACTCACTACAAAGAGTCTAAACCTGTATGTCTTGGATGTGATGCATCTCCCTATGGGGTGGGGGCAGTTTTAAGCCACATAGAAAAAAATGGAACACAGGTTCCTATAGCATTTTACTCAAGGACCTTATCCTCTGCTGAGCGCAACTATGCTCAGATTGACAAAGAGGCCCTAGCCATCGTTGCTGGAATAAAAAAAAAATCAAGACTATTTATGTGGCAGGGACTTCATGGTCTTTACAGATCACAAACCTCTGTTGGGACTTTTCACAACAGACAAACAAACCCCCCACATACTTTCTCCAAGAATGCTGAGATGGTCTATTTTTCTATCTGCATACACTTTTAAAATGGGCCATGCTGATGGACTCAGCAGACTACCACTGCCACTAATGGAACCAGATCTGGCTCCAGCTACTAGAATATTGTCCATACAGGACCTGCCTGAATTTCCCCTCCATGTGGGGGACATTGCTGCTGAAACTGCCACAGATAAAATACTTAGTATTGTCATGGGTAAACACAGGCTGGTTGGATAAAAGCCCAGGTTCTGAATTTCAAAATTATTTTGTCAGAAGGCATGAGTTATCTGCCCACAAGGGGTGCATTTTATGGGGAAATAGAGTCATAATTCCCACTTCCCTAAGGGACACGGTCTTACAGTCATTGCATGAAGACCATCCAGGCATTGTCAGAATGAAAGCATTAGCTAGAAGCTACCTTTGGTGGCCTGGCCTTGATGAGGACATTGAGGCACAAGTCCATGGTTGTTACACATGCCAGCAGTCTAGGCCTGAAATGCCACAGGCTCCAATTCACAGGTGGGAGGAAATGCACACTCCATGGTCTAGGATTCACATAGACTACGCTGGGCCCTTTCAGGGACAGCTCTTCCTTATAGTAATGGATAGCCACTCCAAATGGCTGGAAGTAATTCCAGTTCCTAACATGACTACTGCTAGGACCATCCAGGTGCTGAGAAAACTCTTTGCCACACATGCGTTGCCAGATGTCTTAGTTTCAGACAATGGGGCCAATTCACTGCTGCTGAATTTCAGGCCTTCCTTAGAGCTAATCTCATCAGACATGCAACGTCTGTGCCTTTTCATCCATCTTCTAATGGTCAAGCTGAACGCATGGTGAGGACAACGAAGGAATCACTCAAGCACATTGTCACAGGTGACTGGCATCACAGATTGGCAGATTTTCTACTCTGCCAGCATTCTACACCCTGCACTGCTACAGGCAAAAGTCATGCAGAACTACGTTGAGGAGGTGTTTGATTACTAAACTGGACAGGTTGCATCCAGATAGAGTGGCAGCAGAAGCCTCTCGACCAAAACCCCCAAGGGGGCTGCACATGGGTGATTGGGTTTGGGCCAGGAACTATGGTCATGGGAATCTGGGTTCCTGGTCAAATTACCAAGGCATCCGGACCCCTGTCTTATGAAGTGGGGTTGGAGGGAGGGCGAGTTGTCAGACGACACATTGATCAGCTCATGAAATGGTTTCCACAACAGCCACTAAGTGAGGACTGCATCATAAGTTCTTCCCAAGATCCTCAAACTTGTGGCCAAGCAAGTCCTCACATGGACTCTCAGGATTTTTCCTTCATAACTGAGGGGGAACCAGAGGAAGAAGTGGGGAGTCCTGGAATGCAACATGGATTTCCTGATGGAGCAAGCCATCCGAACTTCAGCAACCGCTGTGCCTACTCTGCTGATCAGTCTGACTCTGGGGTGAGCCAACCAGGAGAGGCCAGCCAGAGAGCATCTAATCCCCTTGATTTAGGAGCACAAAGGGACACAAGTCTTCCCAGCCCACTGGGTAAACTGGTAGACCACAAAGTGATTGGGACTCCGAGACGTTCCACTAGGGCACAGAAGCCTCTTTCATATCTTGCTGACTAAGTTGTAAAATAAAGAACTATAATATTGTGTATTGCTGTATGCCACTATACTACAGAAACTAGTTCTATGTTGTAACTGTCTAAGTATGCTATCCATGAAGCCTATTCATTCAGACGTTGTTTAATCACGTTGTAACCTATATGGGGTTTTTTTTGTTCTATTACTTTTATTTTAGTGTGTTTTCTTAATGGGTCTTGATAATTGCATTGAGACTAACTTATGTTAATATTATGTTACTATTTGCGCATGTCTAAGATGGCTGATCGCTGGTTTCTGAGCTCTTAGTGCAGAGCGGTTTTCAGCTCTGCTGGGTCGCCATGGGGCTTTTTGCCATCGTTTGGCCCCTGTTCGGTTGGTGGAGCTGCCGGTGGAGCGTTGGCGCCCTCCCCTGTCGGGATACAGCCCGGAATGACAGAGGATGGAGGAGGAGAAGCCAGAGAGGTTGATTGTCTAGCTCACCAGTGAGAGGATGCTGGCGGCTGGGCGGGGCCGACTCAACTGTTTCCCTGCTTGTTCGAGCTGAGTGGAGCTGGGCCGAGTGATTTTGTGCTGGAATTCGGACTCTGCTCGTGCTTGTCTGTTTTGTTGAGACCAGGATTGTGGCAGGGGGGAAGGGGGCTTTGTGGTCGTTTCTCCCCCCCTCTGCCACTTGGCGAGTTCAGCTCCGTGAATGCAGTGGACCTGTTGGCATTGTGGTTGTGGCTATGGGGTTTGCTGCTGCTGCTGCTTTCTTGCCGCTGTGGAGGTTGCAGCTGCCCTTGTCACCATGCCTGAATCCTGTTGTTTTGGGTCTGTCACCATTGTCATCGGGCTGCCTCCCCTTTTTTGGACTTGTCATCATTTGTCATCACCACTTTGTCATCACCACCTTATGGCTTTTGCTGTCGCTGCCGCTGATTACTCTACTGTTACTACGATTGTGGCTTTGGGACCTGCCACAGGCTGACTGAACTCTGCATTTCCATCTGCTGGCACCCTCCATTGTCCGATGCTACCGTTTCCCTCTGTATGCCAGCGTATACTTTTGGAGAACTTTACTCGCTGCGAGATTCCCCCCTCTCGCAGGAGCGTCCATCTGTCTTACATAAGAACTTTCTTGATGACGGGTTCTGGGACCCTGAGAGATGGCATGCTTTAAAGAGGAGTCTGAGGGGATTTTTATCAAGATTTTTATATAAAATTTTAAGGGGATCTGGGAGCGGGGAGGCCCAAGGGATCCGGAACGAACTTGGGGGAGTTTGACCCGGACAGCAGTCCATACCATCATGGGGGGGAGTAGGAGTTTGGGGGCAGACTCAGCTCCAAGTGAGGAGGGTCTTCCTATTTCGACGGTGATTGGGAGGGGCAGAGAGTGTGAGAGCAGAGGGCTTTATTGCAATTGGGGAATGGGCCACCGCTGTCTTCAAGCGGTTGCCTGTTCCCACCCACATGGCTCTTCTTGCTCCCCCGGGGGCATAGGATTCCAGGACCCTGGGCTCAGGTTAGTTTATTTCAATGCCAGGTACGTAGTGAACAAGGCTCCCCTCATACATGATCTTATTGAGGAGGAGAACACGGACCTGACTTGCATCACGGAGACCTGGTTGGGCAAAGAGGGGGCGTCCCCCTCTCAGAACTATGCCCACCAGGCTTCTAGGTGCTTCACCAGCTGTGGGCCCAGGGCAGGGGTAGTGGGGTGGCAGTTATTATTAGGGAAAGTGCTCGCTTCGGCAGCACATATACTAAAATTGGAACGATACAGAGAGACATTATTAGGGAAAGTCTTTGTCCACGAGTGACCACTGTCCCTCAGATAGGCGGGTGTGAGTCTCTCCTTTTGAAGTGGGGTCCTGGAGTTCAGTTGGGCCTATAGATTACGTACCTGTCTCCTAGCTGTGTGTCATCAGCCCTGCCCAAGCTCCTCGACATCTTGCCCGGGTTGGTGATTGAGTTCCCCAGGCTTATAGTTCTGGGGGATTTCAATCTGCCTTCTGCGGGTGAGGCATCTGAATTGGCTCGGGAGTTCATGGCTTCCATGACAGACATGGACCTGACTCAAGTAATTCAAGACCCGACCCATAATGGAGGGCACACACTCGACCTGGTTTTTATCTCTGGACAGTGGATTAATGATCTGGGTAGTTGGGATTTAACCATCCAACCCCTGTCATGGTCCGATCATTTTCTTCTCTGGCTAGACTTTCAGTACACCACCCCCCACTGCTGGGAGGCAGAACTGACCAGGTGGTTCTGCCCCAGGCACCTGATGGACCCTGAGAGGTTCCAGATGGAGCTTGGGACATTTCCTGCTTCCCTTGCCCATGACTCTGCCGAGGCCCTAGTAGAAGCCTGGGAGAGGGCAGCTGCTGGGGCCTTGGATCGAGTTGTGACTTTGCGGCCTCTGACCCGGCGCAGATCCAGGGTGGCCCCCTGGTTCACTGAGGGTCTCCCGAGAGATGAAGCACCAGAAAAGATGCCTAGAGAGCTGTTGGAGGTCCAGCAGATCCGAATCTGACCGAACACAGCTAAGAACTTATTTTAAGTCTTACCTAGTGGTGATGGAATTGGCAAAGCATGTTTACTTTTCTGCTCTCATTGTGTCTGCAGATAACCGCCCAGCCGCCCTGTTTAGAGTGACCCACTCACTGCTTAATCAGTGACCGAGGGATGACCCCTTTCAAGGTAGGGCTGAGGAATTTGTACAGTATCTGCAGGACAAAATCGCTCAGATCCGGACTGGTTTGGACTCCGACTGGGTGGAATCTGGCGGAGTGGAGAGGACAGGTCTTGGTTATACCATTTGGGATGAGTTTAACCCTGTGTCTTTGGATGATGTGGACAGGATTATGCGTAGACTGAGCCCTATAACTTGTCTATTGGACCCATGTCCCTCCTGGCTGGTTTTGGCCGCTGGGGAGGTGACACGGGGCTGTCTCTAGGCAGTTGTCAATGCTTCATTGATGGAGGGTGTCTTCCCCTCCACCTTAAAAGAGGCAGTGGTGAGGCTCCTTCTCAAGAAGCCTGCCCTGGACCCGGCCTCCTTGAATAACTATCGTCCTGTCTCCAATCTTCGCTTTGTAGCGAAGGTTGTTGAGAGTGTTATGGCGTGTCAGCTCCCACAATTCTTGGATGAAACGGACTATCTGGACCTGCACCAGTCTGGTTTCAGGCCCGGTTACAGCACGGAAACGGCATTGGTCACACTGGTAGATGATGTCTGGTGGGCCTGGGACAGGGGTTGTTCCTCTGTCCTGGTCCTACTTGACCTCTCAGCAGCTTTTGATACCATCGACCATGGTATCCTGCTGCGATGGCTCGGGGGGTTAGGAGTGGGAGGCACTGTTCTACGGTGGTTCTCCTCCTACCTCTCGGGCTGCTTGCAGTTTGTATTGGCAAGGGGGCAGAGATCTACCCCGAGGCCCCTCACTTGTGGGGTGCCTCAGGAGTCAGTTCTCTCCCCCCTCCTGTTTAACATCTATATGAAGCCACTGGGTGAGATCATCCATGGCTTTGGGGTGAGGTATCACCAATATGCAGATGATACCCAGTTGTTCATCTCCACCCCGAGCCAACCCAGTGATGCCCTTGACATGATGTCCCAGTGCCTGGAGGGGGTGCAGGTCTGGATGGGAAGGAACAGGCTCAGGCTGAACCCCTCCAAGACCGAGTGGCTGTGGATACCGGCATCTCATATTGTCCAACATGTTCTATCTATTTTGATGGGGGGGAGGTATTGCCCCCCTCAAAAAGGGCCCGCAACTTGGGTGTCCTCCTGGATTCATGGCTTAACTTGGAGGATCATCTAACTGCTGTGACCAGGGGGGCCTTCGCACAGGTTCGCCTGGTGCGTCAGTTGCGCCCCTTTTTGGACCAAGGTGCCCTATGCACAGTCACCCACGCCCTTGTCACTTCTTGCCTGGATTACTGCAATGTTCTCTACATGGGGCTGCCCTTGAAGTGCACCCGGAGGCTTCAGCTGGTGCAGAATGTGGCCGCGTGGGTGCTTATGGGAGTTTCTCGATACTCCCATGTTACACCACTCCTGTGTGAACTGCATTGGCTTCTGGTTGCCCTCGGTGCGATTCAAGGTGCTGGTAATTACCTTTAAAGCCCTACATGGCTTAGGCCCGGGGTACTTGTGAGACCACCTGCTGCCATTGTCAACCTCCCATCGCCCGGTTCGCTCCCACAGAGTCAGCCTCCTCAGGGTTCCGTCGGCTAAGCAATGCCGGCTGGTGACCCTCAGGGGGAACGCCTTGTCTGTGGGCGCACCAACCCTCTGGAATGAGTTACCTCTGGAGCTGCGGATGGCCCCTGACCTTCGGTCCTTCCGCCGTGACCTGAAGACATGGATGTTCCAACAATCGGGCCTGCACTGACTATAGTTTTAAATTTGGTTTTATTGGGTTAATTGTTATGTATTTATTACATTTATGGTTGAATTCTTTTTTAAAATTTTTATTTTATGTTTTTTAACTTTTTATTGTTGTGAGCTGCCCTGAGTCCTTAGGGAGAAGGGCGGCATATAAATTTAATAAATTCAATTCAATTCAATTCAATTCAATCCAATATTGTCTGATCTAAGAGGGGAGGGGTGTTGTGTACTGGGTTCATAGTAATACCATGTGGGTTGCTGGAGCAGCTAACGGCTCTCCAGCAACCAAGACTACTAGTCTCCAGCACTACAATTGGCTATCCCTAGGCGGCAATGGTTGTTTCAAACCTATTGGCTGCTGCCTAGGGGCTAGACTATATATTGGGGCTAGCTGCAGCCATTTGCTTAGTACAGATTCTGCATGAAATAAAATATGAGTTTTCCTGTACTCAGCTACCTCGTCTTCATTCCTGTGCCAAAGAACCCGCTATTTAACAGACTTCACACCATAAATTAAAAATATAGAGCCTGCCTTTTGTGACACATATACATGAGCACATCTATACTTTTGACACGATCTGTACAGAAAGAAAATGTGGATAATGTAGACAAGAGGGAGGAGTCAGCCATCTTTGGAGCTTTTATTCTCAGAGCTTGTTTCAGTCTTTTAGGTTTTTATTTTGGGCATTTTCAGGAGTCACATATTTCAAGAAGTTGTTTATTTCACTTCTAATTCTGCTGTAGTATTATCATACAACATGTTAAAACCTGATTCTTTATTATGTATGGACAAAAGGGAAATAAGGATACGTGGCTGGTTAGCTGTTAAACAAATAATGTTTTAGTCTTTAAGTTATATAAGATATACAAATCTTGTGGATATATATGTCTCCATTATATAATAGATGGTGATTTTTGAGGGGTATTGGAGGTATACAGCTTGTTCTGTTTCTATATTCTAAATTGGCTGAAAGTGGATTGATGAAGGGCTTACAAGAGGCATTTGTGTGTATGAGAAGATATCTTAAATGCTAGCTCAGTTTCCCGTCTGAAACAACATCAAACAACAGTAAGAAGAAAGCAGACACATTGAGCACAAACTCAAATGTTCAGATTTTGAACAGAGATTTTCTTCCCCTGAAATAAAACTGTAAGAGATAATAGCATTTAGCTTTGGGAAAGAATATAAAGCACAATTGGCTGAACAGCATGGGAGAAAGAAAGAACCTAGAACAGGCTCTCCAAAGAATCCATCTTTCATGAATGAAGGCAAACATATGTGTCTCAGAATAATGTTGCAGGATCCAACCTGGGTTAGTCACTGGGACCAGACGATCTTGCAATCCCTATTTGTAAATCAGCACCTGCAATTATGATTCCAAACAATAAACACAGCTTTACAAAAGTGGAGGGCTTAAGCAAATCTATTTCACTCTAGAGTTTATAGATGAATTTGATGTACAATTAAAAAATACCACAGAAATAGTGGGACTAAGCAAACTTTTTGGATTGTGGTAGAATAATCACCGAGGAAATTAGGAAAATAATGAACTACCTCAAGGGATTTTTTTTAATTGTTACAGACCAACAATCTGTATCATAAAGTTACAAAACTGGATGTAGTTGTAAGATTTTAAAGAAGTGTACATTCACATGATAAATTGATGAATGGAAGATATCAAAGAAGCATAAAAATAGTGCTATATACAAAATGAATTTGTATTTTAACTGCAGTTTTTAAAGAAATACTGACACAATCTTTTTGAAAATAAGCAATAACTGAGGAAAAAACTAAGACACAGTTAAAATAGCTCCAAATAATCTGAAAATTCATTAATTCTTCTTTTTTTCTTTTTTATTAGTTTTATTCATTTATAATATAAAATGTGAAAATATAAAAGCAAATAGTAGGGGACAACAGTAGAAAAAGGGAAAAGAAAAAAGGTGTGAAGAAGGAGAGGGAACGAAACAGACTCTTTCTGTTGCAGTAAAATCAGATATTAAAATCAGATATCAACTTTTTACATTTCTATAGCAGTACAGCCATTTCTGTATCAGCCAATCAGTCTAATTGGTAAAACCTAAAATCATAATATCATTTTTTTTCCTCCAGAAGCACAAAGTCCAGAAGCGATTCCCAAATAGAAACAAAAGTGCTTATGTTCTTTTCTTTTATCAGCACAGTCAATTTGGCCATCTCTGCTAATTCCATCAGCTTTTGTAACCATTCGTCCATGGTAGGAATCGAGGCATCCTTCCACTTTTGTGCATGGAGCAATCTTGCTGCCATCACCATATATAAAATCAGTTAGATCTTCTTTTCTAACACTGTATTGCAATCAGCTTACACACAAGCACTTCATATTATTTTTAATCAATCTCCTTACAAACACTCTCTCAGCCAGGGGTATCTACACAATGTGGTCAAAAAATTCAAGATGACAGCCACACTGGTACTTATCTTTTAGGTGTGCTAGAGCCACCCCTGCTCCCAGTCTTCATGTTACTTTCTTGCTGTCCATAGTATTCTGTTCTTTCTCCATCTCACCAACCCGGCCAAAAGTTTCAGATATGTCTGCCTTATATACTTATCTAGGAATAATCCCATGAAACCAAATAATACTTCTAAGCAGCCATGGTGGTTTGTATTGGAATAATCTATAAAATGGATGTATTTATAGATGATTATTATTGCAAAGGCACCTTCAAAATATCTGAATTTCAGGATATGTGTAAAAGGAATAGTTTTGCTAAGCAGAGAGTTGACTGAAGATAGATTTCTAATATGATATGAAGTTAGCTGCCATGAAAATAACTTAGGTTTTCACTAGTGGAAAATGAACTACTGTTTGATAAATATGAAATCTGATTTTTTTACATGTTTTGCATATTTTGCATACTTTGTATAGTTCTAATATGTATTTCATGTTTAACATAAAGTATGTATTCCATATGTACATCATTTACAAATGATGTAAAATCTTATGATTCACATCGTTTACATAATATGATAACTACAATGGAATACATATACATATTTAATTAACAAACTGCTGCATCTTTAATCAAATATTCCTAGTTTTAGTAGTGATAAGGACTGGAGATTTTCATCAATTTGTGAAAATGCAAAGTCAGTGCTGTTGGGTATTGGGTCCCCCCCCCCCAGTTAGGTCACACATTTGTCTTTTTCTAACTTCAAAGCCAAATCATTATAATATACTTTATGAGGAGCTAGTCTTCATTTATTCTTTTAAAGTTGACCAAGTTGTGCCTGTTTAAATGCAAATATACCACACCAGTGCTAAATTAGTTTGTGTTCTTAGTAGCCTATAGTTATCTTGTCTAATATAGGCTTCTGATATGCTTACTAGGTCATCAACAATTGCATTCCAATACATTTGGAAAGCTTCAAGTTAAAGACAACTTATTAAATTCTAGCCCCTTTACTTATATCATATAGTAGATCAATGTTTTTGTTGCTGTTATTATTTCATGTTTAGTAACATATTACTAGCTAAAAATTAAAATTAATAAATAAGTAAGATGGTAAATACAACGGAACCAGGTATAAAGGTTGCATTGTACTTTCATTCTAAGACATCTGAAGACATTGCAATATTCTACACTGCCAAAATAACAACTTCATTCTATTGATCATGTTTAATATCACCCCAAGAAGCTTTCTTTAGAAGAGAAATTATAGCTAACCAAAAAGGTTACTTTATGCTGATGTTTGATTTTATTCTGAAGGAGAATTTAAGTTAAAAACAAGAGAAGATTTGGAATTGGAAGGTTACATATGTCACTGTTTTTCTTATATTCAGTTAATAGAAAAAATTGATAAGGACTTTGGAAATAGTAAGACTGAATCTGATATCGAATTGTGTACAAATGATGAGCGTAATATTATTAAGATGCATAAAGTGTTAATTTAGAAACAGTTTAGGAAACAACATGAAGTGAAAGTTTGTATTACAAAATGGACAAAATGTTGGATATAATTTACATTTGGATCAATGGGATATGTGGAAGAATAAAGGACTATAATTTACATTGACTTCTAATCTTAAAGAGAACATTTATCAAGTGATGTATCACTGGTTTGGCACCAGATAAATTGTCAAAATGTATAATGTGATTTCAAATATTTATTGAAAATGTAACCAAACTGTGGCTACATTCTTTCATCTTTGGTGGATGTGTAAGAAAATACGAAAATATTGTATTCTGATTCAGAAGATTTTAGAAGTAAATATACAGTTGAAACCAAAGACTTTCCTTTTGCGGTTAATGGACAAATAGATTGAAAGATCTTGTAGAATTTTATTTTTATATATGGTAACAGAGGCAAACTTTCCATATGCACAAAAGTGGAAAAATTTACAAATACCTACAATGGAAGACTAGATATAAATTATGTTTCTATGGTTAAGCTGATGGAATTGGCAGAGATGGCAAAATTGGCAGCTTTCATTAAAGAAAAGACTTCGATCAATTTCCTTTCTACCTGGAAACCACTTTAGGAATGTTTGTGAGAAAGTGAAAGAAATGAAATTGTGATTCTGTGATGTGATGATTAAAACTATATGGGATTAAAGAAATAATGGGGACTACTGTTAATTTTTGAGGTTCATGTATTGTTTTTATCTATATCTGTACCAAAGAAAATCAGAAGTCATCTTTTTTATTTTATACTTTTTTGTTCCTTTTATAGACTACTTGATTCATTTCTCCTAATGCAGCCTATTCTGGCAGCAAAAGATCAAAAGATATTCTATGTCTGGTATAAGACCTATTCAAAGCAGGTCTTGAAAAATGATTGAGTTTGCCCAACTCTTCAATTTTAGGTTAAAGTTGTGGATCAGTTCTAAAGAATAACATGCACTATTGAGGAATAAAGAAAATCCAGATGATAGTCTTGTTCTCATTATTCTTAGTGAGAGTAGACTGATTAACTAAAAACATACTCTATATCTAACTGCAAATGTGAGACTTCCTTCTTTATTTCTGTTACATTCCTTCCTGTGATTGATGAGCCATTAATTAAAAAAATCAAGCATTTATAAAGCATCTGCTTTATTTCATTTTATTAGTACCAAGGTTAAAGCTGAGTAGAATATATCAAGAACTGCCTTGATACCATCGGAAATCTCCTGAGTAATGTCAGGGAGGGCTGGAGCATGCATGGATTGCACCTCAACCAGGACGTCCTGCTGGCAGGGAGATTCTGAGTAACCACACCCACCTGCTAGCTAACTGATAATGCTCTAGGGTCATTTCCCTGAAGAAACTGACAGGCAGAAGATATTTAAATAAAACCACTGATGAATTCATGACCTGCACAGCTGAGATTAATAAAAGGTGTAAAAGAAGAAAGAAAATGTAGATAAATGCACATTCCTTTGTATCATAACAAAACTTTGACATGTAAATCAGCTGAATGGAGCAGAATAGGCAAAGAATGTGTCTCCCCGAACAGGAAAAGCAAGGGCAATTGTTCTGCACAAACTTGGCCATCAGCCAAAGCAGTCGTGTGCCATGCTTGTTTGCCTACCAGTGCAGTTGAGATTGGCAAATGCCCATACAGCTTGAAGGCGGAGGACTGGATGCCTGCCAGGAAGTGTGTGGGCTTGATGCCACTGCTGGACTCCATAGCCTGGTAGGAAGGAAGAATACAAAGGCATTCAATAATCCAAATGTCCCTCTGCTCCAAGAGAGTGGTGCCAAACAGCATTTAATGAGAGATTGCTTTGTTCCAAAGTCCTCAACATCAAGTGGGCTGGTGAGCTCATTAACCTGACTGCAGCAAATAAAAAAGGCACACTCAGAAGACTCCCATGATAGCCTACTCAATTGTGTAAGAGCTCTTTTGCTTTCTTTAGGGGGATCCATTAACAAGCAGCAGCATAAACATCACAAAGCACGCCAGTTTCCTGATTGTTCAGCTAAATTTTCTTCCCCCTTGGGGATTAGGGCCTTTCCTGAAGATAGGCCTGGTGTGCGGGAAATGTTCCATTTTTACCCAGTTGTTGCATGGTGTTCAGCCATCTTTTTCTCAGTGACTTCATTTGCTGAAAGAAAACCTGTCCTCAGAAAAAAGAATGTCTCTCCCCCTCCCATCAATGAAAAACTAAATGTTTACGGTTTTTGCAATGGTGAGTTTGGGGTGCATGAATCCTGTTTTCTATTAGATTTGGCTGTGAATATTGGTAATAGAGGTCCCAACTCTTCCCTTTATTTATTTTATTTTAATCTCATTTATATCCCGCCCTTCTCCGAAGACTCAGGGCGGCTTACAATTTAAGCACAAACCAATGTGCTTAGCAATAGCCTTCATTCTATGTATATGCCTGCTTATTAGGGCTTTCACACACACCCCAAGCGGCATTATTACAAAGTCAGCTTATTGCCCTCAACAATCTGGGTCCTCATTTTACCTACCTCGGAAGGATGGAAGGCTGAGTCAACCTTGAGCCTGGTGGGATGCGAACCTGCACTGATTGCAGGCAGCTGGTGTTACTTAAGGAGGCATTAGCCCACTGCTCCTTTATGGCTAATATTACCAATGAATTCATTATTATAAGACATACAATAATTATATTCATTAAATTAGATGGCTTTAAAAGAGGATTGGATAAATTCTTGGAAAATGGGTATTTAGGTATTCAGCAGCAAAAGTATGGCTCTCATAATTTTATTCATTTTCTTTTCCTACTCAGTGCTGTTACATTGCATCACCATGCAACATGAGTGTGGGAGGAAGACATGTGTATGATTGATATTTGACTTGGAGCATATTGCTGGAAGGGAAGGATATTGTTATTACTTCTGCTCTTGATGAGATGCCCCACTCCTGTTCCAAGATTCATGTGAATATCAATATCAAATATCAGGCTGGAGATTAACTGCAGACACTGGTATCCTCCGAGGCATAGCATGAAGCAGAGGCAGCAAAATCCTGCAGAGCCCTTGACAAGGACAGTGCTAATGTGATTGATCGTCATGTTGATCATGTGATGAATGCCTTTTCCCAAAGTGTGTAATGTGCTACACACTTCTCCTCTTCTACTTTCCCCTCTCAATTCTTCACTGACCTACTTGCCCAAAATAGAAAGTCTCATGTACTAAATGAGTTTAATCAGGCTTTGAAAGCACTTTTGCCCATCTAATATGGTAGTATTCAGTATTCAATAAAACTATCTGGAGCAAGAGCAAGAAAAAATTCTAAAGCTCTTCTTTGTGCATATCTTTATTCAAAAGAAAAAAGGTAGCAAAAATACAGAACAAGGTAAAGTAGATCTTTGAAATTAGAGATGCGGTTAGAAATACACACACACACACACAAGAGTGGTCATGATTCTTTACTCTCACATATTGCTTTTTCAGTTGGAAGCTGGAATTTTGTTGCAGTTCAGTTGCAGTTGGAATTTTGTACTGATATATGAGGCAGTCTTTGACAAAGCTATATAATCTGGCTTTCCTCTATCATCAGTAGGTATGGCACTTGCCCTCAGGAATTATATCTCCAGTTTCCAGAAATGCCTGCACTATTACCATTTGAAACATATTACTTTGTTGATCTGGTCACCAACAAGGAAAATTTAAACACATCACTTATTTTTACAATTTAAAATATTTATGAGGGGCACAATTTTATTGCTTTAAAAACAACAGGTGGTCAAAGAATTTGACTTGTTAGATTATGACCAAGGGTCAAATTAATACAAACAGCAGAGTCTCTTCTGTGGTCTACCTGAACATACCTGCAATGGAAACATGTCTTTGGAATATGAATCTAAGCAAGTTAAGCATCAGCAGGGGGCAATGACATAATTTGCATCATTTGTCCAATTATATCATGAAGTTCCTGATGTCACTGGAAAAAGTGCTCAATTCATGCCAGTGCATTTAGATATATGGATTTGCATATTGTTCCAAGCTAAACTACACCACATCAATGGCACTTCCTGGGAAGGATAAGGAAAGACTGAACTAATGAACTGAATGGAAGTTGTGAGCTTTTTTTACATGTGTCCCAAAGCTGTATCCCAAAGTTTGTAATGCAATGTTGAAAGGCACAAGATCTTGCAGATACCACTAAACCACAATATGGTGTAATTTAATAACTTGATTTATGCTGGAGCTTTTATTTATGAACGAAGACATCATGATGGTATCCATATGGTTTAGTGTAACAGTTGAATATATGCTGTTTATCTTCATAGATCAGCTGGGTTTATTCTGACAACTGACTACAGGAAAAAGTCTGTACAATTAACTTCTACCTGATTCTTATTAAAATCAGAAATACAGGGTTGGGACTAGGATCAGATACTACATTAAATAATGTGGTTAATAATATATATCTGGATAAGTTCATTTTCAAAAATGTGGGTGTGGTTACTCAATTCAATTAAAGTAATGTCTTATTTGGCTCTAAGTAGGACAAATACTCAAGTGTATTGCTCTTGAGTTGCTCAGGGAGAACAGGGCTTACTAACTCAATGAATCATGTTTCTTTCTCTATGGTAACCTAATGAATGTTGATAGTCTTCTACTAATTGCTTGCCTCCTTATTTTTTTCCTTTATTCATTTGGCTTACCAAGAGCTGAAATTCTAGCTCAAGAAGAATACAGAATTGATAAGTTATACAACATTTTTCCCCCCTGGCCATTAAAAAGCTTACTTGCCTCCTGTTCATTGAAGCTTATGGACTGCCAATTCATTACTATACATTACAACTGATTCAGATTCTTCAAAAGGCATCTGACAGTTTGACAAAAAAAAAAAAACCTGAGTAAGTATTCAGCAGTAAAATTGGGGTTCTGGAACGTACTTGTTTTTATTTATTATATTACTCAATGCATCACATCACATTGTTCTTTTGTTGGGGGAGAGAATGACACAGTCCAGAGATAGACAAAATGATAGAATAACATTTTAAAAACTTCAAATTTATTTTTCTAATAATTTTTATTCTGTTCTGTTGCTTTACATAAGGAGTTCAGTAATATAGTGAAAAAAGTCAATAGTAATAGACAAAATTTTAAGAACAATCAAAGCCTTCTTTGGTTCATTTAGCATGGTAGAAGGAAGGTAATATAGCTTTACCCATTTTATTGCTCTGCGAGCACATTTCTTTAGACTCTAGTAAGAGGGAATGTCAGCTTTTACACTGGAATAATTCACATACTGTTTGATGCCTTTTTCACAAACTAAACAAGTTATAATTTTGAAGAATTATTAATTTGTTTAAATGTACATATGCACATATATATTTAAAACACATGCAATTTTTTTAAAGAAATCTAAACAAAAAGAATCTATTTAAAAATACATTTTTGCAAAAATAAAGGAATAAATATAGACATTCATTGCATAGTGGAGCATTTTATATTTTCACAATCAAACAATTTTCAAAGTGTTACTGGACTTCAAGCAATTTTGAAATCTAGCTTACTTGAATTACTTGTATTCCAGTCACACATGCATTCTCCAAGACACATGCGAACATATCAGCTCTTGACATGGCAAGACCTGTCCTTAAATGAAAGCTTTTATGGTTTGATTTGGGTTTTCAGTTAATATTCATTTTATTTCATTGCTATGGTTTCCACATTATGGAACAATTATCCATTCCAATCAAGGAGAACATGCTGGTAGAGTTGTGTTTACTTCTCATAGGCTGCATGTAGAAGAGGGAACTGCAAAGATGCAAAAGCAGGACTCCTTTTCGCTTGATGGACACATTGCTGGTATGTCCCATGAAACAAAGAAGATCAACATAGCCTATCTTTATAGATTATGGAATTTTATGGGGTAGGGGCATGTTCTTTATTATAGAAGGCAAAAAGCTCAGTATCCAAATCCTGCCATTGGATTTACTCCACAATAATGCTTTGTTTGAATGTGACATTTTTGTTTGCCAAGACGGAAAGATCTTGGCAGGTATGAGAAATGGAACAGGAGGTATCAAAAGGAATCAGAAATGGATAGACATTGTTGTGTATTGACCCAATTTCTAATGACAGTTATAAGCTGTTAGCCGAATATGTTTAAATCAAGTCTCCAACTGTTTGCATGTTAGCTACAAGCCTGCACTTTGGGCGGGAAATGGTGCTTTAATTTCATTGGCTGCCGCCTAGTGGTAGTCCAGTATAAATAGAAGCCAAGTGGCTGTTAGAGCCACTTCTGTGTTCCTTCAATAAAGAGCTGTTGCTTTAACCTTTGGTCTGATCAATGCCTCATCAAACTCAGTATTTAACAGTAGTGATGGAGGTGGGATGTTGCTAAGAAGAGCTGAAGCACTTGAGCCAGAAGTCACTTGGGTGTGAGACCAGGCACAAGAGCCCTGTTGGGACTACGTCCCCACCCTGCCTGCCAGTAAGCCACACTGGAGGCACAGTGTTCCTGAGGGATCCGTCCCCAGGATTCACACAGCAGCTCCTTAGCAGAAGGCATCTGACCAAGACCTAGTTTGATGTTTCTCACCCTGAACAATGGAGCTCCTATGTCTCCAGGGTGGAGAATTACCTGCAGGCCAACCACGTGAGAGACAATGGACTGAAGGTTGCAACCCTGCTCTGCATGTGCGGGCAGGCGACCTTTGACATCACGGAGAACCTGATAGAACCAGCCAGCTTAGAATCAGTTACCTACGCTGATCTGAAGAGGAGGCTAAAAGAACATTTTGAACCCCGGATGTCCGTTATTGCTTGGCTGCATGCATTCAAACAAAAAGAACAACAGCCTGGGGAGTCAGTAGCTGAATTTGTGGCTGCCCTAAGGCGGGCATCCAGACTCTGTGAATTCCCAGATTTAGAGGATCGCTCAGGGACCGACTCGTATGTGGCCTGAGAAAAAGAGACTTACAGCAGAGGCTGTTTGCAAAGGAAGCCTTGATGTTCCAGGATGCATTAAAAGAGGTCATGGCAGAAGAAGCTGCCGGTGGAGCAGTGAAGGCTCTATGACCTCTGAAGACTCCCCCCAGCCAGACAGCTGTTCACCATGAAGCCACAAATAGAACAGATGACCCGGACAAAATGATAAGATTGACCGGGTGCAGAAGCTACCAAGAAGAAAGCAGCGGCCATCTGACAAGGCAGTCTTCTTCCCTACCTGTGCTGGCTGCAGAGAGTGCAGGTTCTGCACTGCAGTGTGTCAAGCCTGTGGCAAACAGGGGAACATCGGCATCGTCTGTAAAGGTTTAGAGGTAAGCTCAACCCAAAGACATTCCCAGGAGAGGTAAATGGGCCCCAGGGCAAAACAGGGTTGGATACTGCTCCAGGAGGAGGAACATTTTTAGAACAGGAGCCTATTGCCCTTTCAAAGAAAAGCTAAGATTCAGGGTCAGGCTACAAGGGGTTCCGTGTTCAATGGAACTGGACACTGGGTCAGCCCTGTCCATAATCTCCTACAAAACTTTTAATTATGTCTTCAGACAAGGCGGGAAATGAGTCAAACTCAAGCTGTCAAACCTTGTGCTGACAGACTTTTAGAATTCCCATGTAACAGTTAAAGGCAAAGCTACAGTGAAAGTCAGCTTCAAAGAGTTTGAGGGTTCCCTCAACATCATAGTAGTCGAAGGCCAGCACTCTAGTCTGATTGGGCTGGACTGGTTTGATGCCCTGGGCATCCATGTAACTGGAATCAACAGCACGTGGACAGCTGACCTGTGTGCTGTGTGCTGTGTGCCAGGAATTTGCTGATGTATTCAGCCCCAGCTTAGGCAAATACAAAGGAGCACCAATCTCCCTCCACCTTGATCCAGCAGTAACGCCAATCAGGATCAAGCCTTGCAGAGTGCCTTTTGCCTTAAAACCAAAAATAGATGCAGAGTTAGATAAGCTAGTGCAGCAGGGAGTGCTGTAACCTGTAGATAGCAGTGTGTGGGAAACCCCCATAGTCACACCTGTTAAGCCAAATGGAGATGTGTGCATCTGCACTGTTTATAAGTACACCATTAATAAGGTACTTCATCAGCATGCGTACTTAGTCCCCGTAGTTAGCCACATCCTGGCATCACTACAGGGAGGTCGCTTATTCGCTAAGCTGGACCTTGCACAGGCATATCAGCAACTGCCTGTGAATGATGCCACTGCAGAGGCACAAACCATAGTTACTCACTCATTCAGGGTTCGCTGCCTGCAGTTTGGGGTAAGTGTAGCCCCAAAGTGTAATGGAATGTACACTCAAGAATATTCCAGGTGTGTGTCCTTATTTTGACGATGTTCTAATTGCTGGAGAGTCAGCATAAATGTTAGCAGAACATCTCAGAGCAGTTCTTCAATGCTTCCGCGAAGTGGTGTTGAAGCTTAAAAGAGATAAATACCAGATAGGAGTGAACTTTACTGAGTTCCTGGGATTCAAAATAGATTCTGCTGGAATCCACTCCTCTGACTCTAAGCTTAAAGTTATACAACAGGCTCCTACACCTAAGTCAAAGGGGGAGCTGCAGGCATTTTTAGGGCTACTTAATTTCTATCATTCATTCCTGCTACACAAGGCAGCATTGGCAAAGCTGCTTCATCAGCTTCTGATAAAAAGGCACCGTGGGAGTGGACAAACACCCACGAAAAAGCTTTTAAAGCAGTCAAATCACTGCTGTCATCGAGCTCAGTACTAGCTCACTTCAATGAGAAATTGTCTGTCAGTTTAGCATGTGATGCTTCACCGTATGGCATAGGAGCAGTTTTAAGCCATCTAATGGCAAATGGGCACCAAGCACCCATCACTTATTATTCCAGAACATTATCTCCTGCAGAGAGGAATTAAGTGCAGATATATATGGAGGCTTTAGCCATTGTTGCTGGAATTTAAAAATTCCACAATTTCCTGTATGGGCGCTCCTTCACCGTTTTCATGGATCATAAGCCTCTCTTAGGTCTCTTCACTGCAGACAAGGAGACCCCACAAATCCTGTCTTCTAGAATGATGAGATGGTCGATCTTCATAGCAGCCTACAATTACAGGCTACTACATAAGCCAGGCAAGGAAATGGGCCATGCTAATGCACTCAGCAGACTGCCCCTGCCTAAAACAAATCCCGACCCTGCACCTGCTGCACGTATCCTGGCAATCCAGGATCTTTCTGAGTCTCCCCTTCACACAGGAGATGTGGCTGCTGAAACAGGCACTGACAAAACACTCAGTCATGTTCTGAGCTGAGTGTTGAGGTGGTGGCCTGAAACCAGACAAAGCCCAGAATTTCACAGTTTCATCAGAAGACAAGATCAGCTGTCAGCTCACAAGGGCTGCATATTATGTGGAAGTTGAGTAATAGTCCCACACACATTAAGAGCAAGGGTCCTAGAATCTCTGCACCAGAGACATCCTGGAATAGTCAGGATGAAGGCACTCGCAAGAAGCTATCTGTGGTGGCCAGGGTTGGATAAGGACCTAGAAGCTCAAGTAAAAAGATGCCAGGTCTGCCAGGAGACCACACCTGAAATGCCTCAAGCTCCAGTACATCTCTGGGAGACCACGCAAACTCCCTGGTCTCAAGTTCATATAGACTATGCAGGACCCTTCCAAGGACAGGTGTTCCTCATTGTTGTGGACAGTTACTCTAAGTGGCTAGAGGTAGCACCTGTCCCAACTATGACCACTGCCAGGACCATCCAGGAACTGCACAGAATTTTTGCCATGCACGGCCTGCCTGATGTGATTGTGTCCAACAACGGTGCACAATTCACTGTAGCTGAGGTCCAGTCCTTCTTACAGACCAACATGATCAGACATGCTACATCAGCCCCCTTTCATCCTGCTTTGAATGGTCAAGCAGAAGATATGGTCAGGATGACCAAGAAGTTGTTAAAGAGACTAACAACTGGTGATTGGCATCATCAGCTGGCAGACTTTTTGCTCTGCCAGCACACAACTCCATGCACCTCAACGGGCCACAGCCCAATGGAACTGACATAGGAATGTCGGTTGACCACAAAGCTGGACCGTCTCCATCCTGACTGGGCAGCCATGGAAACAGTGCAATCCAAGCCCCTGCGGAATCTGCAACTGGGTGAGAAAGTTTGGGTGAGAAACTATGGACAAGAGGCACTGTGGGTGGTAGCTGTGGTTTGTAAGGTATCAGGGCCACTGTCGTATGAAGTGGCCCTGAAAGACGGTCGTGTGGTTCAGTGCCACATAGACCAACTGTGATGGCGACAGGCTAATCAAACCCTGGCCACTGACAGAGAGGAGAGCCGGGAGCTGCCTGGTGACCTCCACATGCCTGAGTCTCCTAAGTCTTGTGAGACTAGCAGGAAGATGCATGGTAACTTAGCCACATCTGAGTCATCACAGACTCTTGAGACTATGTCCCCTGAATGGGAATTGTCAGCAGACTTGTTCCCCAGACTGTCAGATTGTGCTGCATTTGAAGAAACGGGCACCGATCAACCTGATAGTACTGCACAGGACAGCAACGGTCTACCCAGCCAGAACATTCAGAAGGGTACTGGTCTACCCAAAGCGAGCAGGTCTAGGAACCCCAGTCTACCCAGCCCATCTAAAGGGCTTGTAGATTGGGGGCCTCTAACAATGTTACGGCAATCAGAGTGGGCATGAAACCCACCTTATCATTATTTGTGATATGTTGATTTATCTAGGGGGAAGGGGTTTTGTGTATTGACCCAATTTCTAATGGCAGTTATAAGCTGTTAGCTGAATATGTTTAAATCAAGTCTCTAACTCTTTGCATGTTAGCTACAAGCCTGCACTTTGGGTGGGAAATGGTGCTTTAATTTCATTGGTTGCCGCCTAGTGGCAGTCCGGTATAAATAGAAACCAAGTGGCTGTTAGAGCCACTTCTGTGTTCCTTTGCTTTAACCTTCAGTCTGATCAACGCCTCATCGAACTCAGTATTTAACAGAAATCATATCTATGCCCTTTCTGCGGCAGGATGACTGGATCCATATGCCTTCTGGGCATAGAAGCAGATTCCCATGTATAAAATAGCCTATTTAGATTGTTTCCAGTATTTTTTTCCCCACACTACAGACATGAGATTCATTCTTTTTTTTTTAAGGACTTGAATTTTTCCCTGATAAGTAATCTACTGAGAAATAAATGTTTTCTTAGTGTTTTGCAGAAAGAGTAGGCTGGTTTTGATACTGATGCCAAGAGAAAGCATGCCAATAAAGATAAAGAAGTTTGCCAGGAAGATGTTAAGGCAAAGTAGATAGCAGCTACCATGAGATTAGGGTTTTCTTATCATTCAGTGTATTCCCATTGGTTTTGATGACATTATGTTTATTCTTCAAGTTAATGTAAAATTCTACTGCAGAGTCATTTGTTTAGTTCAAAGTCAGGGAAATGATATGGCTGTGTATTCTGTTTTGTTTTTTTAATGAGAGAAACATATCAAAAAGGATTAACATACCAGTTTGAATAGCTGACTCTGAGATCTGCATGAAATGCAAGGGTAAGATGACCAGTACTGTTGCCTTCCAAAATATACAGTGAAATGGATCAAGTAATTATTCCTGGAATAAACCAGGAAAGTGATATCCATTCAGTAAGAGATCCAACCTTCTTAGTCTTAGGATTTTTTTTTCTTGAAAAGCCAAAATCAGAAACATTTTATTTCACCCCTTTTTTAATCCTGCTCACCCAGTGAATGGAGCCAAGAGTTTAAAAACATGAGAACTTCTCTCAATGTCAGTCAAGCTGCTTTTCCAGTCATCATCTTTCAAAATTCAATTTTCAGAACATCTTTTATTGCTAAAGTTTGAAATAGGTTGTAGTTTATTTCCCATTCAGGACAGTCGTTATATCGACAACTATCCTTATGTGGCAGTCAATAACCCGGCTCTGTTTTAAAATAACATATGGTCTTCACTAAAGCTAAATCTGAATCATAGTTATTTATGTTGATTATTAGGGTTTCCTCTAAACATTTTGGATAACAGATTGAAATTGTTTAAATCAGGGGTCTCCAACCCCTGGTCTGTGGACCGGTACCGGGCCACAGCATGCCAGAAACTGGTCTGCACAAACAAGCAAAGCCCCATCTTCGGGATCCAGGCAGTACATGAAACCTCACCCCATCCGGTCTGCAGAAAAACCTCTCTCCATGAAACTGGTCCCTGGTGCTCAAAAGGTTGGGGACCTCTGGTTTAAATGACCTTTACATTTTATTTTTCTTGTAGTCGTATCTGTTATCATGATATTCTTTCCATAAAATCCCTTCTACAAACATATGTGGAATCCATATTTACAAAGAGAATAGATAAATAATTCTCCTTTTAAAACATTATTAATTAGATTTTGTAGATATATTAAGCGATGATTTTTACTGCATTTATTGCAGAAGATGACATCTATCTTGGCAAAATCCAGAGGAAATCTTCTTAAAAGAGTACCAAAATGACAGGAAGAAAATCTGATCACTCAACTAAACCAGTTGTGTAAAATCTATACCCCATATGCATTGTTCAGGTAGGGAAAGAATATGAAATATGAAAATGCTGACAGTCCATAGGGACTCAGGAAAGGACTGTAGATTACACAGAGAGCATACCTGCTTGATGTACACAGTCATCCAATTCCACTCTCTGCAGTTCCAGTTTATTAGGAAAGATGAAGTACCAAGTGATGGGAGAAAAAACCCTGCCGGAGGTTGTGAGATGCTGCTGCCGCCTATGAGTACTAGACGGGAAGATTCTTTGAGACATTTTTGGCATTCTAGAAGCATGAGGTGGGCTGATCATAGATATTTTTCTATATAGCCAAGCCCTGCAATCCAGTGCTTGTATGGTACCCACAATGCTCTTTATCAAAATAAAGGATATCATTGAAAAATCACCATAATGAAAGACATTTTAATAATCCTTAAAAAAGCTCTGCAGTCTTGCAAGGTCACCAAATTTTTTGATATTATTTTAAAATCGGTACACTGCTTGAAAAAGTTGCTCAATCCTGCTGTAGAACATACTGATATGCTGTGTCAGGGAGAAAACCTAGAAAATGTCCTGTTTCTATGTTGTCCTTAGAAGTTTAAATAAAAAATCTAAAAAAGAATTGTGAAATGAAAATTAAATACACAATGTTTTCATACAGATATTATTTAATCCTCCTCTACATGGTAATATTTACCAGTGGAAAAGAAATTCTGTTTAAAACCTCTAGTAAAGTAGGCAACTCATAAATACTGTTAACATTTATAGCAATGAGTCATATTTAAGCCAAAGGTCATTAAAAATCAATAGAAGAAAATTTTGCATACAATCCCTGATCAGCAATGAACAGCTCGGGTAACCATGTAGTAAAATCAGTGTTCAAGACTATCTCAGTTAGTGTTCTACCAGGGAAATATTTTGCCAGCATCATCCTTCAGTCTATTACATATATACCAATATTACAACTTCATGCATTTTTAAGACATGGACCATAAACCAAAATGCAATAGAGACAAATCAAATTCTTTCTCTCCTCTTTCCCTTCTCCATGGTAAATAAGTAATGTACTATGCTGAATGATGAATGAACTATTGCACAGGATATTCTGGGTACTGAGTTGTAGGATTAGCAGTGATCCTGTGGCAGCAAGTCTATGCATGCATGCTTAGGAAAAATCTCTTTGGACCACACAAGATACAATTCAACAAAATGTGGTAGAATCCTATCACCAAGTATGGCATTTGAAATACGTTAAGATTATGTGTGTGTGTGTGTGTGTGTGTGTGTGTATTATTATGTAATAAATTATTTTGATCCAAAAATGGCAGTCTCTTCCACTTGCACAAACTGATTAAGAAGGTGGTGTTAAGGGATATGATAAAAACAGAAAGAGCGAGAAAATGTTGCATTTAAGATGAATGATATGTTGCATCTGACTGTGAAATATATAGGCTCATGGAGCCTTGATTAATCTCTATTTATTTCATTAAATTTACTATGGCAACTCACAGTCTACTGCAATGGGCGGCCACAACAAATTTAATGAAATAAATAAATGCATACATACATACTTTCTATAAAGGGTTTTGAAGAACTGAATAAATAATAGTGATAAGAAATGAGATGTGCCTCTTTGAACAAATAAACGTGGATTTAATATGAAATTGGTTATCTTTTATTAAAATAGGTAATTTCCCTTTAAGATCAGTTTTTCAATTTAAGGTCTGAAAAAGGGCCCAATATAACATCACTTTCAAAGATGATCTGAGGAGATGAAAGAAACATTAGATGGCTTAATATATAATCTAGGTCAGGGCTTTTCAACCAGTGGTGCGGGTACCACCTATGGTACATTGGCACATGGTAGGTGGTATGCGACCATCCTAGAAAAGTGGTAGTGGGGGAGGGGAATGGCAGCACCGCACAAGCCTGAGTGAGAGATGGCTGGAGCTCCATGGCTGTCAGGGCTCAGTGGAAGTGCCAGGATCAGCGCCAGGCTCCAGCTGGAGCTCGGTGCTGATCCTGGTGCTTCTGCTGAGCCCAGAAGAAGTGCCGATCAGCTGGAATGTTGCAGCATATTCATGGTCTTGTGATTTACATTGAGATGCTTGGCAACTGATTCATATTTATGATGGTCACAGTGTCCCAGGGTCATGTGAAGTGACCAAAACCTACTGCAACCACCCAGCGGGGGGGGGGGGGAAATAAAAACCAAACAACCCCCCACCCCCACTGCCAATCCTCAACAGAAATGCTCACAACAATGAAAACCTCAGACAGGAGGAAGAGCACTGCCAGGCAGGCAGGCAGGTGTCTTGCTTGGCTGTGGCTTGGAGGGCACTTTTTTTAGTGCCATTGTAACTTCAAACACTCACTAAGCGAACTGTTGTAAGTCGAGAACTACCTGTACTTCATCACTTTTTTCTTTTCTTTTCTTTTTTGTCATCAAGTTTTTGACACCTTGCTAGGCGACTGGTGGTACTCGGATGTTGCCTTATCCTAAAAGTGGTACAATGGGAGAAAAGGTTACCCAGCCTTGGCTCTTTACCCACCCAGTGATTTCAGTCTCTTGGTTAACAGCAGCTCTCTCCTCTGCAGCATCCCACCTTCATTGCCACTATTGAGTAGTGGGCTTCAGTTGGCAAGGAGCAGACCAGCACAGTTACAACATTATTTATTGACTCAAACTAGAACCCGGAGAACTGTAGGCAATTGCCTGTGATTTATACTCTGAGCCCACAGGGCCTTAACCAATCACAATACTTGAAAAACCCGCCCAAATATGAATATTCAAAGTTTCCCTCCAAAATAGTTGGGAGTTAATAGTCAGGGTTAGTTTCATTTTAGCTTCACAAGCAGTTGGAGTTAAGTTAGTTTCACTTTAGCAGGGATTAACACAACTTTATATATATTCAATACATAACAGTTCCAGCACTGCATTACACTCTAGCAGCAGTCCCAACTCTGATTAGTTAGAGTCTGGCCTGGCCTACCCTCTCCCTCTAGTGACTAGTTGCTGCCCTGGGCTGTCATTTCATCCTGGATTACTGGGACATTATGTTCTCTATTGGCTGTCAGTTCTGCTTTTAAATAATCTTGCCATTGAGTCAATCATGGCCCATTAAGTCAATCAGCTATTCTCAGACTTAAGACGTTCACGTTCCATCCAACTCTTAGATCTCCCAGATGGTATCCTTTGTCTTTCTTTCCAGGCAGAATGAAGCATGCTCTCCTTATTTTTCCATTCCCAGGCCCACAAAGCTTCCTTTTCCTTTTCTTTATTTCTTAAACATTAAATTACAATATAGTGTTGCTATTTGTTCCCATAATGCTGAGTTCTCAATTCTTCCTTGCTGTGAGCTTTCTCCAGACCAACAGAGGAACCTAGAAATAAAAGAACAAACTGTTGCTTTGATTCCTGTATCACCAGAACTACAATGGTACAATTAAGGAACGTGTGTGTGTGTGTGTGTAAAGAAAGTTAATTTCAAAGGAGCGAATGTGAGATGGCAATCTTGTTTACAAACATTTGAGAAAACAAAAGCTCATTGACTAGTGAGAAGGGAACAATCATTAAAAGGAAAATGAACAGTGGTAGACCAGTCCACACAGAAGCCAGCCAATGAGGCTTGTCTTCCCTACATAGATGAAAAGGGCATAAAGGTAAAGGTAAAGGTAAAGGTTCCCCCGCACATGTGTGCTAGTCGTTTCCGACTCTAGGGGCCGGTGCTCATCTCCATTTCAAAGCTGAAGAGCCAGCGCTTGTCCGATGATGTCTCCGTGGCCATGTGACCGGCATGACTAGACGCCAAAGGCGCACAGAACTCTATTATCTTCCCACCGTAGTGGTCCCTATTTTTCTACTTGCATTTTTATGTGCTTTTGAACTGCTAGGTTGGCAGAAGCTGGGACGAGTAACAGGCACTCACTCTGCTACGCGGCACTCGGGATTCAACCCGCCAAACTGCTGACCTTCTGATCGACAAGCTCAGCGTCCTAACCCACTGAGCCACCGCGTCCACGAAAAGGGCATAGGAACAACCAATCAGGGCCTGAGGGGGCCAGTGCCTGGATTGATTCCAAACCCAACCCTATGATCAACCCAATGCAATTCATTTGAATTTAAGGTGGTTTACAGCTTAGAATGCAGTGCCAAAAGTCTACCTGACTAATGGCAATGATAACAGAAGGGAAGGAAAGAGAAGAACAACAAATAAAAGGAGGATTCTATACTAAATAAATTAGTGATTTTTACCATAAGCTCTCTTGCTGAGGCATCATGGATTTGAGAGCAGAAGGACCAGAGGTCTTAAGAAGAAGATCAAGAAGACTGCAGGGCAGATATTATGGCAGCTTCCTCCATTTGGATCCTGCACAGTTGTCAGATTATTTTATGCTAACCCTGGATTCAGGAAGGACACATCTAAACAGCATTTGGCTTTGGTTGGCACTTTTAGAAAGCCATATTACTAATTTTGCTAGCTGATACAGTTATGGCTAAATCACATTTAAGATAAAATAGTCTCTGTTGCATTCCAAGCAAAAGATATCTCCATTGTAGTCCATTAATTCTCTTGCAGTGACTGCAGGAAAAACAACAACCTTTAGGATGCATTAGTGGTATTGATTGATCTGTCGGTAGGTATTAGTAAACAACAATGTCCTTTTTCCGGGAAATGGTGGCCTTTCATTATATGTACCTCTCCAGTTAAGATTAATAAATTATTACAAGAATAATTTGCTAGTTTCTTTTTTAAAATAGAAATAGGAACCCCACTTTAGATTGACATTTCCTTTTCTGGATTTTAGCCCCAAGGTAAATTTTTGGAAAGTTTGTAATGAATTAATCTTATCTCAGAATTAATTAATTAACATGTGAGATTGGGAAGGAGTGAGTTTATTACCGGGCACAGTAGCTGCCAAGCTTCACTCATAAAGTGTGCATTCTTTTTTAAATCTGCTGGCCAGATTCAAATCTAATGCAAATAAGCTTTCTTTTTGCCTGCAAAATAGGTTTGACTCCTGGCAGCTACCTAAACAAGCCCGTACTCAACTTAGAATTATTTCTAAGTGAGGAAATTTTAATTAAATATTGCCCATTGTTCAAGAATGTACAAAGTACATGAAATTGTAATCTGTGATTATATATATATATATATATATATATATATATATATACACACACACATGCATATCACTATTTTTATTCAATAAATGTTGTGAAAATAAAGGACATTCATGTGCTTTGTGGGGGGAGAATTCATAAATAGGGGGGATATAAAGCCTGTCAGAGCTCTAATTTTCAGGATTCTAATGAATATCAAAAGAGTCCAGCATTTCTGACTTTGACAAATTGCAGATGAGATTTTATTCATTAAGAGGACTGCTAATGTTTATTTAAATGCAATTTACTGTTGCATTATTGATTAACTCCTGCAAAATTATCTTACAAGGAGCACGTGTAGCAAGAAGATTTCAGGTTGAAAAAGGATTTATCTAGGGAAGGCCTGTAGGCTTGATTTAGGCCCCAGGACATGAGAGTTTTAATTTATCTGGAAAGAAAGGCCTGGTGGAAGGTTTGCTTTGTTTGCATTTAGACAGCAGATGAAAGGGGTTTTGATGTTGAGCTGGGAGAAAATGTCTGCCATTCTTGCTATTCATACAGAGAACTGAGTACAAGGCAGAAAATCTATTACTGGGGACAAGGATTTTTTCCCTTTAAAAAAAAAGCTTCTTTCCTCAATTGGACTGTGCACAATATATTATCCAATACTAGAAGAGTTTTTGTTCCTCTTCTAGAAGCTCTAAATTTTCTTTAAATATACTACTTTTCATTTACTACAATGTTTGCAATGTAGTCAAATGCATTTGATCACAGTTCTAATGAAACTTCTTTTCATGGCATGTTAATGGAATTGGAAAAAAATCAGATTCCATCAGCAGCCCCCCTCCTTCTCTCTGCACAAGGTGTTGGAACAGGCATTGTAGGCATAAATCTAATGTGGTGACATCAGTGTGCAGTCTGTTCATATGGCATTGCTCCCCAATGCCCTGAGTTCATTTAACAGCTTTCAGTAGTGTACATTCAAATATACACTCTCATCAACATGCCTTCCCCAATCTGTGTCTTTCTAAATGTATAGATCTACAATTCAAATCACCACAATATGGGTGGGGGAAGCTAAAATAGCACCCATTTTGCTCTCCTCTTTGAAATGGAAATATAGGTTACTGTGAAATCGTCTTTCTAGGCTGCTGACATCCATAACTGAAAAACAACAGTGCTGTTTGTACAGCCTGATCATCTAGATCATTGTGAAAGTAGTATATTGTGGGAACATAGGGAAGGAGGTCAGTTATTCCATTGATGAAATTTATAGGTGTTTTGATTCAGTCCTGAACAGATCTGTATTGTGGAAACATACAAACCCACTTAATTGCTCTATTTTGACTGTTTAGTTTTCCTGGAAAAAATGCTGGAAAGTATAGTTTAAAAAAAAAGCTTCTCCGTGATAGAATTCTCTCCCTAGGTCTGGCAGCACAGAACACAGCTTCTAAACAATGATTGACTCCAGCAGTCAACTCATGATTATTGCTGTCTCCTTGACCAATGGGTAGGTCTCATGGGATACCATATACATCCTAGAAAAATATTCCCAACTTTGCACACAGTGTGAGTATATGCTGGTAGAACCACTCTTGAGGAGATTTGATATTTAAGTGACTTGACTAGGTTAAACAAGTTGAGGTAATAGGGCCAGAATGTTATATTTCAGTAGACATCAGTTTGGGAATTACATGACATATGAGAAATTGATAAAGGGAGCAATGATTTATTGTATATCTATGACTTTTATTTATTGTTGTTTTGCCAGTTAAACAGCAAGCTTTCAATCAAAGGAGGATCTATATCTGAACATATGCATAAATCCATTGTTTATGTATTCTTTAGTTTGTTATATTTAATATTGGAAATTGGAAAAAAATACAGCAAAGGGAAAATGTAGATAGTGATTACACTATGAAAAACAAAAAGCAAGAAAACAAAACAACTTCAGTGATGAGAAAGCATAATGAGAAAGCACAAAGAGCAAGAAACAAAATAACAAAAAACAGAATTCCAATAGAACTGAAGGGGGTAGGGGATGTTCTTTGTTCTTTTAGAAATACTTTCACAATTTTATTTTGCAGGAAAAATATATTATTAACTCAATGGGCATATCTTTGCCAAAAATATAAAATAAAATTTAAAAAATCAACAAGTTGGTCCTAAGTTAACTACTGCACTTTCCAAAAAGAATTAGGACAAATATGATCTAATAAGAAGCAATGATTTTTACTTTGTATTATAATTTTTTGTCTTCCATCACGTAACTCTAGGGTTCAACTTTTGTCCAGACCTTGACCAGGAGTCAAAACTGACTCAAAGACACATTCATACAGATGTAAATACTGAAGACAACAAGCATTTAGTAAACCTAGAGGTATGTCTGCTGTCCCATCTTTGCCAGCCACATTCTCTAATCTTCCCACACTAACTAGGATGGTCCCAATTCTAGGCATATTTTGCTGGAATGTTACATTGTTAGGTTTTCAGCTATGACACAAGCATGAAGCTCCTTCAACCAAAATCCCACTTCAGACCCATTCTAGAACATTACCTGTTTTATCGGTCTCATACTTTTTCATTTGTTTATATTTAGTGATTCAGAATTGGGCTGTAATATAATATATCTATTTCTAATGTTGTGGTTACCACTTGAGTTTAAAATAAATTAGCCAATGCAGTAATAAGACTGCCAAACTGTGTTGTCTCAAAGTTTCTTCAAAAACATACTATTTTAAAAAATGAGAGCTCCATTCAGATTAATGAACTGTATCATACCAATAGAGACTGTGTATTTGATGTTATGTGTCTTTCAGTTCAAAGTGAAAATATTGTATTGAGGTTGTGTGTATGTTTTCATTTAGATGGATTACATATTCATCATTTTCCTTTTTCATAAAAAGGCATTCTGTAAATCATCCACATATCCTTTTTGTTTCCTTGATACGCCTCCCATGAAATTGGTGGCTTTAATGTCAAATCAAGGAATAGTAAAGCTTAGCTGGAGTCTCTGTTCCAACTTCTGGTATAAGTCCAGTGAGTTCAATGGAATTATACAGAGGATAAATCAGCTCCTTCATGTCTAGCAGGTATGCTATAAATTTAATTTCATGGCAAACTGAAGTCTATTACTGACAATCACAGAGAACAGCCATCTCAGCAATGCCATCCTTCTTTTTTATGGAGTCTTTTTGTGCACATTTTTAGTTTTCACAAACTTTGCCTGCACCTTCCAATAAAAAAAATGCTTTTTGTTGGAGCACAATGACAACAAATTAACCACAAAACAGATTTCCAGTAGATGGCCAAGCAGTAACTCAGGGAGAAACTGATCAGCTGATTTTACCTTTAGGGAAGCAGAGTGCTACACTTGTTGGCAAATTTTGCTAACCTAGTCAAGAAAGTGTGCTATGAATTTCTAACCATTTCACTCCAGAGGCTGGGGGCAGGGGATAAAAAATATGCAGCATAATTCAAAAATGGCTTGTTTTGTTCCAATTTCAAGGCATTTAAGTTGGAATATTCAAAATACCCTATGGAGTAGAATAGAGTTATTTAATACTTGGTATCCTGCCAGTATGACCTCTTCCTGCCCTAAGGACTGACACTGTGTCCCTTTCTCTCTCTGCAGAACTAATTGCTTATCAAAATGAAATTAGAGCTGCAAATCAGCACCCTGCTGTGATTAGACTCTGTTGGAACTGTATCTTGCTGTAACAATATGAATTTAATCTGCTCCTGAAATGGCCAAAGCTATCGTTGATTTCACTATATACACACACTCAGTTACAGTTGCACACAATTTTTTTAGCTTAAAATGTCTTAGAAAATATGTTTAATAAAAAGCTTTACAAAAAGGTGGAGTTTGTTCAATGAGCACAATTACAGCTCTTTTATGTAGAAATTGCATTAAGCTGTCAGACTCACTTTAATAGTACACCTTTTTTCAAATGTTACATCATTTTAGATGTTTGCCACTGTGCAAAAGATTTTAGAAGAAACCCACACTGAACCCCTCAACATTTCTGGTTAAGAAAGTCTTCTTTCTGAAACCTTTGAAGTTGCAGCTCATTAGGCTAGACATTATTAAGCTGAAAAGATCTGTCTTCTGGCATAATGTGGCAAATTCCTACCTGAACTGATTGAACACATGAGCTTTAACTGATTAATCAATCAATATACACTGTATCTGTATTTGTTGTTATTGTTGTTGTTAGTTGCGAAGTCATGTCTGACCCATCACGACCCCATGGACAACGTTCCTCCAGGCCTTCCCTGTCCTCTACCATCTTCTGGAGTCCATTTAGGCTCATGCCTATTGCTTCAGTGACTCCATCTAGCCACCTCATTCTCTGTTGTCCCCTTCTTCTATTGCCCTCAATCTTTCCCAGCATTAGGCTCTTCTCCAGTGAGTCCTTCCTTCTTATTAGGTGGCCAAAGTATTTGAGTTTCAACTTTAGGATCTGGCCTTCTAAAGAGCAGTCAGGGTTGATCTTCTCTAGGACTGATTGGTTTGATCACCTTGCAGTCCAAGGGACTCGCAGGAGTCTTCTCCAGCACCATAGTTCAAAGGCCTCAATTCCTTGGCGCTCAGCCTTTCTTATGGTCCAACTTTCACTGCCATACATTGCAACTGGGAAGACCATGGCCTTGACTATATGCACTTTTGTTGACAGGGTGATGTCTCTGCTTTTTAGTGTGCTGTCTAGATTTGCCATAGCTTTCCTCACCAGGAGCAAGTGTCTTTTAATTACTTGGCTGTAGTCTCCATTTGTGGTGATCTTGGAGCCCAGGAAAATAAAATGTGTCACTGCCTCCATTTTTCCCCCATCTATTTGCCAAGAATTGAGAGGGCTGGATGCCATGATCTTGGTTTTCTTAATATTAAGTTTCAATCCAACTTTTGCACTCTCCTTCTTCACCCACAACAAGAGGCTCTTCACTTTCTGCTGTTAGAGTGGTATCATCTGCACATCTTAGGTTGTTGATATTTCTCCTGATAATCTTAATTCCAACTTTTGATTCATCTAGCCCTGCCTTTCTCATGATGTGCTCTGCATATAAGTTAAATAGGCAGGGCGAGAGTATACAGCCTTGCCGGACTCCTTTCCCAATTTTGAACCAATCAGTGGTTCCATGTCCAGTTCTCACTGTTGCTTCTTGACCCACGTATAGGTTTCTCAAGAGACAAATAAGATGGTCTGGTACTCCCATCTCTTTAAGAACTTGCCACAGTTTGTTGTGATCCACACAATCAAAGGCTTTAGCATAGTCAATGAAGCAGAAGTAGATGTTTTTCTGGAACTCCCTAGCTTTCTCCATGATCCAGCGTATGTTGGCAATTTGATCTCTAGTTCCTCTGCCTCTTCGAAATCCTGCCTGTACTTCTGGTAGTTCTCGATCCACATGCTGCTGGAGTCTAGCTTGTAGGATTTTAAGCATAACTTTACTAGCATGTGAAATGAGTGCAATGGTGCAATAGTTTGAACATTCTTTGGCACTGCCTTTCTTTGGAATTGGAATGTAAACTGATCTTTTCCAATCCTGTGGCCACTGTTGAGTTTTCCAAATTTACTGGCAAATTGAGTGTAGCACTTTTACTGCATCGTCTTTTAAGATTTTGAATAGCTCAGCTGGAATACTGTCACCTCCACTAGCTTTGTTGTTGTTCAGCTTTCCTAATGCCCACTTCACTTCACATTCTAGGATGTCTGGCTCGAGGGCATTGACCACCTCATTGTGGTTATTAGGGTTGTTAAGCTCGTTCTTGTATAGTTCTTCTGTGCAATTTTGCCACCTCTTCTTAATCTCTTCTGCCTCTGTTAGGTCCCTGCCATTTTGGTCTTTTATCATGCCCATTTTTGCATGAAACGTTCCCTTCATCTTTCCAATTTTCTTGAAAAGATCTCTGGTCCTCCCTATTCTATTGTTTTCTTCTATTTCTTTGCACTGTTCATTTAAGAAGGCATTCTTATCTCTTCTAGCTATTCTCTGGAATTCTGCATTCAATTGGGTGTATCTTTCTTTTTCTCCTTTGTCTTTCACTTCCCTCCTTTCCTCAGCTATTTGCAAAGCTTCCTCAGACAGCCATTTTGCTTTCTTGCATTTCTTTTTATTTAGGATGGTTTTAGTTGCTATCTTTTGTACAATGTTGTGAACCTCCATCCATAGTTCTTCAGGCGCTCTGTCTATCAGATCTAATTCCTTAAATCTATTTGTCACTTCTACTGTATATTCGTCAGGGATATGATTTAGTTCATACCTGAGTGGCCTAGTGCTTTCCCCTACTTTCTTCAGTTTAAGCCTAAATTTTGCAATGAGAAGCTCATGGTCTGAGCCACAGTCAGCTCCTGGTTTTGTTTTTACTGACTGTATAGAGCTTCTCCATCTCTGGCTGCAGAGCATTTAGTCAATCTGATTTCTGTGTTGACTGTCTGGTGATGTCCATGTGTAGAGCTGTCTCTTGGGTTGTTGGAAAAGAGTGTTTGCTATGACCACCATATTAAATTCTATCAGTCTGTGCCCTGCTTCATTTTGTATTCCAAGGCCAAACTTGCCTGTTATTCTGGGTATATTTTGGCATCCTACTTTAGCATTCCAATCCCCCTTGATGATAAGGACATCATTTTTTGGTGTTAGTTCTATAAGGTGCTGTAGGGCTTCATAGAACCAGTCAATTTCATCCTCTTCAGCACTGGTGGTTGGGGCATAGACTTGGACTACTGTGATATTGAATGGTTTGCCTTGGATTCGAATTGAGATCATTCTGTCATTTTGGGGATTTTATCCCAGTATTGTTTTTCCTACTTTTTTATTGACTATGAAGGCTACTTCATTCTTCTGAGGGATTCTTGCCTGCAGTAGTATCCCTGATGGTCATCTGAATTAAATTCACCCATTCCTGTCCATTTTAGTTTGCTGATTCCTAAGATGTCGATGTTCAGTCTTGTCATCTCTTGTTTGACCACGCCCAGCTTTTCTTGATTTATGGATCTTACATTCCAGGTTCCTATGGAGAAAAAATCTTTATAGCATCAGACTTTCCTTTCACCACCAGATACATCCACAGCTGAGTTTCCTTTCGGCTTTGGTCCAGTCGCTTCATACTTTCTGGTTCTACTAGTACTAGCCCTCTGCTCTTCTCTTCTCCAGTAGCATATTGGATGCCTTCCGACTGAGGGGCTCATCTTCCAGCATCATATCTTTTTGCCTTTTGGTACTGTTCATGGGATTTTCATGGCAAAGATACTGGAGCGGGTTGCCATTTCCTTCTCCAGTGGATCACGTTTTGTCAGAACTCTCTGCTATGACCTGTCCTTCTTGGGTGGCCCTGCACAGCATAGCTCATAGCTTCATTGAATTAGGCAAGCCCTTCACCACGACAAGGCAGTAATCCATGAAGGGGTATATCTGTATATGGGGGGGAAGTATTAAGGGGGAAGGGCATACCCTAATTTCTGTGACTCTTATAGCAGGCCCAGATTTTGTCACTGCAATTTGGTAGTAAAATCATCCATTCATGGCAGTGTATTTTTTTTCCATATTTTAAGGGAACAGAAAGATATATTTTAATTTCTCTGTTCTGCTCCCAAAACATACACAACATGCATCTGAATGATGGCATTGTATCCTCTGTCATGCTTGTGACCTTCATCGGTTGATTTTTAAAAATAGAATGTATGGTTCCTGTTTGCAAAAAAGAGGGATGTGCTGTCTCTAATATCCTGTGAAGTCACCCATCTTGGTGTGTAACTTTCTTGCCTTGTCAGTGTGTAACTGTAATAGTCACATTCTATATATTTACAATTTCAGCTCAGAAAATCTCTTTATAATCCAGACCAATAATTATTAAATAGACTAGATCCTTTAACTGAACAGGTTTTACTCACCAGGAGTGACGTTGAAGCTCTTTTCAATGTTATGGTTTATTCACTGTCAAAATAACACCATAGTTTGCTGACTGTCATATGGAGGTATTCATTCCCTCTCCCCCCCCCCCCGGCTTCCCAATACCTTACATCTCACTGGATGTTGGTCTCAGATTTCCCTAGAATGAAACTAAAGCTAACTTCCCTACTAGGATTAGTGGCCTGTCTAGCAAAGACGACACCTAGTTAAGAGCATCTAATGAGGCATAGGGAAGAGACTATCTATGATTTCCTCATTAATTATTTATAATGCCTCCTTGAATCATTCAGGCATCATTGTACTGATATAAAAATACTGACATCAGGCTTTCTATTACCTAAATGATGCTCGGTGATGACTTAAAGATGAATATCTAGTGGGGAAGAATTCATATGCTTTAACTTTTGAGATCAGAGAACCTTTTCATTCTAGCCAAATAGATGGAATCTATTAAGTACTGGATATCCTTTACAAAAGATCCATGACAGCACTGTTGATTCTAGAACAATTATTAGCATTGGCATTCTGCTGCCACACAGGTTTCTACCAATTTTATGATGCCAACTCTTCAGATTCAAACTTATTTTAACTAAGGAATTACAAATTATTTATGAAGCCTTCATAATGAAATCACCATCTTCCAGGAGCTTCAGAAACCAAATACACTTTTACAGGCTTGTTAAAGATCTCTAACCAGATACAGCATTTCTCCAGAATAATCTGAATTTCCATAGTTTTTTGTATTAGTTGTATGTGTGAGAGGTTTTTACTTGTATCTTAAGGATGTCAGGGAACCAGACATTTAAATATGTTATAATCTTCATATCCAGGCTGGAAAATCTCACTGTATTCCTACTTTATTTTGCTATATAAATATTTGTTGTCTGGCTCATACAGTGTAATATTTAGCTGAGATATTGTATAGACTCAGCATGGCTAAAAACTCAGTGTGCCTTCTTTTAATTACTGATTGATTGCACTTATATCAGTACAATGGATTTTAAAAGCCACTGTGAATAATAAGGTAGCTTTGAGATAAATCAAGGTGTAAAAGAGTGATAAGGGAAATGATGGCTTTACCATTAAATACCATAATCTTCAAATGAGGGACTCTATGATATCTCATCAAGATTAGAAACTCAAGACTCCCCAGAAACATTAGTGAATACTAATTTACTAATGTCTAGAAATATGTACTTGGACTAGGCTTCTGTTTTCAGGTCTAGCAAAGTTGCCAAAACACAGTCTGAGTAGACTATAAGAAAATTTAGGTTATAGTCAAGTGCAGGTAAATCTCTTAACATTATATGTTTAATATCCACTTTTTGGTGACTAAATTGCTAAGTTCATTATATATATACCAGTGTTTCTCAATCCTGGCAACTTGAAGATATCTGGACTTCAACTCCCAGAATTCCCCGTCAGCCTGCTGGCTAAAAACATTTGGTATTAAAATACACACATCTTACAGCTGCTGAGGTTGAGATATATTGCTTTAGATTATGAATATCAGGAACCAATATGGGTAAAGTAACAGTACTGGTTATATGAAATGTTACATATATTGCTATTCATAGGAACACAAGCACATTATGCTACCAATGACAATGTGTTAAGTATGCTGATGACAAATCAGTTTAGACAAGTTACGGAACTTAGAACAATATTTATTTATTTTAGATTTTTTTAAATCCCACTTGTATTACTTTTGCAGATAACTCAAGGCGGCAAACAGTTCTAATATTCCTTCCTTCTCCTATTTCCCCTACCACCACAGCAACCCTGTGAGGTGAGTAGGGCTAAGGGAGTGTGTCTGACAAAGTCACCCAGCTGGCTTTTTTTTACAATTCACAGTATCCTGATTTTTAGCCTGGTGACTTAGACCAAATTGTCTATATAGCTATTGAAATATTAATAACACAATATTAAAGATAAAGGTAAAGGTTCCCCCGCACATGCGTGCTAGACGTTTCCAACTCTAGGGGCCGGTGCTCATCTCCATTTCAAAGCCGAAGAGCCAGCACTTGTCCGAGGACGTCTCCGTGGTCATGTGGCTGGCATGACTAGACGCCAAAGGCGCACGGAACGCTGTTACCTTCCCACTGTAGTGGTCCCTGTTTTTTTACATGCTTTCGAACTGCTAGGTTGGCAGAAGCTGGGACGAGTAACAGGCGCTCACTCTGTTATGCGGCACTTGGGATTCGACCCGCCAAACTGCCGACCTTCTGATCGACAAGCTCAGCGTCCTAACCCACTGAGCCATTGCGTCCCCTTAACACAATATTAGTTAATTACTTATGTGTAATTGAGTCACACCCAAATCTTGGCCTGTCTTTGAGATGATCTATAGCTCTTCAAAGGATAGTCCAATGATCTATTTGGTCACATTCTTTCACTTTATCCAGTATCTTATTTATTTATTTATTTATTTATTTATTTATTTATTTATTTATTTATTGAACTTATATACCGCCCTTCTCCCATAGGACTCAGGGCGGTTCACAAGGCAATTAAAAATAACACTACAATACAAAAAAGTTAATAAAAAATAAAATAATTAAATTATCCTTGAGTAAAATATAAAACCCCTGTAACTTTAATTAAAACCCAATTACAATAAGTTAAAAATTAAAATTCTCAGTCCTGGCTGGAAAGCTCAAAGAGCCAGGTCTTCAGGTCCCGGCGGAACGAACGAAAATCAGGGGCAGTCCTGAGCTCTACGGGTAACTGGTTCCAAAGGGCAGGTGCACCCACAGAGAAGGCCCTCCCCCTGGGTGTTGCCCGCCAGCAATCTTTTGCCGGCGGCACCCTGAGAAGGCCCTCCCTGTGGGAGTGCACAGGACGAAGGGAACTTGATGCCAGCAGCAGGTGTTCCCTCAGATATCCCAGACCCAAGCCATTTAGGGCTTTATAGGTCATCACCAGCACCTTGAATCTCACCTGGAGGGCAACCGGAAGCCAATGCAGCTTGCAGAGCAGAGGTGTTACATGGGAGTATCGGGAAGCTCCCATCACAACTCGTACGGCTGCATTCTGTACCAGCTGAAGCCTCCGAGTGGTCCTCAAGGGCAGCCCCATGTAGAGAGCATTGCAGTAGTCTAACCGGGAGGTCACGAGCGCATGAGTGACTGTGCGCAAGGCATCTCGGTCCAGATAGGGCCGCAACTGGTGCACCAGGTGAACCTTGTGCTTCTGCTTTCTCTATCTTGCCAAACCTGGTTTTTTTCCTAGTCCATCTTTCAATAGATGTTGAAAGCATGTGTGTTTCTATTTGTTGATCATTGCCACTTCATTTGATCCAGGATGGATTGATTAGTTCTTCTTGCAGAAGGACTTCCTACTCTTAATCCTTATTTCTTCCTATTAACTATCTCCAAATCTATAATTCAAAGATGTTAATCTAATTTGCCTTCTCAGTTAATGTGAATTGGTTTCTTAGCTGTACATGATAACTGGAAAAATATTTTTTTACTAGCCTGATCTTTGTTGTCAGAAAAATATTTTATATCTCATGATCTCATCTAAGTTTAATATTGCCTTCTTCCCTAGAATTAACCCCCTATTTCCTTTCCATCATACTGCAGTTTTTATCCTATTGCTGAGACCAAGAAAACAAAACTATCTACTACCTTATTTTTTCAGCATGAACTGTAATTTCTCGTGGTTAATGATGCCACTCTTTCTCTCTCTGCTTCCCTATAAAATATTAACTGAAGTTTTTTATTTCCCATAATTATTATCTTTTCTAAGACCTAACATTTGGCTAACATTTGACATCGTTAGCATATGGATAGTTTTTAACTTGCAACCATTTGCTTAGTGACCATTCAAAAATACAATAGCAATGAAAAAAGTGACCATTTTTCTTACTTACGACCATTGCAACATCCCTATGAACACATGATCAAAATTTGGAGTTGCCATCCAATTGTCATGCATTTATGATGGTTTCAGTGTCCCAGGGTCATGTGATCACCTTTTGTGACATTCTGACAAGTAATGGGGAAGTCAGATTCACTTAACAACCATGTTACTAACTTAAAAACTATATGATTCACTTAACAACTGTGGCAAGAAAGGTCGTAGGATGAAACAAAATTGATTTAACAACAGTTTTGCTTAGTGATAAAAAAATGGCTCAGTTGTGGACTATCTACTTGTATTTCATTTAGTAGTGTTTGGTTTACAGTTTTGATGCTAGCTGTCCTGTAATCTTCTCCAATGCTGACATTCATATATTTGGTATATAAGTTAAACAGATACAGGGATACTATGCTTCCTTGCCTCACTACATTTCTTATTGTGGATCACTCTGTATTTTTTTTAACATTCCTGTTCATTTGATATTTTCTCTCTCCCTATAGACCTCTATTCTTTATAAGAAGGTAAGCAAAATTTTGCTTGCATAAGAAATTAGTGCATGGTACAATTTTGTTGCATGTTGTTTTATATTATACTTTATGCGGTGTACATTCACTGATCTTTTCCAATCTCTAGAGCATACAGTCTTGTTCTATATTTATTGTTAGCACATTAATGTTATCCTTTCCTGCAGCTTTAAATAATTAAGTATTTTATTTGTTTCTAGAGCTTTTTTTATTGGCTTGCTAGATTATTGCAAATCATGCCTCCCTTTCTAAAGGAGCTGAATATGTTCCCTATAAAATATTTCTGTCATAGTGTAATTCTCATTGTAAAGAGTTCCAGAATAGTCTTAACATGTGTAAAATGTCTTGTTATTTATTTTCTTGAAAATATCTATTTTATTTCCTTTGCTATTTCTTCTATTGTTGCCAATTCTTAATAGTTCTTTTTCTTTGATATTGAAAATCTGATGCTTATAGGGAAGAGGTGAAGGCTCTCATGGACTGGTGCAACAAAAGTAACCTGGTTCTAAATGTTGATAAAAAAGGGAGATCATTATAGATTTCATAAAGAGCCGGCATAGTCATACTCCACTCAGTATCAAGGATGCAGCTGTAGAGGTGGTCAACACTACTAAGTATCTGGGGGTGCAGATATCTGACAATCTGAATTGGTCTCTTGACTCTCTCCATATCTCATCCTTAGTGAGGTGTGCAAACCAGCATCTGCATTTCCTGCATCGGATGAGGAGAGCACATCTCTCTCCTTCTGTCCTGGCCACTTTTTACACAGGCACGATTGAGAGCATTTTAACAAACTGCATCACTGTCTGGTTTGGTGTCAGCAGTGCCTCAGATAGAAAGTCCATATAGACAATGGTAAGGACAGCCGAGAAGATCATAGGAAGCTTCCTTATAAGCACTATGTGCTTAGACTCAAAGCATTGTTAAAGACCCCACAAACATCCCACTTCACAGTCTGTTTCTGTTGCTCCCCTCTGAGAGGAGATTTTGAAGTATTTCTAGCATGACTATCCAATTCTGTAATAGCTTTGTTCCTTATGCCATCCATCTGGTAAACTCTCAAGATTCGTTTTTCTCTCCATGCACATGTATACATAATCCGAACTAGACTGTGTTTTCTCTCTGTGTCATATAATGTATGTGGGTATATGCATAATTCTGTATTATTTATTTATTTATTTATTTATTTATTTATTTATTTATTTATTTATTTATTTATTTATTTATTTATTTATTTATGTCATATTTATGTAGTGTGTATTAGAAGTGGTGAGAGCTGTAGGCAATGAAATAACATTTTAATGTATGGTGATTAGTGTACATTCAAAGTGAGAATAAAGTTATCATTCTATTCTATTCTATTCTATTCTATTCTATTCTATTCTATTCTATTCTATTCTATTCTATTCTATTCTATTCTATTCTATTCTATTCTATTCTATTCTATTCTATTCTATTCTATTCTATTCTATTCTATTATCATCATATGGTCTACTTGAGACTTTAATCCACCATCTTTATTTGGCAATCAGGATAGCAGTCTTGAAAGATATTTAGAACTTTTTCTCTTTGAAAATTTAAGAATTTTTTGGTTCTCAGAATGTCTCTTATCTTTTCCCTTAGCTCTTCAGTTTCTCTTTTATACAGGTTAAATCTACTGATTCTATTCTTTACATGGATCTTATATTTTGGTTGTATGTCATCTTTTTTTCTATAAGACACTTAGTTTAATTAATTGTCTGCATATAGCCTTTTTTTATTTAAAAAGTTTTACAATACATTTTGACTTTAATCCCCCCCTCCCCCTCCCCCACCCAACCCTCCCTATCCCTTCCCCCCATTCCCTCCTCCCCCCCCACTTCCCAGAGCTAAATACAGGGTATAAAATAAAAAAAACAAACATAAGCACCCCTATGTTATCAGCAATAAACTATTAGTTCTATCTCCCTCTAGCTCATGTAAAATGAATACAAACAATATTAATATTACAAATAAAGTAAAAAAGAAAAAGAGAAAAACAGAAAAGAGCTTTACTCAAAATAGATTTTCTTAATCCCAGTCCTTATTCATATTAATTTCAAAGAAAAAAAAAAAGGTTTAAGCAGTCTGTAAGACAACTTGTTGTTAATTAGGAGCTTGCATACCCATTCTTAGTTCAACACACACTTTTAGTCCATAACCCTAATATACTTTTCTAACAAGCAAATAACATCCATCTTAAATTGTGTTAAATATTAAAAAAAAACTTTCTTTCTCCTCTATGATAAATTTAATCCATTAAGATACTAATTTAAAAATTTAATCAGCAATCTTAACGCCCCAAAACTTTTGGAGCATGTCTGTCATGACCCCCAAAACTTCTTTGGACCGCGCCCCTCCCACATCTTCACTGTAAATACACTTTGGAGATTCCATAACTATCTGCTGGTCTTGCTCTTGCTCTCGTCTCGCTCTTCTTAGGGCGGCATGCGTCTTCCTCTGGCCTCCTGCAACATCCAATGAAACTGTATCTTGATCCCCTCCAAAACCATTGTCCTCTGTCTGTCTGCAACATCTTGAAGCTTTCCCTCGCCGTATCCCTTAACAGCTTCCAAAAATGATAGGGGGGTTGCTTTTAACACATTGCTATAAAAATCACGTGCCTGGGCCACAGTAACCAGATGATGTCTTTTACCTTCATGCGTCACCACCAGTGCAACTGGAATCTCCCATCTAAACTTAATATCACATTTCTTAAGTTCCTGTACTAAAAATGCAAAATCTTTCCTTCTCCTTAAAATCTTCGGAGGAATCTCTTTTAAAACCAAGACTTCTTGCTCAGCCACTACCAGTTTAGTATCATAGGCAGCTTGAATAACTTCATCTCTAATTACTCTCTTTGTAAAATAGACCACCACATCTCTGGGTAACTTCCTTTGTCTTGCAATCCATGAATTTACACGAAAAATTTTGTCCATATTTCCCTCAATTTCAGATGCTGGCTGGCCCAATACCCCTTCCAGAGCCTCAGAAATCAGCTGCTTTAAATCTTCTTTACAGTTCTCCTTTAAACCCCTGATTCTAATAGCATACTGCATCTGATGATACTGAGCAAGGCTCAATTCTCCGTCCATTTTATCCCTTATATTTTCATTTTCTGATACCTTTGCTTCTAATATAGAGTTCTTTTGACTGAGATCCTTCACTTTTTCATCCAGCTGTTGCACACATTCAGCTACAGATTCAATCATAGACAACATGTCCACCCTCATTGCTCTAAACTTCTCTTCCATCTGTTTCTCCAGTTTCTCCTCCAACTTTTTCAGCTTTTCATCCATCATGTCAGACATCAATTGTGAATGCTTTCCAAGAGCATCTTGTAAATCCTTAAGCGTCAATGCCGGAGGAGGTGCAGGAGGAAGCAAAGCTTGCAATGAGGTCTGTTGCACCAGGGAAGACCCCGCACTCCGAAGAGCTTTAAAAGTTTTAGCCGCCATCTTCCCCCACTTTCACTTATTGCGCACTTTCACTTTAAAGCTATAAAATCCATTGAGCTAGAGAGTAAAGATAAGAGTCCACATCACCTTGACCTCCTGTACCGCTCTGCCTGCATCTTGATAATCAAAAGTATTTCCTTTTGGCAGGGGTGGTTGCTAACGCCTGGCTCTGCTCCATAAATCCCGGAGCAGGGGCGCTGCGCAGCTCGGAGCAACCCAGGCTTTGGGGGGGCTCAATCCTTCAGCCGCCCAAACTCTCAGCTCAGGCGGCCCCGGAGAATTCAACCCCTACCTGGGGCCTCACCCCCTCCTCTTCTCCCGAGGAGGGGGCTTCAAATCCATCTAAACAGCTGATCGGCGCTGTTTACAATGGAAAAACACAGCTGCAGAGCGGGCAGCCCGAAAACGGCTGTCTTCGGCGTCGCGTCGCCACCGGAAGCCTCGTCTGCATATAGCCTTTTGTTTGTTTTGTTTATAACCTGGTCTGCATCTGAAAGTGCCTGGTTGAATGGATTTCCATCTGTTTCTTATAAAGTAATCAGTTTGATTCTCCTATTGTTCATCCAATGATGTCTAGGTATAAGGTTTGTATTTATCTTGCTTAAAGCGGTTATTTGTTCAGGGATGGATATAATTTTTTTTAACTGTTTTTAACTTTTGTATTTTTTGTTTTAATCACCCTGTAAACCGCCCTGAGTCCTTCGGGAAAGGGCGGTATATAAATATAATAAAATAAATAAAATAAATATTGCTAATATATGCAGACCAAATCTGTCTCAAATTCATTTTTTCAGTGTTTTTATTCCAATAGTACTATTTTATTTTCTAGATTTTAAATTCAGCTTTTCTTGTATTTTCCCTAAAATTCTTCAGCATTATCCATCATTGTACCTGTAACTGATATTTGCTGATACACAGGACATGTAACAAGAATGCTATAGCTATAACAAGCTATAGCTCAGCACATACTTAGTAAAGTCCTTTTAAAGTATCTGTTCCATTCCGCAATCTAAATTCCATATTAGTCATTCAAGTAGATGCCCTAAAAAATAAATTGTCCTTGATTTACACTTCTCATATTCTATGTTCCAGTTGGATATATCCTTTTGGGGCAGGGGACCTATTTCAATACTGGTTCCATCAGCAACCAGACCTCTTTGTGGCTTTGAATTGGCCAAATGAGCTCCAGCTCTACTCATGAAAATTTGATGAAGTTCCTCCATAACTAGAGGATTGCTTTCTGACCTGAAAGTCTCAGTCATATAAATATTGCACCAAAGTGCAAGTAGTTGTATTGGAAACAATACAAAATGATTTTGTTTTTCTGTGTTTTATTCTTTCTCTTACCTGAATTGGCTTTTTTTTACATCTACATAGCCTCACTTTTATTATAGATTGCTTTCAGCTTCATCCCTTTCCTTTTAACATTATCCACAAGAGTAACCCTACCCAGAACTGTTGCTTACTGGCATTACTGTCAGGGCCATTGAAATTCTAGATAAAAATGGTACATTTCCTAAGAGGAAATACAATATTAAATACTTGGACAATAAGATATGAAAAACTATGATAAATTCGCTCATGTTACTTTCTGGAATTGAACTTACTGAAATTAATGGAACTGGCAGAATAGAAGACTTGCAGAGCTGGATATGAGTCTAGTCTCTTCCCTGAGATTGTGCCCTGCTGAGATTGTCATTAGCTAGTTTTCTTTCCCTTTCCTAACAAGGAATGGCCTTAGGCACACACACATCTTGAACTGCATATCACCTAACTGTTAATCAGTCTGACTGCAGTGCAGCAACTTACATTATTAGGTGAATTCAGCACTGATTGAAACCCTCTGGTGATCTTGATGGAGTACAACTTATTGTTCGCAGTACTTGTCTTCAACCACATTATCACTGTGAGTATTTACATTTTACTATTTGTCATTATAATTAAAGAGGCTAAAAGGACTTAGATATGGTAGGGGCATGGGGAATTTAGATCCAGAATAATAAATCAATTTCACTACTGACATGCTACCATGTTTTCCCAAAAATAAGATCAGTTCTTACATTAATTTTTGCTCCAAAAGACGCATTAGGGCTTATTTTTCTGGTTAGGGCTTATATTCAGGGAAATATGGTACTAAATGCATCTGTCTGGCTGAGATCTTAACTGGGGCTTATTTTGGGGGTGAGGCTTATATTACAAGTGTCCTGAAAAATCATGCTAGGGCTTATTTTCTGGTTGGCTATTATTTTCAGGGAAACATAGTATTTATAGAGGATAGTTTAAGCATTTCTTTTTAAAAAAATCCCCATCTCTTGATAAAAAAGCATATGGCACCTACCTGATACACATACTTGTCATACATTTGTGATAAAATGGCTTAAGTCCACAAAAACCTATGTTTCAATAAACATATTCCTCATGTAAACAATGTTACAACAAATAACAATGAATATGCTTTTCCTTTGAAGAACAAAATAACATCCAGCTAGTGGTTGGAAATCCCATAACTTGTCTTTTTCCCTAGAGGTAACTTGTTATATATGTAAGTTATTCATTAAACCTTTAAAAACCCTTCTTGTGATAGTGTTCAGTTTCATTAGGCATAGTGGAGATTAAATAGATTCTCAGTTTACCAAAGACTGGAGTAGGGTAGCCATCATATGGAATTAATAGAAATGCCTTTTGTCACATCCTATACAATCTAATTTGAAAATTTGTAAGTATTGTTTACATCAGAGCACTTTTAATGCTGACACTAATATGGTGTCCCCCTTTACCTGGTTCTGTTTGGCAAGATGAATTGTCAAGGAAAATCACCATCAGTAAATGCTGTGTTTTAGTAGCACAGTAAATGGCATAATGTTAAAGAAAGATAGAGAAGCTACCCATACTAGATGGAGTGAAGGAAACATTTCTGCATTCTGAAATTTTATCATTATGGATTAGAGTGGTCATGAATTCTATATCAGAGTATAGTATTTTAAAAGAGAGGATAGCCCTTTATTTAAAAGTGACTTCTATTTACAGGATTACCCAGTCTAAGGATAGCATACTAAGAAGGATGTTCAGCTGCCTTGAAATTGCATATTACAACACCTGAAAAAATGAATAGGTCATCAGATCAAAGCCTTCCACACTAAAGAAAGGTTCATTGCTATTCTGTTTATAGCAATTATTTCTGGAATTAGAAACTACAAATCTATCTTGTCTTCTGTCTTCTTGTGGAATAATGCACTGCCTCTCCTTTGGTGATGTGGAGGTAACATGATTGAACATGATTCAACTAAATAATATTATATTTGTGCCAATATATTAGTGAAAATTACTATTGATATACTCAAAAGCTCTTGGTCATCCTAATGAATAATAGCACACCGTGTATCATTAGCACTACAATTCAGTCTATTAATATATGGTCTAGTTGCTAAGATCTTTTTCATCTAGCAAAGCAGTTTATCATATGGTTTCTTTAATGCATGCCACAGCACTCTTAGAAATATATGGGAATGGGTATTTGAAGTGTGGGAATGGGTTTTCTATCAGGTTAGATTTCCCTGACACACTGCATCATAAACTACCTAATCATGTTTTATTTAACCTAATGTCAGGGTCATCTGCATAGTGGATTAAAAAGTCAAGATGATCATCAGGCAATTTAAGGTCTCTCCTTTTTAATGTGTGCCATCACCTTACATGTTGTGTGGAATCAGCCTGAAAGATTAGTTAATAGCCCAAGCCATGGTGCAAATCTAAAAAATTGGACTGAGTGAAGCATGGATAAACAGAATATTCTATTCTACCACTGTAAAAATGCATCACTCATACCATAAAACTATTCATATTCATTACTCAATTTATACTGATTGAGACATAGTAAATATGATATATGCCATTAACTTATCTAGGTTGAAATGAAATATTGATTTACAGTATATTAATCTAGTAAACAATGATTAGAGAAATAAGATTTATAGAAATTTAAGCCTACTACAATAAAAAGACACAAGGCCACAAATAGCAAACTATCTTTTGTTTTGTCCGAATTGTCTTTGTACAAATACAGGGTTCACTGGATATAGTCCTGATTAGAACTTTATGTTCCTGTTTTCCAGCCATAGGATATAGCAAAAAAAGTTAGACTTTTTTGGACTTTTCTGCTGAGAATAATGTAAATCCAGGAAAGTTTTGTTAAATTCTTATCTCACTGGAGCCTGGTTATTTAGTGTGAAATGATCTCTTTAAACCTTTTTGTCAGGACCCACCCCAATTCACATCTTAGGAAATAAGAACTCCTGGATCCAAGTTTGTCCAAAAGGAAAAGTTTACTAGGATGAGATCGGTTGTGGCAATACAAGACAGGATCTGACATTGAGTTACATTTCAATACTATATAAAGCATTCCCATTTCAATCCCCCCCCCCTCGAGTCCATTTGGTCAGGCTCGCATCAGTTACTTAGGTGTCAGGCCCTTTTGTGGGAAAGGGAAAACTTCTTGTGTTTATTGTTATTGTCTTCTTCCTCTCAGTTTAAAATGGAGATGCAAACCAGATCTCTCTCTCCCCCTCTGTTTCCCCCCAGATCAAAAGCTTTCCTGGTCTTTGAAAACAGCCTACGGCAATCTGGATAAACATCCTCTCCCCCCCCTCGGAGAGATGGCAGAATCTCTAAGATAGGCCCAGTATTCTAACCATACATTTATGAAATGTGATATAAATGGATTCTGACAATCGGCTCTCCTTTCAGAAAAAAGATGGGTCCATCTGCAGGGAAAAGAAAACATATAAATGTTAGCCCGGTTTGTTTGGATATTCTGTATGAAATCTCTTAAGCAACTTTGGTGCTTTAATGTGAAGTTTGTTAACCCACTCATTTTCTGAAGAGGGGAGGTGTTTCCATGCCACTAAATATTGTATCATTCCGTGGTGTTTTCTGGAATCCAAGATTTCTTTCACTTCACAATGTTGTTCTCCTTCCACCATGATGGGGGGTGGTGGTGGTGGGATTTTTCTTCGTAGGAGTGATTGTTGTTCTCTCTTTATTAAACTGCAGTGAAAGACTGGGTGTATTCGTCTAAGATTTTTGGGTAGTTCTAATTCAACTGTTACTGGGTTTATGATTTTCTTAATTGGAAAAGGTCCAATATATTTTGGTCCTAGTTTTTTACAGGGTTGGAGTGATTTCAGGTATTTTGTGGATAAATATACCATCTCTCCTACCCTGAATGGTATGGGATCGGTTCTTTTTTTGTCTGCCTGTGTCTTGTATGCTTTTTTGGCATCATCTAATGCTTTCCTAACAATTGGCCAGGTATTTTGTAATTGAGCAATCCATTCCTTCAGTTCGGGAATGACCGGTTCTTTTGGGGTTAGTTCTGGTATTGGGTTGAAACTCTGGCCTGTAGCTACTTGAAAAGGAGTGTAACGTGTGCTTGAGTGGACTGCATTATTATATGCTACTTCTGCGAAAGGCAGTAGGTCCATCCAATTCGACTGCTGGAAGTTAATAAAACATCTTAAATATTGTTCAAGTACAGAGTTAAGTCGTTCAGAAGCCCCGTCCGTTTGAGGGTGGTGACTAGATGACAGTCCTTGGGTGGTTCCTAAGAGGGATAAGAATTCTTTCCAAAATGCCGACCTAAATTGTACCCCTCTATCAGATATGATGCATTGTGGTGCCCCGTGCAATCTGTAAATATGCTGTACGAAAAGTTTTGCTAAGCTTTTTGCAGTGGGGATTTTTTGGCAAGGAATGAAATGTACTTGCTTAGAAAACAGATCTGTGACAGTCCAGACTACAGTGTTTCCATTACTTTCTGGCAGTCCATGGCTATTTCTTTCCATGGGGCTGAGGGATTTGCCATCGGTTGTAACAGTCCTGGCGATTTCCCTTGCAGCCTCTTAGCCCTTGCACAAATTTGACAGCTACCCACATAGCTTTCTATGTCCTTTCTCATAGATGGCCACCAAAATTGCCTTTTAGTTAAGTGCAAGGTTTTTACAAACCCAAAGTGTCCTGCTGATTTTGTATCATGGCACAGTTGCATGAAATTGATTCTCTGGGTGGCAGGTATGTATAACTTCTCACCCACCCAAGGTAACCCATCTTTAATAGTGCACACATGCCTATTTTTATGGAACCATTCATCGCTTTCCAAAGACTTCCTGAATTCTATTCCAGTTTGGCTATCTACCTTCGGCTTCATTTTTTCTTGTGCCCTGGTGGTGACTGGTGCTGCCAGTTGTTGTTCCGGCACAAGTGGTTTAAAGTCAGTAACTCTTGTGCTGTTATACTGGGGCATACGGGACAATGCATCTGCTAGGAAATTTTTCAGTTTCAAATGGAGATGCAAACCAGATCTCTCTCTCCCCCTCTGTTCCCCCCAGATCAAAAGCTTTCCTGGTCTTTGAAAACAGCCTATGGCAATCTGGATAAACATCCTCTCCCCCCCTCGGAGAGATGGCAGAATCCCTAAGATAGGCCCAGTATTCTAACCATACATTTATAAAATGTGATATAAATGGATTCTGACACTTTTCATGAAGATATCCTCAATCAGTAAACTCAGTTACTTTGGATGGATCTTTCAGTTACAGAAAAATGGTTTGGTGTTCTTGTATAAAATTGTATTTTTTTCAATGCATCCTCAGTGAAAATGTTATAAGCAGTTCAATATTAACAAGTGCACCACAACTTTCCTGTTTTCTCAGGAAGTGCACATGTTTGCTTCTTATCATTGAACAAACTGAACGCTCATGTTTTGGAGAGGCTAAAGGTTGATTGTGTTCATATTTCACTCTTATTCATGAGCTGTAGTGGCACAGTGGTTAGAATGCAGTATTGCAAGCTGCTTCTGCTGACTGCCAACTGACTGCAGTTTGGCAGTTTGAATCTCACTGGCTGAAGGTTGACTCAACCTTCCATCCTTCAGAGGTTGGTAAAATGAGGAACCAGATGGTTGGGGGCAATATGCTGACTCTGTAAACCATTTAGAGAGGCTGTAAAGCACTGTGAAGTGATATATAAGTCTAAGCACTATTGTTATTGCTATTCTTAGAAACAGTACCTTTCAGAACAAATTAGCAGATGATTGAGATTAGAATAATGGTCCGGTTGCAAGAACACTAAGGAGACTATGCATGATAATTGTGGCAAGGTTTAAAACTTAATTATTTACAAAGGTAGAACAGAAGGGAAAGGGTGAGAAGTTGGTAGAGACTCTAAGTTTAGAGTCATGATACAATTATAATATTTTAATTGTTGATAATAAGACTTAAAGAACTTTTATGAAATATCACAGAATGAATTCTGCAATAGTTCCCATGAACAAAGAAAAATATTTCATATATCACTTGTCCTATATTAAGTATATCAACAGTTATTGCACACAATATTGTTTTTAAAAAGTCACCATGTACCGTAATATATTTCAGATGAATGTAGAATATATGTATTTTTTTAAAAAATGATCCAGTCATTGATTAAAATAGTTTCATTTCACTTGCATAAAGACAGCCCAGGGAAAAACAGCATGCAAACTTTATTTTGGAATTGTAGTCCAATATATTTGATATAATTTCTGTTGCTTTAGTTACAGCTGAGCAATATGAATACATATCCTTCAGTCCAGGAGATAGAATATGATGTAATGTACCTCATGAAAGAGGAGAAAGAATGACCTGCCTAAACATCTAAAAAAAAATCACCTGATATTTAAATGTATGTTTTATACAAATAAAATGGAAAACGAATTTCACTGCCTTCAAGTAAAATTAGTTTCATTTCACTTGCATAAAGACAGCCCAGGGAAAAACAGCATGCAAACTTTATTTTGGAATTGTAGTCCAATATATTTGATATAATTTCTGTTGCTTTAGTTACAGCTGAGCAATATGAATACATATCCTTCAGTCCAGGAGATAGAATATGATGTAATGTACCTCATGAAAGAGGAGAAAGAATGACCTGCCTAAACATCTAAAAAAAATCACCTGATATTTAAATGTATGTTTTATACAAATAAAATGGAAAACGAATTTCACTGCCTTCAAGTAAAATTACTATTAATTAATTCTTGCTTGTTCTGATTATTGTTATATATTATGAACATCTCTTATTCAAATAGAATTTAGATTCTAACAGAATCCTTTATTTTTTATATCACTGATACTTTTTGTCACCTTTTATGTACTTTTATGTAATTTTGGATTTTGCTATATATACACATTATACCTTGTTAGTATTTTTTCATAATTAAACTGGGAGTAAAATCTAATACAATAGTAGTTAATCTTGTTCTGAAATTTAAAAAAAGCTGCTTTAACTATATTGCAGGTAATGATCGCTAGTAAAACAATTTCTATTTTAACTAAAACTTCAGTCAAGTGCTTTGCTGTGTTTTATAAAGTTTCATGAGTTAATAGAAAATGCAATATAATTTTGCTTTGTTATTATTATTATATTATATTATTTCTACTTTATACACCGGAAAACAGATTTCATTTTTTTCATAACAGAGAAAAGAGGGTTGATAGGGTTACATTACCTTATTAATATTAAAGTAGCATTTCTATTTTACATAATTTAACACAGCACACTATAAAAAGGTGAAAACTGCAACCCCTAGGCATGTGTTTAAAACATCCTCATTTAGATGTTAATTTTGATTCCTGGTAGTGGCTTGGTAGTTGGGGAGAAAAAGCATTAACAAAGGGATAAATTACTTAAAAGATGTTATTAGGCAAATATGTATGAATTTCCTAATGCTGAATGGCCTTTTATGACTGAATACAGATGTTACATTGAATAACACTTACATATTTGTTTTAAAAGGGACGCGGTGGCTCAGTGGGTTAGGACGCTGAGCTTGTCGATCAGAAGGTCGGCAGTTTGGCGGGTCGAATCCCGAGTGCCGCGTAACAGAGTGAGCGCCTGTTACTCGTCCCAGCTTCTGCCCACCTAGCAGTTTGAAAGCACGTAAAAATGCAAGTAGAAAAATAGGGACCACTACGGTGGGAAGGTAACAGCGTTCCGTGCGCCTTTGGCGTCTAGTCATGCTGGCCACATGACCACGGAGACGTCCTCGGACAAACGCTGGCTCTTCGGCTATGAAACGGAGATGAGCACCGGCCCCTAAAGTCAGAAACGACTAGCACGCATGTGCGGGGGAACCTTTACCTTTACCTTTACTTTTTATTTGTTTTAAAATAAAAGTAAAAATACTAGATTTCTACAGAAGAAAAACAATGATTAAATAAATAAAACATCATGGGGCAACAAATAATAAAAGAAAAATCATTTGACCAATCTCACTTTCTTAAACTGCTTTCACATCATATGGTTCTGCTACCAATCAGCATTCTCAGTAAATTGTGGGATATATCTAATGTTTAGTAAATAAGTTATGTTATGGACTACAAAGCCAAAATTAACATGTATATAATTATACAGCATTGGCAAAAAAGTGAGTTGAAGGACACAATTGCCTCCTGCTGAATCATGCTCATGACCATGAGGGAAAAAACATTAAAAATTAAAACTGTTTGGATAGAAAAGGCAGATTGTGCTGAATTAAGCCTATGGCTATGTTAGATTCACAAAGGGGAAGACAGAGAAAGGGCATTAGGATCTATTTGTAGTTCCTGGCCAGAAAAAGAGTTTTAAGTTCAAAGGCATTTAAACATTATTTTGAGACTTTGCACGAGGGAACTGTCAATAAGGCTGGAAATTACTTTGGCAGACTATATACATGAAGCTCATGCTTCCTTCTGTCAAAGCTAGTCCTGTAAAAAAAAAACTTTCAGTGGTAATCCAGGGACAAGGATTGCCTCATTTTAATCCACTTCAATTCTTAGTTAACTGAAATAAGATTACAATCACAGTTATTCTGTTATATACCAATCAATGATTTGTAATTTACATTTATTTTTTATCTTAAATTATATTCCTTATAGAAAATGTTGATTAAAAAATATCTTAAAACTTCCAACAGTAGGTTTCCTTTGAATGGGATGAAATACAACACCCATTCCCAACCGGTAGAGAAAATAGTTGTGATGGTTAGGGTTATTAGAGTAATAGATACAAGGTACCAGGTTTCTAAGGTAGGTCCAGAGAAATAATTCTTCCCCACCGGAATCTTCTTAAGAAAGTCAGCATTTGTAGGGTTTTTGATTCTGCCTCTGCTAACTTGGCCTTGTGGCTCCTAGTTTACAGTCTCACTCCACAGCCAAGTGCAGCCTTCAGAACAATGACTTACCGAGCCTTGATGGTTAGCCATGCAACCAAACCACCAACACTCAGGGCATTACCAGCTAGCAATAAAGTCAAATTAAATAAGAACAAAAATTAAATTTGATCAAAGTTGTTAATCTTGACAAATGCTTCATGTCCAAGAGCACTGCAAAAGATGGAATAATTCTTTTTCCTTTCACATACTTTTTTTTTCATCTTTTAGGCTGGGCTACAGCCTAGACAGGAGGTCATTATTTTTTTCCACTCACTCACCTCTCCCTCTGGAATTAATAAGGCTGCTTATTAATCAGTGACTTCTAGGCCTCTCTTTGCAGAAGAAAGTTGTAAGAGAGAAGAGCTTCTATTTATGCCATTAACTTTCATTGACAAATAAAGGCTGCTCTGCCTGCTGGGCTGTCACTTAAGATGCTTGGCTACAGCTGAGCCACTGGTACATTTGATATTTTATGGGGTGACAAAAAGAGGGAAAAGGTTAAGTGTGGACTATGCACTACACATACAATACAGAATTTAGCTGCATGCAGCAAATATGTTCTTTGCCTGGAATCATTCTTCAGATGTCACTTATCCCACATTGCACAATAAGCATCTGTTCCAAAAGAATCTTGCACAGCTGTAAGCAGGTTTGAGATTAAAACTGTAGGGGGCACACCATGTTTTCACAGATGGTCATGCACTAGCATCTTTTATATTCTTTGATAGCCACCAAAGCACTCTTTCTAAACCTCAGTGCTAATTTCTTTTACTTCTTGTTTTAACCAATATCAGCAGGGCTGGGTGCTTTACAATTGCTTATTTGGTAAGAAAAGGACTTTTCGATAATAGACAAAGCCATTGTTGTACCTTTGCTTCACATTTTTAAATTTTACATGGAAGTTTATTTGCCACATGGTCTGACTTTTTTTCACTAATTGATCAGTCCCTGATTTTCTTAATTCCATTCATCTTGTTGTTTTAATAGAGTATAATCTTTCTCCAAAGACATCAGTACCCTCAAGATGTTTGGCGCTCTCACTGTATTGGATAAAATTAAATGGATATGGAAGGAGAGGAAGAGAAGATGCCATATTGTTTTGTTTAAAAAATTTAATCATATTCTATCAGGATAAAATACATGGGACACATGGGAGTTTTATTAATTGCCTTTGATGCAGATCCAACATCACTATTCCTGTAGATCACGGATGTCAAACACGATCACATCACGTGACATATCATGACATATTGTGACTTTTTTTGCCTTTGCAGAGCCAGGGTGGGCGTGGCCTGCGCATGACGCATCCAGCACACGGGCCACCAGTTTGCCACCCGTGCTGTAGATGCTCCAGTGATGGTATTCCTTAAAAGGTGTCATTCTGCACACATACAGCTCCTAATTCAGTGGTAGACAAGGGGATATGTTGCATGCAGAAAATTCCATTTTAGAAAAGAAATGTCTGTAAAATTGTCTCATTTGTAGCGTATTAGGATCATCAAATTCTTATTCTTTCTTCACCTGTCAAGGTTGCCTTGGACACCTATTTTGATTCTCCCTGGAACCTGATGCACTTCCCTGTAACTAAAATGAATATGTAACTTTTCTTTATTGCACTAATGGTAATCTAAATGAGACAACGGTCTGCTTCCTCCAATGCATGAATAATATGGGATTAAATCTGGGGGGGTTTTCTGCTGCCATTCATTGTAAAGGACTGCTGGCTGTTGTTTTCAAATTTATCTTCATGGCATCTTTACCTGTGCCCATAATGGACTTTTCAGTAAATCAGATTATTATTATAAACACAACAATGCTGGCAATTCTTTAGCTGAAGTTGGCCTTCATATACACTGAATTCTTCCAAAGAACCTAGGGTGGCATAGTATATCAGTATAGTATATGTGTGGATCCAAGCAGTGTGGCCTTTTGTAATTGACTGATGGAAACTTTGTCAGCGTGCAGATTTTCCTAAGATTTTTTTTTTGGTATAGCACCCAGTGTGCTGATAACCACTGTAATTACTATGGCTGCTTTATGCCATAATCTTTTAATTTCAATTTTCAGATCTTGATATGTTGTGATCTTCTTCTATTCTACTATCCCCTGGTGTTGCCCCCATCAATTATCCACATTTCTATTTTGCAATCACATTTTATATCTGGTGTAATATGAGTCAAGACTTTTATCAGTTTGTATTTGGAAATCCTACAATATTTTAACCTGCTAATTTTTGACTATTTTTTCAATCAATTTTTCATTACTGGTCCATGATAATTTTTACAGATGTTTCAGTGAATCATTGTAGTGGCTATGTTATATCATCATTTATAATAGGGGTGTGTCATCTTGTTGCACTAACTGAATATATCATCTATTCTTTTGCTTCTTTTCCATTGATTACATTAGTTTGAATAGCTTGCTCTTGAGTAACCAAAATTAAGCCTTCAGTTTCTATTTTCATATGGAAATGTTTCTTCTATGACTTTTGCTTATTCTTGATTTTAGGAACATTTTCCTGTTCACTGAAACATCTGTAAAAATTATCATAACATTTTCCTGGACCTGTTCTTTTTCCATCTTCGTACCTTCAATGAACAATCCTTTGGCCATATTTTCAACATCGGCCCCAAGAGACTAATTGAGTGCTATATGATCCATCGTTATTCCGAAGCGGACTTGTATGCCCTTAGGGTGGTTCCTGCCTCATGGGCGCGACCTGTCGCCTGTTTTCATACTCCCCTTAATGACGGGCCCAAGCCTTGGGACTCCGAGAGGTGGTTGGGCTTGGATAGGGGCCTCGAGTTAAGACGCACTAAGAGGCCCCTGATCAGATTTTTAGCCGGTTATTTTAGGAGGTTAGGGAGGGGGAGGGAGGGGGGGATGGGGAGGGAACTTGTAACCGGCACTCAGTCTGGTCCTGTTAGAGGTCCTGGTGGGACGGGGTTGGGGGAGGTGGCTGCTGGCGCTGGGAATGTGGGGGTGGGGTATCGAATCCCCACGGCGATAGGGTATGGCAGCAGGTGTTTGCGAGGAGGGTCATATCAACATCTGGGATCGCGCCCCCGCTATCTTCGAGCGGTGGCGCGCTCCGACCCTCCGGTTAGCACCCTCTTACCCGGGGATGAGGGTGATCAGGCCCCTGAGCTCAGGCTGGTCTATTTTAACGCTAGATCCGTAGTTAATAAAGCTCCCCTCATCCGTGATCGGATTGAGGAGGAATGTGCGGATCTAGCGTGCATCACGGAAACTTGGCTGGGCTCGGAGGGAGGGGTGCCTCTCACCGAGTTATGCCCGCCGGGTTTCCGGGTGCTGCACCAGCCACGGGCTCAGGGCAGGGGTGGTGGGGTCGCAGTGGCTATTCGGGAGACATTGTGTCCCCGGGAGGCCACCATTGTCCAGATGGCCGGGAGTGAGACCCTCCTCTTGAGGTGTGGTCCTCGGGTTCAGTTGGGCTTGTTGCTTACATACCTGGCGCCCAGCTGTGTGGCAACAGCCCTGCCCGAGCTGCTCGACACCCTCTCAGGGTTGGCGGTGGAGTTCCCCAGGCTTGTAGTCCTGGGTGACTTCAATCTGCCATCACTGGGAGGGTCGTCGGAGTTAGCTCGGGAGTTCATGGCTTCCATGACAGCCATGGGCCTGACCCAGGTTATTGAGGGCCCGACTCATGAGGGGGGTCACACTCTTGACCTGGTGTTTCTGTCTGGACAGTGGTTGGATGATCTGGGAGGGGGTTCTCCGTCCATCACCCCTCTGTCATGGTCAGACCATTACCTCCTGAGGCTAGTTTTCTGTCATGCCATCCCCCGCCGCTGGGCGGCGGAGCCGACCAGGTGGTTCCGCCCCAGGCGCCTAATGGACCCAGATCGGTTCCAGAGGGCGCTTGGGCCTATACCTATCACCCTTACCCACAGCCCAGTCGATGCCCTGGTGGAGGCCTGGGAAACGGCAGCCACCAGGGCACTCGACTGCGTTGTACCCATGCGACCTCTGACCCGACGCAGATCCCGTTGGGCCCCATGGTTCTCTGTGGAGCTCCGGGAGATGAAGCGGCGGAGACGAGGTCTAGAGAGCGGTTGGAGATCCAGCCGATCCGAATCCGACCGATTGCAGTTAAGAACCTTTATAAGGTCTTATCTTGCGGCGATAAGGACGGCGAAGTCTAACTACTTTGCCGCCCTTATCGCGTCCGCAGATAATCGCCCGGCCGCCCTGTTTAGGGTGACTCGCTCCCTCCTTAATCAGGAGGTGAGAGAGGATCCCTTGCAGGGACGAGCCGAGGAGTTTAGTCATCATCTGGCGGACAAAATCGCTCGGATCCGGACCGGCTTGGACTCTGACTGGGCAGAGTCTAATGTGGAGGAATCAGGCGGTCTTGAGCACGTTATCTGGAATGAGTTCGACCCTGTTTCCCCTGATGATGTGGACAGGATCATGGGGACACTGAGCACCACCACCTGTTTGTTGGATCCGTGCCCCTCCTGGCTAGCTTATGCGGCTCGGGAAGGAACACGAGGCTGGTTCCATGCAGTAATAATTGCTTCCTTGAAGGAGGGTGTCTTTCCTGCCGCCTTGAAGGAGGCGGTGGTGAGACCCCTTCTCAAGAAGCCTGCTTTGGACCCGGCTGTTTTAAACAACTACCGTCCAGTCTCCAACCTTCGCTTTCTGGCGAAGGTTGTTGAGAGTGTGGTGGCGCATCAGCTCCCTCTGTTCCTGGAGGAAACTGATTATCTGGACCCGTACCAATCGGGCTTCAGGCCCGGACACAGCACGGAGACGGCATTGGTCGCGCTGGTGAATGATCTCTGGAGGGCTAGGGACAGGGGTTGCTCCTCTGTCCTGGTCCTATTAGATCTCTCAGCGGCGTTCGATACCATCGACCATGGTATCTTACTGCGGCATCTCAGGGGGCTGGGAGTGGGAGGCACCGTTTTACGGTGGTTCTCCTCCTACCTCCAGGGCCGCTCGCAGTCGGTGTTGACAGGAGGGCAGAGATCCGCCCTGAGGTCTCTCATTTGTGGAGTCCCTCAGGGGTCGGTTCTCTCGCCTCTCCTGTTCAACATCTATATGAAGCCGCTGGGCGAGATCATTCGTGGTTTTGGGGTGGGGTATCATCAGTACGCTGATGATACCCAACTTTTTCTTTCCACCCCGAACCAACCCAGTGATGCCCTCTCCGTGATGTCCCGGTGCCTGGAGGCGGTTCGGGTCTGGATGGGGAGAAACAGGCTTCGTCTCAATCCCGCCAAGACTGAGTGGCTGTGCATATCGGCATCTCGGGTTAACCAAGTTATTCCATCTTTAATGATGGGGGGTGAGGTTTTACCCCCCGTCGATAGGGCTCGCAACTTGGGCGTCCTCCTGGATTCACGGCTCAATTTCGAAGACCATATAGGAGCCGTGACCAGGGGGGCTTTTGCACAGGTTCGCCTGGTGCGCCAGTTGCGTCCCTATCTGGACCGAGACGCCCTACGCACAGTTACTCATGCGCTTGTGACCTCCCGTTTGGACTACTGTAACGCTCTCTACATGGGGCTGCCCTTGAAGACCACTCGGAGGCTTCAACTGGTGCAGAATGCGGCCGCGCGAGTTGTAATGGGGGTTTCCCGATACTCCCATGTAACACCTCTACTCCGTGAGCTGCATTGGCTTCCGGTTGCCCTCCGGGTGAAATTCAAGGTGCTGGTTATCACCTATAAAGCCCTACATGGCCTGGGTCCGGGATATCTGAGGGAACACCTGCTGCCGGCATCAAATGCCCTTCGCCCAGTGCGCTCCCACAGGGAGGGTCTGCTCAGGGTCCCGCCGGTAAGAGACTGCCGGCGGGTGACACCCAGGGATAGGGCCTTCTCGGTGGGAGCGCCTGCCCTCTGGAACCAGCTGCCGGTGGAGCTGAGAACTGCCCCCGACCTTCGATCATTCCGCCAGGGCCTGAAGACCTGGCTCTTCGAGCTCTCGGGCCCAGACTGAGGAGGAATTTTTAATTTGGGGTTCTTTTTAACTGACTACAGGGTTAATTTAATATTTTTAATTTGGTTCTTAATTTTTGTATTTTGGATTTTTAATTCCCTGTAAACCGCCCTGAGTCCTCAGGGAATAGGGCGGTATATAAATATAACTAAATAAATAAATAAATAAATAAATAAATAAATAAAAGCATCATTTTGAGGCTTGCTTTCTCTGCTAATGTTACTCTTTAAAATGAAAAGGAAAAAAGTTGCTAGTTTCATTGATTCTTGTCTCTCATTCATTCAGAGCCTTGGTGGAGCAGTGGGCTAATGCCTCCTTAAGTAACATCAGCTGCCTGCAATTAGTGCAGGTTCGCGTCCCACCAGGCTCAAGGTTGACTCAGCCTTCCATCCTTCCGAGGTAGGTAAAATGAGGACCCAGATTGTTGGGGGCAATTAAGCTGACTTTGTAATAATGCCACTTGGGGTGTGTGTGAAAGCCCTAATAAGCAGGCATATACATAGAATGAAGGCTACTGCTAAGCTTGTAAGCCGCCCTGAGTCTTCGGAGAAGGGCGGGATATAAATGGAATAAAAATAAAAATAAATAAATAAAACTTTCTATAGCCACTCAATTCAACCAACTGACTCTGGGCAGCTTACAATTCTAAAATTATGAAACAATTAAAAATATTAAAGCAATAAAAACAAAATAAATAAGTATGAACAGCACCCATTATGGTTAATCAACTGATAGTAAGGCCAAATAAGAGGGCTGTTAACATTTTGCAAGCCCCAAGCCCAGGTACATAGCCAGCTTTTTAAAGCTTTGTGAAAAGCCAACAGGTTTAAGGCTATTCTAATCTGCAAGGAGAGATATTACATAAGGCAGGGGCTACAGCAAAAAAAGCCCATCTAGTTCCCACCAGTCGACACACTTTGGCTGAGCAGATCTACTATATGCCCAATCTGTTGGATCAGATTGGATGGGTAGACACTCTTAGAAAAAGATAGTCCTTCAGACAACCCAGTCCCAAGCCAGTGGGGCTTTAAAGGTGACAACCAGCACCTTGAATTGCACCCAGAAGCTCACAGCAGCCAGTGCAGCTCACAGAGAAGTAGTGTTATATGTGCCATGTAGCTGGCACCATTTATTACCTATGCAGATGCATTTTGTAGCAGTTGAAGTTTCCAAATGCTCTTCAAGGGCAGCCCCATGTAAAATATGTTAACAGTAATCTAAATGGGAAGTTAAAAGGGCATGGGTGAATGTGAGCAGGGCCTCATGGTCCAAAAATGGTATGACTAGTGCTCTACCCAAAGTGTGCAAAGGCTCTCCTAGTCACAGATCTATTCAAAAATAAATCCTGAGTGACAATGAGATGTGATTGTTTTAACAGTAAATATATATTAGGGATTTTATTTTATCGGAAGGTTGTACCCCCAATTGCCTGCTTCCTAGGGCTGGAAGAAAGTAACTAGTCCAAAGTCACCCACTTGGCTTTGAGCCCAGTGGTGGGATTCAGCCAGCTCACGCCACTTCAGAAGAACCGGTAGCTAATTTTTTGTTGCCCAGGCCCAGAATGGACTTCTGGAAGCAGCATCCACACAGAGAACTGGTTGTTCACATATTTGAATCCCACCACTGTTTGAGCCTAAAGAGAGACTAGAATGCCCAGTTTCTAATTTGTTGTCTTAATCACTACACCAAACTAGGATTTTAATTGGAGGTCTTTGTGTGTGTTCTTTCAGGTTAATTTTTGACTGTTGGAGACTGCCTTGACTGTTGCAGTTTTCTTGGCAATGTTTTTCAGAAATGGTTTGCCATTGCTTCTTTCATAGGGCTGAAAGATTTATTTATTTATTTATTTATTTTATTTATTTATTTATTTATTTATTTTTACATTTATACACCGCCCTATTCCCTGAGGACTCAGGGCGGTTTACAGGAAATTAAAAAATCCACCATACAAAAGTTAAAAAACCAAATTAAAAAATATTAAATTGACCCTGTATACTTAAAACCCCAATTAAAATTTCTCCTCAGCCTGGGCCCGAGAGCTCAAAGAGCCAGGTCTTCAGGCCCCGGCGGAATGATCGAAGGTCGGGGGCACCCTGAGCAGACCCTCCCTGTGGGAGCGCACTGGGCGAAGGGCGTTTGATGCCGGCAGCAGGTGTTCCCTCAAATAGCCCGGACCCAGGCCATGTAGGGCTTTATAGGTAATAACCAGCACCTTGAATTTCACCCGGAGGGCAACCGGAAGCCAATGCAGCTCGCGGAGTAGAGGTGTTACATGGGAGTATCGGGAGACCCCCATTACGACTCGCGCGGCCGCATTCTGCACCAGTTGAAGCCTCCGAGTGGTCTTCAAGGGCAGCCCCATGTAGAGAGCGTTACAGTAGTCCAGACGGGAGGTAACAAGCGCATGAGTAACTGTGCGTAGGGCGTCTCGGTCCAGATAGGGACGCAACTGGCGCACCAGGCGAACCTGTGCAAAAGCCCCCCTGGTCACGGCTCCTATGTGGTCTTCAAAATTGAGCCGTGAGTCCAGGAGGACGCCCAGGTTGCGAGCCCTATCAACGGGGGGTAACACCTCACCCCCCATCGTTAGAGGTGGAATAAGTTGGTTAACCCGAGATGCCGATATGCACAGCCACTCAGTCTTGGCGGGATTGAGACGAAGCCTGTTTCTCCCCATCCAGACCTGAACCGCCTCCAGGCACCGGGACATCACGGAGAGGGCATCGCTGGGTTGGTTCGGGGTGGAAAGAAAAAGTTGGGTATCATCAGCGTACTGGTGATACCCCACCCCGAAACCACGAATGATCTCGCCCAGCGGCTTCATATAGATGTTGAACAGGAGAGGCGAGAGGACCGACCCCTGAGGAACTCCACAAATGAGAGACCTCGGGGCGGATCTCTGCCCTCCTGTCAACACCGACTGCGAGCGGCCCTGGAGGTAGGAGGAGAACCACCGTAGAACGGTGCCTCCCACTCCCAACCCCCTGAGACGCCGCAGCAGGATACCATGGTCGATGGTATCGAAAGCCGCTGAGAGATCTAATAGGACCAGGACAGAGGAGCAACCCCTGTCCCTAGCCCTCCAGAGATCATTCACCAGCGCGACCAATGCCGTCTCCGTGCTGTGTCCGGGCCTGAAGCCCGATTGGTACGGGTCCAGATAATCAGTTTCCTCCAGGAACAGAGGGAGCTGATGCGCCACCACACTCTCAACAACCTTCGAAAGAGAGACTCTCTGGTCCAAGGTCACTCAGTTGGCTTTGTGTCTAAGGCAGGACTAGAATTCATGGTCATCCACTTCCTGGCCTGGTGCCTTAATCACTACCCCAAATTGTCTCTCTCTAAATTGAAGGTAGGACAATTTAAAAACATTGTGTTACCTTGAATGAGTTAAAGATTGTATTCTGGATTTGGACCTAACACTGAGTGGAATACTCTCTACTTAAAAGAATACATTTATAAACCTTAGTGTACTATATTGTATTAATAATAGTAATAATTATAGGATGTATCATGCAGTATGAGTAGGCTTCCACTGACCTTTGAAATCCATGTGGTGTGATGTGATCTGAGGTGGCTACTTCAAATGTGACAGACTTTTTTTTCTTTTTATTTCCAGAGGCAATTTTGTAGTAACCAGACCCCAACATTAACCTTGGCTTGGTCCTTTTGAAATGTTTGAAGAAGAGAAAACTGCAAGTTATATTTTGGCATGTAGGAAGTCTTACTTTTAAAGAGAGAATAACTAGCTGAATCAATCCTATTACTTCTTTAATGTGTGAAAAATCAGTCTTTTGAAGTCATAATGGAAGATACAATATTGCACTCTGGCACTAGGAAGATTTGTGTTTTGCCAGGTGTAATTTAAATCTTGTCACATAGAAAATAATAGTTGCAATACTCTCTTTTAAAATCAACTTTTTTACACTTTGGCATTGTCAATTTAGTTTAATTATTTTTTATGTTTTTCTTTTTAGGATTTCTCTAGTTTATTTACTTTTCTGTCTGAATAATGTAAAACACAGATGAGCAAAATGATTGGCCATAGCACCAGATAGCATAGTCAGAGAGTGGTTATCCTAATCATTTCATGGACACATATTTTCTCATCTTGGTATCGGAGCTCAAATTATGATATTAAATGATAGTAGCAGCAGTTTTAAAAACTACTTTTAAATATGTCACATGATTGTTCATTGAGAGAGTAAAGAACCACTCTTTTTCCTAAAAATAAATAATGTGTCATTTTGTATGAGGACTGCACATGCAAAAATAGATCCTTTTTTACAGTATTATCTGAGTCTTGTGGTTTCAAAGGATTCTTCCTTGCTTTTAGCTGTGCTGTGGAAAAGCTCTCATTAATATTCATTAGCCTAATATACAGGGGAAAAACCTGAGACAAAACACTGCTTCTTATAAGAAGGAAGCTATTAAGGTGACAATTTCAGCAGATCACAGAGTACCACAAGGACAGTAGGAAAGGCACAAAATTATACCTTGTTGGTATTTGCAACAGATTTTACTTGTTTGACCTAAGCGGGGAAGGTGTACACACTTCCTTTGAAAATAAGCAACCACTGTTCAGAACATAGCAAGCCCTATAGCTAAAAGAGGACATTTTTCCCCCATCTTCATTTAAGTTACCGTTCTCTATCTTTAAAGCACAAAATGGGCTCCTTGCAAACGTGTTCCACATAGTTTATGATTATAACCTTTACAGAGAATACAGAGATATTGGTGCAATACACTGAGCACTGTCTCTTCTCATTCTTTTCACTGGCAGCCAGCTACTTGGTTTTGGTGTATTGCATCTTTGTTTCTCTATACATTCAATGGCTTATCTGAATAGTTTACCATATATGATTCTATGATGTATTTAGAAAAGAGGTCCCCAACCTTTTGGGCACCAGGGACCAGTTCCATGGAGAAAGGTTTTTCCACGACCAGAGAGTGTGTGGTTTTGTTTGCTTCTGCATCCCACAGATGGAGCTTTGCTTGTTTATGTGGACTGGTTGCTGGCATTCCAAAGCCCGGTACCAGTCCACGGACTGGGTGTTGGGGATCCCTGATTTAGAAGACCAAATGTGATTCTAAATATCTATTGTCTTAAGGAAATATGCTAGTATGACATGTGGTAGCATTCAATATTGTGACTAAGAGCTATCCAACAGAAGCAGGAGCTCCTGTGTGTATAAGCAGTTTCTCTCATTTAGAATAAGGCTCCATAGATCTGATGAAGTGGATTGTATGACATTTTATCTTTATAAAGCACTTACCTAAAAGGAAAATGACCCTGAATTGTAAGCTACACCCTCCCCTAATTAAACAAAACCAAACAAACTAGAAAGATTTTAAACTACTACAAGACTACTACTTCCACTGTAAGATTTAACATGGTTTGAATAAATTCACCCATCTTAACAAAGACACTTATAAAAACTGATTGATTGATTGAATAGCAATGTTCCATTAGCCAGGAGATTGCCTACAGTGTGAGTACAGAATAATTATTTGGCTGCCAACTGAACTGCCATTCAGTTCATGGTTGTGCGCTATCCAGAATGTATCACAGGGCACAGACTAGATCCATACTCTGAAAGGTTCAACAGTGTCCTGCAGTGACATCTGGGGCTTCTTCCTCCATTGATGTCATCTCGCACTTGGACGTCGCATTGGGAAAGTTCAACAGCAACTGGATTCACTCTACTGCACAAAACACTGTTATTTTCCCACTGTAATGGTATCTATTTATCTACTTGCATATAACATGCTTTCAAACTACTAAGTTGGCAGATACTTCAGCAAGTGATGGGACCTCACTCTGCCATTTGATGCCAGGGCTCAAAACAATGGAGGGCAGTGTCACTAAGCCACTGAGCCACTACATCTCTGGCCACCACATTCTAGCTAGTTATGACAACTTGCCTTGTACTGGGTAATATGTATAAGCAGTGCTTTTTTTGTAAAAAAAAAAAAAAGGTGCCAGAACTCACGCACAGCTCCGGCTCCCATCAAAAGCCCTATACGGAGCAGGGGTGATGGTGAGAAGAAACTGCTTTAGGGAGCTTCTAAGGCGCAGATCACGTGAGTAGCGTTACCTGACGGATGCCATTGCTGCCACTTTTGAGAGAGCACTTGTTCAGAGCCGGTATGTCTTCTGTCATCTCATCCTCCTCCACCTCTGATGACACAGAGGTTTCTTCCAGAACCAGAGTGACCAAGGCGGTGGTGGTGCTGCTGCTTTGAGATCAATCTAGGCTCCAGAGGCCTAGAAAAGACCTCTGGAGCCCAGATTTATGGCACAGACCAATTTTGAGGCCTCCCTGCAGCCCAATCCAGGCTTTGGAGGCCTTTTCCAAGCCTCTGGAGTCCAGATCCATGGTCATGGAGTGATTTTGCAGCCCCCCAGTGGCCCAATCTGGGCTCTGGAGGCCTGGAAAAGCCCTCAGGTGCTTGGATCTGGTCACTGGGGGGCTGCAAAATCATTCCGAGCCATAGATCTGGCTCTGGAGGTCTTTTCTAGGCCTCTGGAGCCCAGATTGGGCCACAGGGGGTTGTGGACACGTCCCCTGGCCTCAGATTGGAGCAGCAGCAGGAACCACAGCAGAGGGGAGACAGACCTTTTCCAGGTGAGGCCTACATGGCAGGAAGGGAGGGGGAAGCATCAGAGTGTTAAATGAATGCTCGTAACTCGGAGATTACCTGTAGTCGCACTGGCAGCTTAGAAGGAACCTGTTCTTCTGTTCAAAAAAAGGTGCCAGAATGCTGTTCTGTGTGTTTGTGCTGCCACCACGTGGCTGTTTTGGAGAAAGTACAATGTGGGCAGTCAGACCCTCCTACTCTATGATGTATTTCCTCTTCCCTCTCCTTTCTGGGATGAACTTGCTCCTCCTTTGTCCCTGGAGACTTCTCTTTCTCCTTTAACCAGCAAACATGTGATAACAGCAGACATGTGCGGACGCTGGGAGTATTACCATTTTCTGACCTTGGAAATACTGACAAACATCATCTGAGTGCACCTCACCATTCTGAAAGCTATTCTACATGCAATAAAGGTATTTTTAAATGATAAAGGTGTTTCCATGAGTTCAACTATCTGGAGAGAGAGCTGTTAATGGTAATGGAATCTACTTGCCGCCCTGAGTCTTCGGAGAAGGGCGGGATATAAATGGAATTAAAATAAATAAATAAATTAAATACTTATATAGACCATAGAAGTCTTAACAAGGGATTAATTACAGTACAACGGCTTTGATCCAGAATAGTCAGAAAATGGTAATACTCCCAGCGTCTGCACATGTCTGCTGTTATCACATGTTTGCTGGTTAAAGGAGAAAGAGAAGTCTCCAGGGACAAAGGAGGAGCAAGTCCATCCCAGAAAGGGGAGGGAAGAGGAAATACATCATAGGGTAGGAGGGTCTGACTGCCCACATTGTAATTTCTCCAAAACAGCCACGTGGTGGCAGCACAGCATTCTATGACAAAAAAAGCATGTGTATAAGCACCCTTACTGAGATGAGTGAATTTGTTCAATTGTCTCAAAAACAAATAATGGAACCAGAGAGATTCATTGAATCTTTCCAGATTTACTTCTCTATTACTCAGCTGACTACCCTTCTTTCATCTTTGATACTGAATCTTGATTATTTTATTTATTTATTTATTAGATCTTTGGCCTATCTTATTTCTTTTTTTTTATTGAAAAGTTTTACAATACATTTTTAAATACAAAAAACTCCCTCTTCCCCCTCCCCTCTCCCCAACCCTCCCCTACCCTTCCCTCCCCCCTCCCCAACTTCCCAGAGCTGAATACAGGGTATAATAATACAAACATAAACTAAAATATGCTAACAACAAAAATAACACATTAAGTTCTATCGGACTTTAACTCTCCATAATCATAATATTAATAACGTAACAAATGACTAATCATACATCATAAAAATCCACTACTTATTCAAATGCTAAATGAAACTTTTTAGTCCCATATTTATTCTGAATATGTTCAATCCATCTTCTCCATTCCACAATATATCTCTGTTGCGATTGATCTTTCAAATATGCCGAAATCTTTGCCATTTCCGCCAAATTGGAAACTTTCAAAGTCCACTCTTCTATAGTCGGCAATTCTTCCTTCTGGACTATCTTATTTCTTTATAAATAACTCAAGGTAGTAAATATACATAATACTCCTTTCTCCTTTTCCCATGATAACAACCTGTGTGGTTGTTGGTGCTGAGTGAGAATGACTGGCCTAGAGAGAAAGCACTGCAGCAAATGGAGTAGAGTTGAGTAGAAAGGGTTAGGTGTTGCTTTTCGTTTGTTCTGTTAATCTATATTAGACTCCTCTCTAGTCTTTTAATGTACTGCTTTCTGTGTAAACAAAGCAGTTTTATATGTGGTTTTATATATGGATATGATTCCATCAAACTTAATCAATCTTCAAGATTAATCTAGATTTATAAAAGCCCAATAAGACCTACCCTGAAAATGTGCCCTAGCTTGAGTTTTCAGGGTGGGCCTAATATAAGCCCTATCCCAAAAAGAAGCTCTAGTTTTGGGGCAAAAATTAAGTTAAGATGGAGGTGGGGGAAGGAGCTGCCCCATTCACCCCACACCCACTTACCATTGCAGCCAGGCTTCCCATGAATCAATACCTGCCCTCCCCCATCTGAATGGAGTTCCAGATTGACACGTATGGTGCCCCTGGTCTGCATTTCGCCATCAAAGGCCTTCCGGAAAGGCCTCTGATGGTGAAATGCAGGCCGGGGGTGCCACACCTGTCAATCTGGAGCTCCATTCTCAGCTGCAGAGGCATTTCCTTTAGCCACAGAAGAAGTGGGCTGGCTGGGGGGACTGTTGGTGCCATTGTTGCGAGGTGAGACCATGGAAAAGACACTCTTGAAAATAAGACCTGATGCCTCTTTTGGAGGCAAAAAAATAAGACTGGGTCTTAATTTCAGGGAAACACAGTAGTATTTTCACTACAGTTTTTGCTCATAGCAAATTCTTGTTTAAACAAAACTTCCTCATCATCTGGAAGATAATAATATACTTTAATATATAGTTTGGGGTCTATTTGTTATTTCAATGTATTTTTTATGCTGCAAAATGTCAGATTTGTGCTGACAACATTGTCCCATTAACAAAATTTAAATGATTCAAAAATTCCCTCTGCAAATAATTTCCAAAAGTTCATTCCTTCAGACTCTTAATCAACTATACTTCTTCACACTAATCACAATGTATTTAGTCACCTAGCTAACTTCCAAAGAACAACTAGATGGCTTGATGTGAGCCAAAGCCCGCATTCAGCAATTTATTCTAGGGTTTGCCAGTCCAGGAACTCATACATGCTTACATAAAATGTAAAGGATGTTCTGATAGGTCACCAGGATTATTACTGATTGACCAGTGTGGAAGATAACAAGGACAATTATGGATGGATGTCATGTTAAACAAACATCTAAGAATTCCTCTCCTATAGAAACAGATGGAACATAGAGATATAAATGTCAGAAAGGTTTTGATGAGTGTTATATCATGACAGCATAGGCTTGGATAAAGCCATAAGCTCTCTGAAAGGGTGCCATTGTTCCTGACGACAGCACTGCAACAATAACATTTTTCTACCATCTACTGAATGGATGATCAGATGGGAGTAGAAGATGATGGGTAAGGCAGCCCGACGCTGCGTACATGCAGAAAAGATACAGTAGAATATAGATGGCCTATATATGGCCAATTAGGAGGAAATAATATAGGGAGAAATATGCTTCAGATAAAAGAAGAATAGAAGGGGAAAGATTGAAATTTCTCTTGCCCATGTTGCATTTTAAACATTTCTATATACACCCTGATTTCCCTTATATTTAGAACACATGGCCACCATTTCTCCCATTTATCACAAACATCAGTGCTTAATTTAAATTCAAACTGCTGGCCTTTATTGTTCTATTTCTTTTTTACCGGCCTTTCAAATGTAAACAAGTTGAATGGAAAGTTGTTAGACTGTTAAAAATACACACTCCAACTTCCTAGTGACCCAATTCCACTAAAACTGTCACCAGAGAGGGTCATAATCCTATCTTTCTACTTCTGGCAACATGTTAGCGTGTACTGCGTGCAGAAGTTTTACCACATCCAAGTAACTGAAGATAATAGTCGCAACTGAATCAATAAGATTGGTTCAAATAAAGTTTGCAAACTGTAAACACTGATGACAGTAACATCCATCTATTCATCCATCCATTCAACCCACCCACTCATCCATGGGGTAAGCAGACATCTTGTACTTGGATGCAACAACTTTACTTTCCTTCCCCAGGGCTGCCCATATCAGCAGTTTCATACTGTAGGACCATGTATGTTTACCAGCTTTTGTTTACGATGGATAAAGTGCTCTGTTGTAAGAAGCAGGCAGTACAGCAGGCTAACGGAACCAACTTTTATTCAGGAACCAGGCAAGGAATAAGTAAACAGAGCTTCTATTTATACTACAGCTGTCTGATCATTAACCAATCACGGCTGTGCCAGTTTCCCGCTCGTTTAGTTAAGCCAATCGGTGTCTTGCCGGTTTGACAGCTCGGAGCTGTCAAACTGGTTGCGCTTGCGCGGTAGCCGGCAGACTTTGACAGCCAAGAGCTGTCAGCCGGCTCGCATTTGCGTAGTTGTTCTCCGGCAGCTTTTGACAGCTGTCAAAAGCTGCCGCGGCTTTTACCACAGCCCCGTTGAACTTGTATATCCATAACTTGTGTGTACAACAATTAACATGTGAATACATAACACCCCTTACCCCTCCCTCTGACTGGTTTGAAGATTCCCCCGGTTGTTCCTTCGAGGTGTTCCCCATTCAAAGTCTTTTAAGTAGGCGGGGGGGGGGGTTCCTTGCACTTACTGAACATCGGGGGGGTGTTTCTTCCATCCGTTCTGCATCCCTTGGTTCGGACGGTGCTGTGTCAATGTTAGAGTCTGGCTCGGGGGGCAATAGGTTTGGCTCCTCGGGTTCTGGGTCCTTTTCGTTGGACGCGCGCCGTGGGGAAAAGTCGCTATGCTCGGGGGGGTTCGGTGTGATGGCATTTCATTGCTCCCCCTTCCCCCCATGTTTTGCGGGCTGCGTTGCCGCAACTGATCGATGTGTCTGCGGAGGTGGTTGTTGTTTCCTGCATCGATGATGTATGACAAGGGTCCAGTTTGTTCTAGTATAACCCCCTGTATCCATTTATTCCCACCCCCGTAGTTCCTGGCCCAGACGGCTTGGCCGGCATTGAGAGTTCTGTGCAGGATGGGTATTTCTGGGTCTGCGGGGGTTCTATCTGGGTGTAATCGATCAAGTCTGGTCGTGAGTCGCTTGCCCCAGCGGAGTTCAGCTGGTGACTTCCCGGTGGTCGTGCAGGGGGTCGTATGTTGCGCTAGCAAAAATTGTGCAAGTCTGCGGTGCCAATTGCCGGTGATGATTTTCCGCAGTGCCTATTTGGTTGACTTTACCATGACCTCAGCCAAGCCGTTCGACGAGGGATGAAACGGAGCCGTAGTGGTGTGTCTAATAGAGTTCGCTGTTGTGAAACTCTGGAATTCGTGGGAAGTAAATTGGGGGCCGTTATCGGAGACTAAAACATCTGGGAGTCCATGTGTGGTAAAAAAAACCTCTTAATACTTGTATTGTGGCTGCAGAGGTCGTGCTTGTGACAGGAGCCACCTCTAACCACTTAGAATAACTATCTACCACTATTAAAAACATCTGTCCCTGGAAGGGACCTGCAAAATCTAAGTGGATGCGGGACCAGGGTTTTTTTGTTGTTTCCCACCTATGTACGGGAGCCTGGGGCTGGGCGGCTCTGCCAAATTGGCATGGGTAACAACCAGCCACGTGTGCTTCTATTTGCTTGTCGAGGCCAGGCCACCAAACGTAGCTTCGGGCTAAAGCTTTCATCTTAACGGTGCCTGGGTGACCCTCGTGCAAGGTTGCTAGGACTTTGGTTCTATGTTTCTCAGGGATTATTACTCTGCTTCCCCATAATATGCACCCTTGGTGGGAAGATAATTCTTTTTGTCTTGAAAAGTAGGGTTGGAAGTCAGGCCCTGGGGATGTGGGTTGCCACCCTGAAGTGATGTAGCCCAGGACTCTGCCCAGGATTTTGTCTGCTGCTGTGGCGGAAAATATGTCTTTGACTGATAAGGGGCATTCTGGTAATTCAGATATGGCCAGAATATTGCCAGCGGGGGTGGGGTCGGGGTCTATTTCGGGCAGGGGAAGCCTGCTTAGCCCGTCTGCATGACCCATGTCCTTTCCTGGCTTGTGTACTAGTGTGAAGGAATAAGCAGATAAAAAGGTAGACCATCTGAGAATGCGGGGAGACAAAATTTGGGGCGTCTGCTTATCGCATGTAAAAATTCCTAACAGAGGCTTGTGATCTGTAAAAATGGTGAATTGGCGTCCATAGAGGTAGTCGTGAAACTTCTTCACGCTGGCCACTATGGCTAAAGCCTCTTTGTCGATTTGAGCGTAATTGCGCTCTGGTTTTGACAGCGTTCTGGAATAGAATGCTATCGGGGTTTGGATTCCTTCCTCCGTTAAGTGACTTAGGACTGCCCCGATACCGTAGGGGGAAGCATCGCATGCTAGACAAAGGGGTAACTGTTCATTGAACAGTGCTATGGTGGCGTTGCTAGAAAGTAAGTTTTTAAGGAGTCTGAAACTTGCATCGTGCTGCGGGGACCAGGACCAAGGGGTACCCTTGTCCAGGAGCCTGTGGAGAGGCTCGGCTATGGTAGCCTTATGTGGCAGGAAGGCGTGGTAAAAATTAACTAGCCCTAGGAAGGCTTGAAGTTCTTGTTTGTTTTTTGGAATAGGGGCTGTTTTGATGGCTTTGATTTTTGACTCGGTGGGGTGTATTCCCTTTGCATCGATCTTGTAGCCTAGAAATTCTGCAGATGGCACCCCTATGTAGCATTTGTCCCTTCTTAATTTAAGCCCTGCTGCTCTGAATCTATAGAGAACTTTTTCCAGCTTGGTCGCTAAGTCCCTTTCGGATTCCCCTGCAATAAGAATGTCGTCAAAATATGGGCAGACCCCAGGGATTCCTTTGAGTGTCTTTTCCATAATTTCTTGAAAAATCCCTGGGGCTGCAGATATGCTGAATTGTAGGCGGTTAATTTTGAAGGCTCCCCGGTGTGTGACAATTGTCTGCGCTAGGGCGGTGTCAGGGGTGACAGGCAGTTGTAAGTATGCCTGCGCCAAATCTAATTTAGCAAAAATGGCGCCTGACTTAATGGCCGCGAGGATGTCTTTGACAGCCGGGACAGGGTAAGCATGGGCATTTAATGCGCGATTCAGGGTGGCTTTATAATCAGCGCAGAGTCTGATTTGGCCATTGGGCTTAATTGGGGTTACTATAGGTGTTTCCCATTCGGCCCCTTCGACTGGTTCTAACACTCCTAGTTTGACTAGTCTGTCTAGTTCATTTTCTATTTTGTTTCTTAGTGCGAATGGGACCCTTCTAGCCTTAATTCTTAGGATTCAGCTTTAGTGACACCGGGGGTCCTGTATACTTTCCTAACGAGCCATCAAAAATGTCCGCAAACTGATGGCAAACTGTGTCTAGGTTTGTCAGCTGGGTGGCGTTGACGCCTGTCAGTGCTATTCCTAACGCTTCGAACCAGTCAAGCCCCAGCAGGCTGGTTCTGTTTCCTTGTGTGACTAATATTGTGAGTGGTCCCTTAAAATGCCTAAATTCCGTCGGAATTGTGGCTTTTCCCTTGAGCCTGATGGGGTTTTTTTGAAAATCAGCCAGGCAGAGGTTTGTGGGTCGCAAAACAGGTTGCTGCCGACTTCGGCTGCAAATGTTTTTATAAGTTTGCCATGAGATGAGGGAGACGGAGGACCCCGAGTCAACCTCCATCTCACAGGGAACCCCGTGGAGTAGGACATCCACCTTAACTTTGGGCTTAAGGATTAGGTGGACCATATTCTTCCTCGTATTTTCCCTGACATTTAGTATTAAGGACCTGGAAGTTTTTTCCCCCCTGGGCGTAGGTAGGTTCGTACCTGCGGATGTCACTTCCAATTCGTGCAGATTTTCTCGGCTCTGGCTACGGCATACGGCTTTGATATGACCTGTTTGGCCACAGCCGTGGCATTTGGCACTGCGGAAACGGCACGATGCTCTCGGGTGGTTCCCTCCACAGCTGGCACATTTGACTCTGCTGGGCTGATGGCTGGGGCTTTTGTTGTTGAAGGAACCCCCTCGGTTGTTGCGCTGGAACTTGAGCTTCTCAAATCTGCGTTGAACGGCATCGATGTCCGTGGAGACGTTGTCCTCCTCTGGGACACTATAGGCACTGTCCTCCTGGTGCACAGACCCGCTGGGTCCGCTATCAGGAGGTCGGGGGTTGTCGCTGTGACTATCTTCATAAGCCACGACTTTCATGGCTACTTCTGCCAACATTAGAGTGGGTTTGGCGATTAGCTTTTTTCGTAGGCACTCGTCCTTCAGCCCGATGACAATCTGGTCACGGATCCAGTCCTCCAGGTCAGGGAACCGGCATTGGCGTGCCGCATGCCTGACTCGTGTTATGAAGTCGTTGGCAGGTTCATCGGGGAGGTGTACGCGCTGGGCGAAGTTCACTTGCCAAAACAGCTCGGACTTGGTCGGCATAAAATAGGTGGCGAATGTTAAATTCGCGGATGTGGCCGTGGTTCGTCATACTGTCCAGTCGTGGGTCCTGCTCGCGTTACAGAGGAAGCTGTGCTTCCAGTCAGTGACTTCAGCTTGTGACTTTAGCTCGGGACCAAGGGAAAAAATCTCTTCTTCCCTTGGATAGTGACTTCAGCCACGCGAAGCAGAGGATCCCACCTTCATCGCCAGTGCTCTGTTGTAAGAAGCAGGCAGGACAGCAGGCTAACGGAACCAACTTTTATTCAGGAACCAGGCAAGGAATAAGTAAACAGAGCTTCTATTTATACTACAGCTGTCTGATCATTAACCAATCACGGCTGTGCCGGTTTCCCGCTCGTTTAGTTAAGCCAATCGGTGTCTTGCCGGTTTGACAGCTCGGAGCTGTCAAACTGGTTGCGCTTGCGCGGTAGCCGGCAGACTTTGACAGCCGAGAGCTGTCAGCCGGCTCGCGCTTGCGTAGTTGTTCTCCGGCAGCTTTTGACAGCTGTCAAAAGCTGCCGCGGCTTTTACCTCAGCCCCGTTGAACTTGTATATCCATAACTTGTGTGTACAACAATTAACATGTGAATACATAACATAAAGTCCTTTATTTGTAACTAGGTATTTGAAATAATTTCTGTTCTTGAAAATAAAGCAGAAACAGCAGAATGATATTAACAGAGATTATTAACAGGGCAAACAGTGTAATGTTAATAGGCACCAATCTTTTTCGGTCACTACTAGGCTCCCAGCTATGTCTGATAAATTTAGACATTTTTAAATTAGAAAAAAAATATAGAAAGCCAGTATATACATTTTTGTAATATACAATCCCATAGAATATTTATAGCAATGCCTTAGTAGAGACTGTTCTGTATGAAGTTCATAACAACTGCATTTCATATTCTAAAATTTAAGTATAGCATATAAACCTAGAAAACTGATGACAGAAAAAGACTGAGTGGTCCATTGAGTCTGTCATTTTAATTTTAATTTTTTACTGTATCATTTATTTATTTAATTTTTGTTGGATAATAGATATGTTTATCCCAAGCATGTTTAATCAGTTATTGATAATTGACACACTTCCTGTGCTGGAAGTTGGTTCCAAGCTTCCACTACTCTTTCTGTGAAGTAATATTTTCTAACATTACTTCTGAACTTCCCTCCTGTTGGTTTGAGGTTATGTCCTCATGTTCTTGATTTCTGCAAATTGAATATTTGCAATTTTGCAAACGTTTTGGATACTGTTTTTGATAACATATAAACATAGAAAGGGACGCGGTGGCTCAGTGAGTTAGGACGCTGAGCTTGTCGATCAGAAGATCGGCAATTTGGCGGGTCGAATCCCGAGTGCCGCCTAACAGAGTGAGCGCCTGTTACTCGTCCCAGCTTCTGCCAACCTAGCAGTTCGAAAGCACGTAAAAATGCAAGTAGAAAAATAGGGACCACTACGGTGGGAAGGTAACAGCGTTCCGTGCGCCTTTGGCGTCTAGTCATGCCGGCCACATGACCACGGAGACGTCCTCGGACAAGCGCTGACTCTTCGGCTTTGAAACGGAGATGAGCACCGGCCCCTAGAGTCGGAAACGACTAGCACGCATGTGCGGGGGAACCTTTACCTTTACCTTTTTAAACATAGAAAACAGATGGCTGAAAAACAAAAAAGGCCAAGTGGTCCATTGAGTCTGTCCTTTGAATATTGAAAATACTGTCTTTTAGAATCTTATTCACATCTTTCATATATTTAAAGATTTCTATCATGTCCCCCCCTTTTTCCCTCTAGGCTATCCATATTCAATTCTTACAATCTCTCCTGATATGTTTTGTCCCTCAGAGCTTGCACCATTTTTGTTGTCCATTTCTGAATTTGCTTAATTCCTGTAGTCTACAGGATTTTCAAGATTGTTTTAAGACATTTAATCAGATATTTTTCTGTTTTTTTAATGACAGCTCTTGTTATTTAGGATAACTGTATAGTAAGGGATTAATAGAATTCATTTTTTAAAAATCATCTAGCAGTTAGCAGATTTATTAGTCAGCAAAGTTTCAAAATTCTAAAGCACTGGTTAGTTTCATGTGCCTTATTTATTCTCTAAGACAACATTTCTCAATCTTGATAACTTTAAACCATACTGGCTAGGGGATTCTGGGAGTTGATGTTCACACATCTTAAAGTTGTTAAGGTTGAGAAAGGCCATTCTAAGACATATCTATGCCATGTTATTGAGGCAAAAACGAGTCATGCTTTTGAGTGTGAAAAACTAGGAGAACGCTTTCCCCCATGCTTAAATATATAATCACATTTGCTAGTGGTAGCTTTGAATTGGATTTTATCTATCCAAATATTCAAACTGGATATTAATCGCATTGTGTCATCTACAGTATATGTTGCTGTCCAATGTCTAGCCAAAAGTATCTGTATGTTGGACAAATTTTATAGGCTCTCTATAGTATATATGAAACTCAGATTATCAAAACTGAGACTTGAGTGTCATGTTTAGGCAAATAGAGTGGAATTAAACATACGAGCTGAGTCAGAGAAAGCCATGCAGATGATTGACCTATTACTGAGATGGGGAAAACAGCTGAAAGCAAAGCTAGATCCTAAGGGATTTATTCATCACTCCTTATATATAATTCCACCTCTCATCAAGAGTATTTGTATGTACTGAAGGAAGAATTGACCCCTAGGTCATTTCTAAGCTTTGTTTATTAGGAAGAAAATGATAGATTACCGTTTGGAAAAAAAAAATCTACAAAACTAGATGGGAATGATTATCTGAAATGGCTGGCCATCTGTTAGTAATTTATTTATATATTTGATTTGTGTACCCCTTGCCTCCAATCGACTCTGGGCAACTCACAGAAGAAAAACAAACAACAATATACATAAAACCCAGATTAAAAGGAAAAAAGTAAGATGGCAAACAATAGCCACATATATGCACCCACCTTAGAACAATTAACCAGTGGAACAACCTGCCTCCAGAAGCGGTGAATGCTCCAACACTGGAAGTTTTTAAGAAGAGACTGGACAGCCATTTGTCTGAAATGATATAGGGGTTTCCTGCCTGAGCAGGGTGTTGGACTAGATGACCTCCGAGGTCCCTTCCAACATTATTATTATTATTAGTATTATTATTATTATTATTATTATTATTATTATTATCATCATCATCATCATCATCATCATCTCCAACTGCTCTAAGACTATAAACCGAATGTTTAGAACAAGCAGATTCAAGAAGAAAAGCTCAGTTCTGCTGTAATGATGCAACAGGAAAAAGCCCGAGGAATTCAGCAGTTTAATATATAATAATTTAAAATTTAAGTTCTATCCATTTCCCCATTATTATCCATTCCTAGCATTCGCTTAAACTAACACAAAAATACTCTACCGTTCTTCTGTATCAGTGATGTAGGATTGGATCATTTGAAAAGCGAGTAGAGCTCTTCATAATGATATTTATAATACTGAGCATTGCCTTTATTTTAAAATTTTGCTTGAAAACCCTTTCTGAATAGTTTTAATGAGGAAGTAATTTTAGCTTTTTGGCATTAGTAGCTTACAAGCTATAGGTCTTATTCACAAGAAAATCCTGTAGATTATAACTATAGAAAACAATCTTTCAATCCTACAGAGTACATCTAGTACAAAACCAGACATATATCAAAATTCTGTAGTAAAGCAAACTTAAACTTTATCTGCTTTGCCTTTTGTTTTTAAAAAAAGCAAAATGCTACATTTTCTTCATTTATAGTATATGTGTTACATCTCTTTATGAATTTTGAACTATTTTTTTTATATACCTAATGTTGAAAAGCTCTCTCTCTCTCTCTTTTTTTTTTTTTTTGCTTTATGGAATTTATTTTTTCCGACAACAACAGCAGCAGCAACAGTACTTTCGAAAGAGCATCAAATCAAACTGAAATATAAACAATATTAAAGAGCAAGATTTTTGTTATGCATGAGGTCCACTGACCATTTTAGAACAGCTGTCAGTGTCATGAAACCAAGCTGATGACAGATGGTGAGGCTGTCCTTGAAAAATTTTCACCTTAACATGTCAGGCTATATAGAAATCCCCTATAATCACTGGGGACCGTCAAATATATCTTGGTACAAGGAGAAATGCTTCTTTTATTTTGGAAAGCTAAATAAAAGATAAGCAATTTCTTTAAGATTCATACAGTTTCTTCATACGAACAAATCTATACAATCGATCCATCAGTGCTTATAATGCAGAAAGAATAATGCTTGTCAAAATGCAACGTCTATTTCAGACTTTGAAAAGCAGATCTCGGCTCTTATTTCTGAGTACTGAAATTACAGCTGTAAAAATCAAGTCATAGTTCAGTTGACAACAAATAACACATATATTACTAACAAATATATTACACCTATGGATTTTGAATCCCCCTTCTCCATAGTTTAATAGTTGTTCTTAAAGTACTAGGATGCAGTTTCTGGAGAGCACCAAGTTGGGGAAGAATTATGTGTGTGACAACTAAGACGTAAGAGATATAATTTATATTTTTCATATATCTAGAAGAAAGGATTTATTTTACTGTAAGGGAAAATAAAGAATAAAGAATTTAAAAACATACTTTAGTGCGTCATGACAAACTAACACCATTGGTTTAAATGGAGAATAAACACAATTCTCAATGGGATCAGAGCATTAATTTTATAAATGTAATTCTGCATTGGCACAGCATTTTTGTTCATAGGGAAGGGATAAATCTTTAAGCAATTGTAAGTTGTGCTTTGATCTTCTAAGTCAAGTAGTTCATATATACCAGAAGACAGTTTTATGGGATGGTGATTGTAAATAATTTTATATTGTTTCCAGTATGATTTAATGAGAAAATTTTGCTGTCATTTCTTCACTGTCAATAGCAGGTACTATAATTTGCTCATGTAATACACTGGTCTAAAGCAAAATGATTTCATAACAAAAGAATCAATAGCTCATTATTTGTGGAGCCAGAATAGTTTGCATGTTGCATTAGAAATTTCATTACATTTAGGATATTTGCAAGTTAAACAATCTTTGGTACAATTCCTTAAATTGTCAGTTAATCTTCTTTAAAAAGACTTTGTTTTAAGCTTCATATAAAAATGTTTATTGTAAGGTACCTACCAGAAGATTTGACCAGTTTAACAAAACCAGAAATAATATTTTTATTGCATGAAGAATTTGGTTTTTATATTTTTTTTTAAATATATGCTTTAGTAAATTAGGATTACTGACAAACAAGTATAATGAATAATTTCATTCCGTTGACGTACTGCAGCAATATTATTATTTATTTAAAATATTTATACTCTAGCTTTCTGCTAAGAGTGTAACATAGAGAATTTAAAAATATCATATAAGTAGGCATTAAGAAATAACATCATCATCATCATACATAAAGAATAAAAAGTAAAAAAAAAAGTGGAAACTTCAACAGTATATTACAAAATGAAGGCCCTTTGCTTCAGGATGTCAAAAAATAGATTCCCTGTCCTTACCTCCTTATTTGCAGTCCCCCAGTTAACATTCCATAGCATCTGTGCATATCAATATTCACTGCACAGTTTTAAGTTCTTTCTCTTGCTTGAGGTTTAGAATTTCTGAAACTTCTGCAGTCCCTGAGGACACTCTAAGCTTGTTGACATTCCTCTCTTTAATGTAAAGGTCTAAACTCAAGTCTTGAAGGAAGAAGGAAAATTATTTTTTGGCCTTTGGGGAATGTTTCAGAGGAAGAAAATACTGTACCCTTCCATTTGGTTGAGGAGCCATGGTGGCACGGTGGTTAGAATGCAGTATTGCATGTTAGCACTGCCCACAGCCAGAAATTCGATTCTGACCAGCTCAACCTCATATTTCTGAGGTTGGTAAAATGAGGACCCAGATTGTTGGGAGCAATATGTTGACATTTGTAAACTGCTCAGAAACTGCTGTAAAGAACTATGTAGTAGTATATAAGTCTAAATGCTATTGCTATTATGCTTTTTTATCTCTATGCCACTTCATTGGAAGCTATGGACCATAATCTCTATGCTGGTCCAGTGCTGGTTGTTAGTATCATCTGTCATAATTTTTATATGAAAAATGTGATATAAAGTACTTGAAGAAGAAAAATTAGCTCTAAAATATTAGGGGTCAAGTAATTCCATGTAAACTTACCTTTTCTTCTTTGCACTCCAGATGCTTATGATAAATTGAACACATCTTGTCTGTAACTTGCTTATATAATCAGGTCAGCCTTTATTACCACTTCACTGGATTCTTTTCTTTGGAAAGAAAAATGAATGAGCTTTGATGATAAATTTTTAGTAATTACGGGGAAAAAATTCAGTTACATCTTCTCTTCCTCCCAGGTTGCTGAAGTCTTTTTATTTGATCATTCTCATTGTTATAGAAAGTGTTTATGAATTTTTATGTTTATTGCCCTTAAGATTTATTAATATGTAGAATGCAACTATACCATGATTACAGGCTTTTTTTTAACCTGTAATATTTGAGATACCATTTTCTTAAATATGATGACCTTCAAGTTTCAACTTTTATGTTTATTAATAAAAGTTGGAGTGCATAGAATTTGTAAAACTTTTCAAGGGCAGCTAAATCGAACCGTTAAACAGAAAAGAAGTTTGCTGGACATTTGTTGAAGCTAAACAGATGATAGCAAAGTGTTCAGTGTATGTGCTTATATTGGACCTAAATGGAGAGAATATAATTATTATTATTTCTTAAATGTATTTGCCACTTATCTCACCATGGGTCTACTCTAGGCAGCTTACAACAATAAAAAGAAAGAAATGTAAAAACATGTAAACAAAAAAGAATAAAAATAATATAACAATAAAATAAACAATGAAAAAGAAAACAATGAGTATACATCAATACCATAACAGAAAATGGAAGGGTGGAGAGCAGAGAGCAAGGAGCCAGTGGAGTCTGCCATCAATCCAGCAGTCACCCCCAGCATGGAACTTCCACTGATGGTCCCCAGGCCAACTGGCAGGATCAAAACTTCAGGCTCGTGCAGAAGGATAGGAGGGATTACCCCTAGATAGGATTACCCTAGAGCCGTGGTTGCGAACCTATGGCACGGGTGCTAAAGGTGGCACGCAGTGCCCTCTCTGTGGGCACACGCACCATCGCCCCAGTCCTAGGCCTTCAGCTGGGTTTTATAAAACCTTTTCGCTTTAGGCCTCTGTCACCGTGTGCAAGAAAAAAAAAGTTTCAATCAATCAATCAATTTCAACTTCTCATGGGAAAAAAGGATCTTGCAAAGTTGGAATTGATTGATTGAACTTTTTAGTCCCACCCAGTCTGCTGTTACCACTGCAGCCACGTGCAACCAATGGGCCATGCCCACCCAATGGGCCATGCCCACCCAATGGGCCATGCCCACCCGGCACCCGATGATACATAAGTGGGTTTTGGGTTGCAGTTTGGGCACTCAGTCTGTAAAAGGTTCACCATCACTGCCCTAGAGAATAAGAAGCTCCAAAGGGTGGGTGCTGTGGCAGAGAAGGTTCTTCTTCTGGATCCCAAAAGTAGTTGATTGATCAATGGGATCCACAGTAGTTATTTATTTAGTTATTGGTGGTATAATAATTGTAGTGTATTGACATCGTTTCTGTTAAGTCAATGGCCAAGCACAAAAAGCAAAAAAATAAAAATAAAAAATCCTAACCAAAGAAAGATTTTAATGAAAGTACATTGTTACCTGGTTCGCCAGTGCTGTTCTGGGTAGACCAATGGTGGGATTTAGCAAACATATAATGTATAAATGTAACCAATATTGGTAGAATCTGCATATTCAGTGAGCTTATCCTACTTAGGCTTTTTAGAGGAATCCTACTATTGGACTGTCTGTTTTGTTGGTGGTAGCAGAGCTCATAGGCTCCTCTTGGCTTTTTAAAAAGTTTCTAGCCTGCTGATGAACCTGCAAGGACATCTAAATCTTTATGTCCAGGAAAGTGAAGTCTCCATTACCTGATCTAGCTGTCTCTGCATATCTTTTTAGCTTGCCTTGTGATTCTGTCAATGGATGTGAAGAGCAATGTCCTGGGAATCTTCCTTCCAAATCACGGCTGATTTCACACTCCTCTGTTGTAGGCAACGTTCCTTTGACCATAACCTTTGGAACAGAATATATAGTATAATGGTGGAAGGGATTGTGCAAGATATGCAGAGGCAGCTGGATCAGTTAATGGATTAGATAATGGTGTCGCCAATAGGTGGGACCATTTTTTGTCCATTTGGGATTAGCTGGTTTGTTATATTTAATATAAAGATTTTTAGGAGTCAAGTAAAGGAAATTTTATGCAGTTTTCTAGTAGCTTGGATTTGTGATGAATTAGGAGAAGAGGAATTAGTATTGATAAGGTGGCCGTGGGAATAAAAAGAAATTCTGGGCTTGTAAATTGTTCAAATATGTTTACGTTCATGGCAGAGTTAGTATTTGTGGTTTGTTTTTTGTTTTTTTACATATGTCCTGAAATTATTAAGAAGGTTTTAATTTTTTTGTAATCAGGTAAAGCATGAGTCAGGTTCACTTCCCTGGACATAAAGATTTAGATGTCTTTGCAGGTTCATCAGCAAACTGAAAACTTTTTAAAAAGCCAAGAGGAGCCTATGATCTCTGCTACTACCAATAAAACAGACAGTCTGATAATAGGATTCCTCTAAAAGGCAAGTGGATTAAGCTCACTGAATATGCAGATTCTACCAATATTGGTGAAAAATGGGTGGCCCTATGTATTTTTTACATTGCTCTCTATCGTCTTTCTCTTTTCCTCCTCACAGCTTTATTCTTGCCAGAGGGCTGAACTTCCTGCTTGCAGAAAGCTTTTGAAATTATTCTGAGGATAGGAGAACACTTGTTACAATTTAGAACTTTGTATCTTTGCTTTTGTAAAAGTAGTATCTGACTTAAAAAAAATCCACCCAGGAAGAATGTATGGTACAGTCTTTGTGTAAATGCAAGGAGACATATAAGAGGGCTGGCATCTAAGAGCAATTTTACCCAATGGCAATAGCAATAGAGTATGACAGCCCTAAAGGACTTTCAGCAAGAAAAAAGAAAAAGAAAGAAAGAAAGAAAGATGGAAATTAGATTATCAGAGGCACACTGGATGAACCATCTGATTCCAGGTTCTTCATTTTCCCAGCCATTACTGGATGAAAAAAAAAGAATTAATACTTTGAAATATGATCATAAGGTTTAAATGAATAGCATGATGTCCTGTGGTATTATTGTCAAACTTGTGCCCAGGGCTTCTGGAATGTGAATTGAACCTAAACTGAAATATCTTTTTTAGTATGTTACTAATCTGATGTTCTGTTCCATTGTGGTTGATGTCAGCCAAGTTAATGAAAGATAGAATAGAATCCATTAGTTCAGGCTTAATCATCATGTTGTTGTTGTTGTTGTTGTTGTTGTTGTTGTTGTTGTTGTTGTTGTTGTTGTTTTTAATGCCCAAAGACCTTAATAGTTGATGTTTTATAATGTCACAGGAACAGCTATCCATTGCGAATTTTTTTTCTTCTCTTCAGCTGAAAAGTTACTTATTATTATATATCATGCTACCATTCCCCCTCTCTATTTTTATACATTAATATTTTCATATGGGATTACAAATTCCTAGTGATTCAGTTATGTATTATTTATTATGTGGATATACAAAAATCCCTTGAGAGATAGTAGATTAAAAAGAAAAGATGGAAACAATAACCTCAAATATAAATCTTAAAATAATGGACAGTCCCTACCTTAACAATGATCCAAAGAGGAAGGCCCATCATCACCATCCTATCTAAACTCAAGTTACAAACTCAGAAACATTTGAGTGCCTTTGACAGAAATTATTATTATAACAACTAAACTGGTTATTTTGTCACTAAATCCTTTAAAACTCAGTTGTATGACAATATTTTAAACAAAACTTTACAAAAACAGTTATGTTTGCCTCCAGAATTTACTTTGGATGGGGAAAGTGTATGTTTTTAACACAGATGTTTGTTAAATGTATGCTTTCCCCTAAAATATATGTACTGAATCACTATTAATAAATCGAATGTTGTGTGACCTTCAAAATAACAGTAATAACCATAATCACCCCAGGTCCTTTGGAAGGACTCAATAGATGGATAAAACTGCCAGATCCAGTCTAAACCTCTGGTTGACTATGTGACCAGCCATAATATTACGAGTTATTGTTTTGCAAGTAAGTCATAAGGGCTAAATAAATAACTTCTGATAGAGTAAATGGAATTAAAAATAGAAGTGAATATTTAAGCGAGAATGATAGAGATAATATGTTGAAAAGTGGAATTAAAACAAGAAAAAAATGTTAAAAAATACTATATAAAGGTTGAAAAATGGTGAGATGCTAGGTGCAGATAGAAGAAATGTTAAAATATGGAAGTGCTTTGCTTTTGGAATAGCTCTCTAACTATTAACTTTAATAAGAAAACAGCATCTATATTTAATTATTGGTCCCATACATACAGAAAGGTATCAACAATGATTCTAAAATCTGTAAGGGAATTAGTTTCTTAAATGTGCTCTGGAATGCGCTTAGCAGATACCTGATTATGAGGAAGCAAAAAGTGACAAGGAGCAAAATTTGGGAAATGTAGCATAGCCTTATGCCATTCAGGTGTCCAATCAGATTTTCAGCAGACCATTGAGGAACATACACATATGAGAAAGAAATCACATTTCCTGGACTAAATAAAGTGTATGATAAAGTGAATAGCCTTGAATTATGGAATATTCTATGAAAAGACAGAGGTGAAGATTTTTAGAGAACTGCTATCTTATCTACAGTGCAGCATTGATGAAAATAGAACAAGTGAGAATAGATGGAATGCATGGATGTTCATATTGATCAGAGAATAAGACAATGCTATGGAATATCCCTTGGTTTCCCAGAATAGATAAAATGATGAGAAATGTCTGAGGTGATATTATGTGTTTGAAGTGACGTGAATTTATGTGTACATACTGTAAGTGTTTGCATGAGAACTGAGGTGGTTTGCAGTGAATGTTAGATTACATGATGCAATCAGGTATTTGGATGTTAAAATCAAAGAATAAGGTGGTTTGACAGACAAAATGGAATGAATGATTGCAATACTTTCTAGACCATATAGATAAAAACTTGATAGAAAGTTTACTACATTTGAAAAAAGTGATGGACAAGTTTTGATATCAAAGTTTGGTAGAAAGCTAGTGGATAGTATGATAAAGAATGAATTTTAAGGGAAGTGAAAATGATCATCTATATGCTTCATTACAGAGAAGTAGTGAGTTATATCAGGAGAAAGAGAAACACTTAATAGAGTGGGAATGGGGCACTTAATATATATTTGCTGTATGGATAATACAAAACAGGTTCAAGTAGAGTAATGGCAGACAAAACTTTGTGTATCAAGGATGATGAAGAAGTGTAGTTTGGCAGTCAGGCCTCTGAAACTTTTCTAAGCAAGGAGAAGCTGTGAGATTGTCCACCTGAATTCCAGAAGGTAGGCCCTGTCAAATAAACCCACAGAATTCAGAGGACGCTGCAGACAAATTGCAGATACAGTGCTGAGATGAGAAAGAAGAACCAAATTCACAACTTCAAGTAAAAAAAAAACTTGATAAATGAATATAATATACTTTTTTGACTGACAAGCAGAAAAGGATATCATTTCATTAGGATAAACTTGAAGGAGTGTAATTTTTAAGCAGCAGAGATTCAAGACTTTCTTGGAAGGTCTAAAGAGGAAGTGCAGGAAATGCAAGTGGGTTCAAAAGAAGGAGCTATGAACTTCCAGTTTGTGCGCGCAGCGCTTCCAGATGCTCAGGAACAGTCCACTTCCTGCTGTCCATTCTTTCTTTTTTGGAGGACTCTGAAAAGGGTTGAAAATCGCCCTGGTTGAGTGATTACCGAGACAAAGCCTTCCCTGTGATCACAGAAGGGCGGCAGCCCTCTGCTTGAATCTCCTTTGGCCCGAAGAAGAAAAGACCAGCCATAAAGATGGCCGATCACTAAGCCGCTTCCTGGCGAAAGCCAAAAGCACTACCTAGCACTAAGAAGCAATCTTGAGAACCTGGGTGAGACTTTAGCTTTCATATTCCCTTAACCATCTTCCTGTGGGACTTTCCTGAAAATTTTGTTCCCCATTTTTTGAAAAAACAGCGAAAATCTACTCTGGGAACAAATCTTAAAGCCTTACAGCTTTAAAAGAAACTCAAGTAATTCAGCAAAGAAATTAAGCAATTTCATCTGCATTTACTAAAAAGCTCATATTTTTTGCTATTTTCTCTTTAAGCTGTGAATTAAGAAAGAAAAAATTGGACTAATGCTACGAAAGTTCTATATTAATTTGGAAAAAAAAGAAAGTTTTTACATTGTATTTTATATGTTATTGATGACATCTTGTGGCGAAACCTGGTACAGCAAGTAAATTTCTTTTTTCTATTGTGAGAGCTGACTGAATAACAGAGCTGTCCTTGACATTATCTTTAAAGATAAGTGTGGGAACACCTGGCACTGAAAACAACTCTTTTGGAGGTGGATAATCTTTGACTCTTATTAAAATAGCCTCCATGGAAGATTTAGCTGCAAACAATAATGACATGGATGAATATATCCCACCACTTGACTATAAACTGATACTGGACACGATTTCGGCAATGACAGAGCAAATTAAAGCCAAACTGGGGGAAAAAATCTGACAATTTAAAGCCACCAAATCAAACTCTGAATTTAAATGAGGAAAAGATAACCCAAAACCAAATAGAAGAAGTGGAAACTAACATCAAAATAAGAGATTTTAAAGAACAACAAAAGCAACCTACAGAAAACCTTAAAGTCCAAACTTTAATGGTAACTACAAAATTTACAAGCCAAAATATAACAGCACCTGAAAAAAGCAATATCAAGAGTGAAGACACTAAAGGCCTCCAAATATACTATATTGAGAATTCAATTAATCAAATGACAACCATAATACCAGCTACTACTTTCTACCTAACCCAGATAGAATTGGAGGAAGAAAAAGACTTGACTGATCTAATGACAACTATATTACATCAATCATCAAAAACTGAATTATTAAAGCAAAACTACAATGTTTACAAAGGGGACACTTTCCTTGCAAAATTGACATTTGGATATGCTCCTGGATTCAAATAAGGGGTATAGGAAGAAAGGGAGATACATTTGAGAATTTAAAGATGCTAAAAGGGAAGCCTGAGTTAGATTTAAAAAGGAAGGCAAGAGTTAGATTAAAAAAAAACTGAACTTGTTTCTTTTTTGGGATTCCTAAAGATAGAGTATAAAAATACTTTTCAATGGATTAAGGGGAATCTCTAAAAAATATAACTGATTTTACATTTAGGTTTTAGATCTGTAAGGGAAAACAAAAGTAAGCTTTTAGAATATAATTCTGAACTATATTATAGAATTGGAATGGTATATCAAAAGATAGTATTTTAACAATTGATGTATGGTTAAGACGACTTATAGAATATATTAGTTGTTACTTTTGAACTATATTATAGAATCAAGAATTTTATATACAAAAGATAGTATTTTAAAAATGGTTGAATGGTTAAGATAAAAATATCTTTCTAATAATTGGTGATTTGTTAAGATGAAAACTAGACTTTAATGGTAAAACATAAGAATGTTTTATAATAAACAATGCAAATCTTATAGACAAGAGAATTATTCTTTATTGAAATAGGGAATTGTGGGTTACCCAGAAATTAAACTTTCTTTTGTATATTATTGGCTATTCTAGAATATTGTATTGAAATTAGATAAAATTTAAAAACAAGATATTGATATGTATTAGTGAAAATGTATTGAAAATTTTGTTAATTGATTAGGTTACAACTAGAAATGTATTAACTTGACTATTTTGACTATGTGATAATTAAGGGAATCAGAGAGGCAATCCCTATTGATGCAACCTGAACTATTTACAACTTGTGATTTGTTATTTTGACTACCCAACCACCATATTGCTTCACAAATACATGCATAGGTAAATATTTTAAAAAATCAATAAAACTTGTATAAAAGAAGGAACTATCCAGCAAGCACAAAAAGAAACAGCTGATTTATGGATCTGCTGATTGAAAAGGGTTGAACATGGGAAGGAGAGAATCAGCCAGTGGTGGGATTCAGCCAGTTCGCACCACTTCAGCAGAACCGGTAGCTAATTTTTTGTTGCCCAGACCCAGAATGGACTTCTGGAAGTGGCACCCACACAGAAAACCGGTTGTTCACATATTTGAATCCCACCACTGGAATGAGGATGCAATTTAATGAGGGAGGAATGAGGTTAAGATAGTTTGTAACTGCTATAAATAAGATTGGAAGTCACTTCTGTGTGTATGTGTGTGTGTGTTTCTATATTTTCTTACTGACATTTTTCTTTTTATTATTGTATATATATTATTTTATGTGTATCTTTAATTTCTTGAAGATAATCCATAAAATTATATATAAAGAGATAGCTTTAAGAATGAGTAATGCTGGATGAATGAGGATTGAATGCAAAAGTGATGGTCTGAAAGATCTCTGTAGAGTTTGTTTGCCCCTATAGAGACAAGGAATAAGGACATAAATTTATGAAGGAGGAGTGAATGGTCAAGATAAAGTTATCATTAGATGAATTTGATATGATCTTCAAGAGAAAGTTGAGAAATTTGAAGAACAAAGGTGATGTATGAAGCATTAACAGAGTGGAAGGAAGGATGGCTTACAATACAAAGACACGTAGAGGTAACAGTATATAGTATTGTGTACACTAGATGTTTTTTATTTTCTTTTTCTTTCTTTAGCTTAGTATTTCTTAGTACTTTTCTACAGAAATTGCTTATGCCAAAATGTAACATTGCTTACCCCAAAAGGGAGTAGTATAATGTGTCTGTGTGTATATATGTCCCCAACTCCAGCAAAAATTGTAATACAGGATGGGGAAAAATAGGTGAAACTCTTAATTTGCTATAGTATGCTTTGTAAGAATCATGTAACTGGGCCAGTTTTCTTCGATTTTGGATTGTTCTATATTCTCTAAAATCACTTGTCATTGTCTCTAGTATTAAAATAAGCCACTCTCTCAGAGGGTATGTAGGATTTTCATTTTTGCTGAAGAAAAAACTCAAGTAAACTATGTATTTCCTGTAGCAAAAGAGAGACAGAAAGAAGGAATTGTTATCCTACTTCTAAGGTATTGTATGCATCCACTGAATTTTTCCAAGCAAACATTGACATAATGCTTTCTATATGTTTGATCATGGAAGTGATATAAACAACAATATTAATGTTGAAAGCCACAAGATATTAAGTGCCCCTATTTTTCCTGATATTTTGTTTGAATAGCTGACAATTGTGCATGTTATTGTGCTCTTTCTTCCATGAGTCTTTGTTTCCTAGGTTAGCTAGAAGTAAGAAGACTTCACTCATTGCAAGGCAGTCATGTGCAACTGCACAATTCATATTTGAAACCTTTAATTATAATGCTTATCACTTTTACATTTAAATGTTTAATTTCCTCAAGTGTGCTACAATTACAAGAGAAGATGATGTTTCATACACTTATGATTAGTGGTCACAGATAAAGTATCTAGAGCAATTACAAATATGTATAACAAATGTGCTAGTGGTAATGATTTGTGTCAGGCATTAGGGTCACTATCCATGCTCTGCCAATTGTGTTAAGCATGTCAGACCTGAGTGACGACAGTTCCAGAAGCAAAAAGAAAGATAGTAGAAAATGTTTGGCAGAAGAAAGTTTATTATATGAGTTAATTAGAATGACTGTAAAGTCTTGAAGGACCAAAATGGGTGTCATTTTATGTCTTTTTTAAAATACATCTTAAATTATTAGGATGCTTACACATTCTTTAGTGTGGATTGACGCTTTCTTAATTGTGAACATGACCAGGATACAGTCATATTTTGTTGTCAAGTAGCCATGATGGGAAGAGCATAATATATGAAGTTTTAAGTTCACATGTGGACAAATTCAAGAGAGTTGAACTGAATTTACAGTTACTGTGCCTGTATTTAAACCCATTTAATTTCTATTGTATATCTGGAGATGCAAATGTTTTACTTTATTTGAAGAAAAAAATCTAAATATAGCATGGTGTACAATCACTTTTTTAATATTAGTGATGAGACTTAAAAAAGAAAAGTACTATTTACATATACATTGTATTTAATAATCATAATTGGTTCTGGTAAGCATAATCATCAGTGAAAATTATTTCATTTGTGCTTTTCATACAAATGAAGGTTTGTCTTGTTCTGCACTCCATTCTCTTCATGACTCCCCCCCCATTTTTAGAGGCAAGAAATAAAAGTGAAATAAATCTGAGGCTTTGCAATCATGGATTTTGATTTAAATCTAAGCTCCAGATGTACAGAGGTTTCAAGATTATGTGAAACTGGTGAGATTATACACTATGGATTATGCTGCCTTGTTATTGCTGTGTCTGTGGATTAATATATGTAAATCAGAATCTGTGGTGTCCAGTCATTTCTCTAGTAAAAGCAGTCTTTTCAATGGATTTTACTCATAGTTGCAGCAGGCCCACAAACTGCTTGCAAAATTGCCCCCAAATCTGTCAAAATATACAAAGACATACAAATAAGGGTAAAGTATTAGTTAAGGAAATCCAGTATTTAACATCTAAAATTAATTAATTATTAAATTATATAAAATATGCTTGTGCTTGAGCAACTGAAGTCAGTACTATTCAAAGCATGTACTGTAAATTAAATGATCAGATAAATGTTAAGGTATAGGAAAAGAAGGGAGAGAAGGATGGAGACCGATCTAGCCATATTACATAAATTATGTTTGCTATATATTTCAAACAGAATTTCACCTGCTGAAGATAATTACTCTTTTAAAATATGTATAATTTGATTAACACTACCAAACATCAATGCCTGCCTATCCCAGGTCCTTGGGAAGGACTCAATAGGTAAATTAAAATGCCAAATCCAGTCTGAATATCTGACTGACTGTGCAACAAACCATATAATAATACTGTATATTGATTGATTTGATTTATCCACCTCTATCTATGTAAAATATATGTACCCATTATATATGTGTATTATATATCATATGCAACATTATAGTATCAGGAAATAGAAACAAATTAACTTCATGAAACCACTAGTACAATGAATTGTTGACAGCTTACTTTTCTGTTAACAGGGGATATCTGTTTAATTATTTATTTAATCTAATTTATTTGACCAGTCATTTCACACAAAATTACTCTGAGTGTATTTACCAGGGGATCCTCATGCCTTTTAAAAAAACAAAAACAAAAACATGTTTTAAGGGCTTTCTGGGTGCCATGAGTTTGGGACTAATCTCATATCAGGAGGGGTAATGTTCCAGAGGGCAAACTCACCTCCTAGGTCCTTTCAGATGGAATTCCTTCATAACAAGACTTGAAGCTTGCCTCTCCTGCCTGACCTGATGGGATGGTTTAATGCAATCAGAGGCAGTCTCTCTGATAGCCAATCCTGATCCCATGATGAACTTTGAAGATTAAAACCAGCACTTTAAATTGGATCCAGAAGCAAACTGATAACCAATGCAGCCCACAAAGCAGAGATGTAACATGTGTCTTCTTAGAGGCAGTCCGGTGTAGAGTGCATTATAATAATCCATACAGGAGTTGACTAGGGTGTGAATAACTATGAGCAGAGCTTCATGATCCAGGAATGAGTGAACAACAAAAAGCTGTACAAAGGCCTTCCTAGCCACCATGCAACTTGGGTATGTTGATATAATGGAATTTGAGAATGACCTTGCAAGTCATGGTGAAGAGATTCTGCCTAGGGAACAATCGGATAAAAGGGATATGAGCTCACAATTGAGTAACAGTCAGAGCAAGAAACTTAGAAAGGAATCCCCCACTTATCAGTTTGTAAAAAGAGATGGGAGATTTGTATTTTTTAGTCTTGCAAGATTGTGTTGATGTAGTCTCACAATAAAGTAGAAATAGTTCTTCATGTTGTGTTTCTTGTTTAGTCTATGTGGAGTGCTTTCAGATATTGAGGTACTAATAGTTTATTTTTATCAATTAACAAAATGGAAAGTAAATGAACAAAAGAGGAATCCAAATCAAATCAACATCAGTATACATACGGTATACATACAGTATACAACCAAGATTGATTTATGATTATGTGCCCTCAAGAGGTTTTCTAGCAATGGCAAACCTTTATATATGTCCAGTTAATTTCCTTCCTTAGGGCAGAATTTATTTACCTTACTGATAGTCTAGGGCAGGGGTGTCAAACTGCCGGCCCTTGGGCTGGTTGCATCATACAGAGGCTGCACCCACCCCAGCTCCAGCAATACAAGAAAAGTTGTGATACATCACAACATGTCACATGATGTGGCAAGTTTGACACCTGTGGTCTAGAGCAGGGCTTTTCAACCTGGTGGTGTGCGTACCACTAGTGGTATGTGAGTACCTGGCTGGTGGTACACGTAGGACAGGTTGAACAGCACTGTAAAAAATGTTTTAAAAAATGTAAAAGTGGATGAGGTGAAGCAGCAGCAGCATTGCACAAGCTTGTGGGAAAGTCAGCCAGCATGCAGGGTAAAGTTGTCACCCCTGACCAGATGCCTCTGCCTCCCCCAAGCATATTTTTACTAACCTGCTTTCAGCTGCTTTCTGTTTCTCCATTTGCTTCTCAGCCGTGTGTTTATGGGACAAAAAAAAAGTTCCATGAGACTTTCTAACTTCTTTTTTACTGATAGTCCCACAAACACGTGGCGAAGACAGAGAAGAGGAGAAACGGAATGCAGCTGAAAGCAGGTTAGTAAAAAAACACTTGGGGGTGGTGAGGGCATCTGGGCTGGGGTGGGGGCGACAACCTTACCCTGCATGGTGGTGGGTTAATGGTGGGCACGGGGGACTGGATTTGGCATTTTAATTTACCTATTGAGTCCTTTACTTTTTTCAGTGCCGTTGTAACTTCGAACAGTCACTAAGCAAATTGTTGTAAGTCAAGGACGACTTATCTTTTTCCCCCCCTTTTTTTTTGGTCAATATACCAAACATTGGTTATACCAGTTTGGTCTAGTGATTAAAGCTCTAGACCAGGGCTTTTCAACCTTTTCATCCATTGTACCACTTTTAGGATAAGGCAATATCTGAGTACCAGTAATCACCCAGCAAAATTTTGACCAATTTTGGTCAAAAACGTGACCAAAATTTGATGCACTCCAAAGGTAAAAATATTATGATTATGAGAGTCATCATAGCATATTCCTGCATCACCATTCTAATAACTATGAAGAATGAAACAAAATATAGAAACAGAATTAAGTGGAATAAAATTTGCATTGCAGAACAGAAATAAAATAATAGAACTAACAGAATAGTATAAAGACAATTCTAAAATAATGCATCTGATATAATGTAAAGTTTAATAGGTTGTCCACTAATAGAAAGCCTACCCCCAAAATTATAAAAAAATCACTTCACCCTAAGAAATTGGACCTCTAAATCAGGGTACCATCCTTAGCACCTCACATTAGGGGGGCATCCAGAATTTTCCTGAATACAACTCAGAAAACTATAGAAACAAACTAAGTGTCAGATTCTCAGGCCTGGCACCTTTAAACATGTATGAATTTCAACTCAATCCTATACTTGGCTGGAGAATTCTGAAGTTCAGAGATCTTAAAGTTGCCAGAGTTGAGAAATATTGGACCATTTAGTCATACTGAATTAAAAGTAAAACAAACGTTGGGTTTGGATCTAAATAAACAACTAATGAGAAAGCAGGAAGATTTTTCAGGTTTTAATACCTTTCGGAGAGATTCAAAATCCCAAATGATTTTTAACCTGCAGAACCATATATTATATACAATAGTAACAATAAAAATACGACAGCATCTTGCTACAGTTAAATGAAACAAACGTATTGCTCAATATATTCAAATATCGCAAATAGCAACAACAAAAAATATTGTTATTAACAGAAAATAATCACAGACCATTCAGAACAACTATTGTGCCTTTAATTTTAATTTTACATTCTGTTTACATATGATAATTGATGGCAGACTAAACAGTGCATATTAAATTAAAAACACAACTGAGCTTTTGAACTCAATTTACATAATCCCAGAAATAATTGTTAAAGGGCAGCATTAAGTGCCCAGAGCTTAAATTTAATAATGTGAGTTATATAAAAGTGGAACAAGCTCATAAAGGACAATAAATTCATGCTCTCTGACAATTATCAATATGTCCTACACTGTATAAACACATATATACATAAAGTAATTTTTTGCATACCTTTATTCTATATGTACTTTTTGGGATTATTCCTGTGATGGGTGACAATTTTCCTGCTAAACACAGATGTTTTTGTCTGATAGCTACATATCGAAATAAGCCAAAAGAGAACGGTGAGAGAAAGGGAGGGGAAAACATTAAGCTCAAGAAAATGGTGCAGCAGAAGTTAGTAATAAAACCTAGCAATAAATCAAAGTGGTCACATTTTTAGTTTTTTTAAGGGATAGGAGATCATGGATTTCCCATTTGGCATATTTAAAGTTGCAGAATTCTAGAGAAACTATGTATATAATTTCTGCTCAGTGCAGAAAACCAAATTTAACTTTCGCATTGTGCATCCAGCCATCTAGCGAAGAGAAACCCACATTTTCCTGGGAAACTGGTTTCAGTGTTAAAACTATTAAGTTTTTTTTTTTAAAAAAAAAAACCCAAACAAACTATTGACTTTCTCCCTATAGCTTAAGACCATCGCTCTACATCCTGCAATCCAAGTGAAACTGATGACTTGAAAAGATTGATACCACATGTAATCTTGCTTTGTAATTATTGAAATTATCCAATGCCGTATCAAAACTGTTATAGGTTTTAGTCTGAAGATTTAGTGATGTTCTTATATAAATTGGGATTCAGATAAGCATTTGATTTATATGAAAGCATCAGCACATTTTCAAATTAAAACTTGTGATGTTTTAATACAGATTAGGATTATGTCTTTCTTTAAATATCTGGTGAATCTAAATCATGAGTACCCTGATTTTCAACATATTAGAACCTGTTAAATGGAATATCTGGTACAATATATCCTATTCTGTGTAAACAAAGAGTTACTGGCTAATTAAAATACACATATAAGAAATTCAAAAGTATTTATCAACCAAGGCTTGCTTGCTTGCTTGCTTCCTTCCCTCCCGTCCTTTTTCCTGCTTTTCCCTGCCTTCCCATCCTTTCTCTCCTTCCCTTCCCCTTCTCTCCCCTTCCCTTCCCTTCCCTTCCCTCCCTTTCTTCCCTCCCTCCTTCCTTCCTTCTAGCAGAGAGTAGGAGGGGGCAGCTGAGGGGAACCATATCTGATGATTATGCAATGCAGCATCTTCTCCACAAGTGAAAGAAACGTGCTCCAGTAGCTAAATCTTATTAGTGAAGTCTGCATTCATCCTCTGTATTTATTAATATTACTTTTTCTTTTTGGAGAAGAATACATATAGTTACTGGTAAAATTAGAATATTTGTATGCACTGGAACTCACTGATCTAGATTTAATGCTAAGCATAAGATCCTTCTGAATAAATATGGCTTGTTCGTTGAATTGTTACACATACTCAGGAAAATATCTTGGCATACTTTAGTCATGGATCTACACAAAAAGACAGATACCAGCAAAATATATCTTCCCAGCCAAATTATTATGAATTTAGACATGTTCCAGAGTTCCAGAAAATTCTAATAATTCAGTCTTTGTTCAGTCTGAGACAAATGGTAGTTGAGGTTTATTTTAAAGTTTGCTCTGACTCATTTCCATAAATTGTCTTGGAGTCAAATTATAAAGCAAGTCCCTGGATGGAATATTCCATTTCAGAAAGTGAATACCAATATTTGTTGATATAATACACATTGGAAAGAGCCCTAAAATCTACGTAGTGTATAAAACCAAACATGAATTATTTCCCTCCTACAATAAATTTGTACTCAGGAATTAAAAGTTATCAGTAGTGAACATACTAAAACAAAACCTCTAAATAAAGGATGAATCTGCCCTTATTACTTAGAGTGTCTCCTATTTTAGGCCAGAACTGCTAGAAATTGTACAAGAGTCACAAATTCTTCACACCTAACATAAGGATAACTAAAGCTTAAATGCCTCAAGAAGTAAACTCTCTTAAGGTATGTGTCATGTAAGCTATAGAATAGGCTGGACCATTCTTATTCTTTATTTAACTTTAACTTTATTAACTTTATTAACTTTATTTAACTACTCCGCGAGCTGCATTGGCTTCCGGTTGCCCTCCGGGTAAAATTCAAGGTGCTGGTCATTACCTATAAAGCCCTACATGGCTTGGGTCCGGGGTATTTGAGGGAACACCTGCTGCCAGCATCAAGTGCCCTTCGTCCAGTGCACTCCCACAGGAAGGGTCTGCTCAGGGTCCCACCGGTAAGAGATTGCCGGCGGGTAACGCCCAGGGATAGGGCCTTCTCAGTGGGGGCGCCTGCCCCCTGGAACCAGCTGCCAGTGGAGCTGAGGACTGCCCCCGACCTCCGTTCATTCCGCCGGGGCCTGAAGACCTGGCTCTTTGAGCTCTCTGGCCCAGGCTGAGGATTAATTTATTTTAACTGGGGTTTTATTTGCACAGGGTTAAGTTTAATCTTTTTAAAACTGGTTTTAACTTTTGTATTGTGGTTTTTAATTCCCTGTAAACCGCCCTGAGTCCTCAGGGAAAGGGCGGTATATAAATGTAATAAAATAAAATAAATAAATAAACTTGTGTGTTAATCAGTGGGAAAGCACAATGGTAACATTGCATCTCAACCATCTATATTGTATTCCTTTCAAGTCAATTGAGTCAGCCATAAAATCTTATACCCAAGATTACATACAAATACAGTAACTGTGATAATGTAACACAGTACACTGAAGTAGTAGTATTAATATAGAAGACAGAATTTATCCTCTATTCACTTTCCTTGCAGTTGCAATATTAAAAATTACAAATTGAGCCACAAATTGCATCTTGTAAATATAGGATAAGTTCCTAAAACTTTAGGCATTCAAAAATATATGTTCCAGCAATGAGTTACATACATCCCAATATATTATACTTAATTCAATACTGTGTGGAATGTGGTTCAATTAAAAAAGTGCCTTATATGAAACATCTGTTTGAATTTATAAATGTTATTTTTCTTTACTTCACATTCTATAACTGTACTATATATTATGTACTATATATTATGAAACAAACTTTACTGCATACAATGGCAGTAGGATCTGTTCTCCAGTACATTTAGCACTGATGTCCTCTTTAATAAGTAGATTTGTGTAAGGATCAAAACTGGTGCTGTTGTGTGTATAATATTTTCACAAAGAAAAAATTGACCTGAATTAGCATTTAATTTGATCACTTAGTATTTATTTTATTCGGACCTTTCGTATCATATTCTTTTTTTGTACAATTTGCTGTTTTAAAGCAAACCTACCATATTCAGAATAAAGCCCTCTAACATTGTAATTTACTCAGATTCATCATAATCTATTTTTCTAAGGTCACCTTAAGAAGAAGGTGAGAATAATGTACTTTATTAACCCATTCTTTTTATAAACCTATCTACTTTGAAGCAGAAAATAGTAAAATTTATATGATCTATATTAATTTTAATTAACTTTTCTAAGGAAAGCGATAGTGACAGCATTCCATTTGGAATGGTCTGAGGTCTTTAAGGACCACAGTAAAATACATGGGAAAAATCATTGCCAATAAAAATTAAACTAGTGTTAGGATTAGGGTTTTAGGTCTATTTGGAGTCAGGGCTGAAAACTGTTGTCAGGGATAGAGTTTCTCTAAGGAAAGCAAAAATAACTTTTTGTTTGAAGTTCTTTGTGGGCAACAGTAAAATACATGGGAAAATCCCATTGCCAATGAAAATGAAAGTAGAGTTAAGGTTAAAGTTTGGATATGAGTTATATCTCCTTGGATTCAGAGCCAAAAACTTTTCTCTAAGAAAAGCAAAAGGGACAGCTCTTTGGTCAGATTCTTTTGTGGACCACAGAAAAAACCATGTGAAAATCCCATTGCCAAAAAAAATGAAAGTAGGGGTAGGGTTAGGGTTAAGTCTCCTTTAAGAAAGGGTCGAAATGTGATGTCAGTCAGAACTGCCATCATAGCTTGAGCTTCACATCTGCTAGCTGCTGTTCTCACACGAACTGGGGGTGGTGGTGTAGGAACTGATACAGAGGAGGGAAAGCTAATTATTCATTGTACCTTCCAGAGACACCATCTCAAGGTCAAAAAGCTGGGAATGGAATGCAGCAGGTCACCATCCAGCCCGCTGTTAAAGAGACAGTTCCCAAAACTATTCAAATATAATTGGACAATAAGGAACCAGCAAGAAGAAGGAATTGGGGAAGAACTGTAGGGGGGAATTAGCCAGGAAAGTTTGGCACGCAAGCTTCAGTTCTGGCTTTGCTATATACTGTAATCCACTTCAGTTCTGGCTTTGCTATACTCTATATTGTAATCCTTTAGTAAAGTAAACCTTGCTATACTGTAACCCTTTAGTAAAGTAAACCTTTCACACAGAATGGAGTCAAGGGTTGTTCTTGTTTAAGAGACCAGGTTGGGGCAGGACTGACAATGTCAGGGATAAATTTTTAGAGATTCTCTAAGGAAAACAATGGTGACAGCTTTTTGCTAGGACTTGATTATGGACCATAGTAGAATACATGGGAAAATCCCATTGAAAAAGAAAGTAGGGTTGGGATTAGGGTTACGGCTAGGGTTAGGTCTCCGTAGAGTCAGGGCTGAAAACCAACATCAGGGATAGATTCTTAGACAATCTGTAAGGAAAGCAAAAGTGATAGTTTTTTTGTTCATATGTCTTTGTGGACCACAGTAAAATAAATCAGAAAACCCCATTGCCAATGAAAATAAAATTAGGGTTAGGGTTAGGATTAGATCTTTTGCAGTCAGGGCTGGAAACTGATATCAGGGATAGATTTTTGGAGGTTCTGTAAGGAAAACAAAAGAGACAGATTTTCATTCTGACTTCTTTGTGGACAACAGTAAAATATATGGGAAAACACCATTGTCCATTGAAATGGAAGCAGGATAAAAGTCAGATCTCCTTGGACTCAGGGACAAAATTTCATGTCATGGACAGAGTCTTAGAGGTTCTCTAAGGAATGTGGCAGGGAAAGCTCTTTGGTGTTCTGTACCAGCCTGCTACCGGCCCTGCAGAAAAGGCAGGGACAACCCCTTTACAACCGGCAAGAGGCTGGAATTACGCCTGCCAAATTTATAGCTACAAAAACAAACAAGACATGAACCAAGAAACAGGAGCTTTAAGAAACATGAACCATCCGAGCGGTTGCCTTCAGCAAACCAGCCCTCCCAGACATTCCCCTTATATAGAGTTCAGGGCGTGGCTTCTCTCTGCCTCCTTCCGAGAAGCCCCATTGCCTTCCTCTGTTTACTCCTAATTGACTGCCTCCTGCGTTGGGCGTCCTTGAACAGGGCCAGCTGTGGGTCATCTTCATCCACACTGTCAGGCTCACACAGCTGGGTCTCCGTGGTGACCAAGTGGGAGGGGCCTGGCTGAGGGCTATCATCAGCAAGATCTTCAACCCCCTCAGCAAGGTCTTCAACACCCCCCTCCTCCTCTGAGTCGTCCGACCCAACTGCCGAACCCACAGGCTGACCCTGAATCACAACACTTGGTCAGACTTCTGTGTGGACAACAGAAACATACCTCTTTCATTAAAATTGTTGTTGTTAGTTGTTGTTAGTTGCGAAGTCATGTCCAACCCATCGCGACCCTATGGACAATGTTCCTCAAGGCCTTCCTGTCTTCTGGAGTCCATTTAAGCTCATGCCTACTGCTTCAGTGACTCCATCCAGCCACCTCATTCTCTGGCATCCCCTTCTTCTATTGCCCTCAATCTTTCCCAGCATTAGGCTCTTCTCCAGTGAGTCCTTCCTTCTCATTAGGTGGCCAAAGTATTTGAGTTTCAGCTTCAGGATCTGGCCTTCTAAAGAGCAGTCAGGGTTGATCTCCTCTAGGACTGACTGGTTTAATCGTCTTGCAGTCCAAGGGACTAGCAGGAGTCTTCTCCAGCACCATCATTCAAAGGCCTCAATTCTTTGGCGCTCAGCCTTTCTTATGGTACAATATTCACAGCCATACATTGCAACTGGGAAGACCATAGCTTTGACTATATGCACTTTTGTTGGCAGGGTGATGTCTCTGCTTTCATTAAAATAGAGTAATCTAAATATAAGAAGGCAATGGTCCTTAGAGATCCTAAAGTATATGGAAATCCCTATCAATGATAACAAGAACGAACCAGGTGTTTTTGATTTGTCTTGCTAGAAATGCACAAATTGCTGAAATATATCATTCCAATCTCACCCTTTCAACATCCAATTCATTTGCAAGAGACTCTGGGTCTAAATTAGCAAATTAAAAACAAACATGTTGATATGTTTAATGAGGCATGAAGAAAAGAAAGGACCACAAATATAAGAGGAAAATTGATTGTATTGATTCATAGGCATAAACTAAAAATATCTCAACAAAATGGAAAGAGACTGAGAAGGAAGTGTTGGTTCTAGAAAACCCAGTTGCAGTGTTACTGTGTTGTTCATATCAGTGTATGAGAACATATATACATATTAAACTTACTTTTTAAAATATAATCAAATTAAATTACAATTTAGAAAATATGAGAGTGTAAACCACAAAAGATCAATATTTTTAATAATGAAAAGCAAGATTACTTGTATTAAACTGAAGTGTTTCTAAATCTCAGCAGTTATTTGAAGGAACCAAGATAAATTCTTTGTAAAATAAAGTTGTTATAATTTTGCTATTTCTTAAAAGAATTTTTTTTCTTTATATATTAAATCACCTGGCATTATAAATAAATTCAGTTATCTTCTAAATTTAAAAGTTTGCTCCAGGTCTTTGCTTTAGGGTTACTGATGATTTGTGAGATCCTACATGGAAAAATTTCCTGAATAAATATTAGTCCATGAGTTATATCATTTTTCAAGATCCTGAGTTCTGTTTTGAGTTAAAATGAATAGAAATTCAGACAGGACAAGAAGACCAATACCGGTTCACTATGGAGATGGATAAAAGAGAAAATAACTAAGATTTTCTTGTACTGAGATCTAGCATAGGATTTAAATGTTTCTATTATGCATTTGAGGTTTTCAGTGGTTTTCCCTGTCAGGGAACCATTGTAATTTCCAACAAACTTTGCAAGATCATTGGCACAAAGTTTCCTTCTGTGCTTGAAGATGACTTGTTTTCTGAAAAGAAGGCCTCAGTGTCAGAGAAAATGGGTAAGGATTTGGGCTATGAAAACACCAGGTATGTAAGCAATTTGTAGACTTAGGTCTGGTTTCAAGTAAATAATGGATGGCAATTAATTATACCAGCACCAGTTCTTAGAAGACCCTTCTACTATTTGGAAAATATTGTTTACACTGAAAAATAATAGCTTAAACTTACTTCTACAGTATTGATTTTTAAAAGTTTTCCTAATTCTACTGCCAAATTTAAACTGATGCATCTTAGCCCACACCCTAGTCTCACATATTCCATGGTGTTCATACTCTGTGTACACCTTTGGACTTCTAACTAGTAAACATAATAATTTGCAGATACAGAGTCATGTCAAGCAGACATTACAAATAGAAATGCACAATGATGCAAAATGCAATGTGTTCTTCTTTTTAACTGAGCATGAAAGCCTGTGAATTGTAACTGAAAGGATAGCTAAGAAGAGACTTTATTTGCAACTGAAATGTGGCTACATCTGCACCTCTAAGCAAATAAATATGTGTTAAAGCACAGCTGGCCAACTGGATCACTTCCATTGAAAAAGCTGCTTTCATTCTACAGTTCATGGTCTTATTCATGGATGGACAGAGCGTGACTGTTATCTTTAGTCTTGAAGACTAAAGAACTTGAATACACCAACTAAAGGAGGTAAATCAACAATCAAATATACTCTGCACTCCAGTCAATACACATTTATAGTCAGTAACAAAAGCAAAGCAGCTAATTATTTAAATTAATGAAAGCAACAGGAAGGGAGTCTTATTGCAATGGTCAGACTCCATAGTAAATTTTCTATGAGTATAACAATTTGTTATCAGAGGGTTTGAAACTTTAATCATGTCCTTTATTATTATTGTTGTTCATCCTGTTAACTATTTTGTCAATAATATAGTATACAGATGACAGGTCAATAATTTGCAAATAGATTTAGTAGTTTAAAAATTTTGGGGGTCCTGTTTCACAAAGGATAGGAACCAATATTGTAGTAACATATTAACCATTATTCAATTAAGGGAGACAATATGTGTTTATATGTTGGTTTTTTAATGCACTTTTTAAATGTCTTCATTGTTTCATGGTTTTGTTTGTTTGTTTGTTTTATTTCTTTGGAGTTTTATATTTTAACTTTCTTTTGAATAAAATAAAAATAGAAGAAAAATAACCAAATGTATTATTAATTATTAATTATTGATGAACTTCTGATGAGAAGTTGACTAAGTAAGTTCAACATCTAACCTGAAATTCAAGTTTATATTATAAATCTTTAATTTAGTGTCATCTCACTACTATGGATAGAATAATCAACTCTGGAAAGTCACCACTTTTCATCTAGAAATAAACAATCTACCAGCAAAATGAGGCATAAAAGTTCTGGCAAATTTATTTATTTCTTTAACAATTATGTAGAATATGTAGAAGTATTTGAAAACATGGAATTTGTGGGAGGGGAAGAAAGGCATGTCTCTACATTAGGAGATCCCATCAACTATTAAATTCCCGGGGGGCGGAGCCAACTGTCAGAGCGGGCGGCTGTGTGAACGGAGCTCTCTCCACGCACAACCTCTCACCCAGTGTTCGCGGGGGCTTTTCGGAGCTTCAGGAGGTCCTGTAGGGACATCCGAAGTTGCAGGCAGCCCGGAGAACCTTCATGAGCGGCGGTTCGTGTTGAAGATCCGGAGAAAGTCTGATGCGAGCGAACCGGGGAGAAGGAGGCCAGTAATGGCCGACATGAAGATCTGACAGAGGGACGGAGCTAGCACGTAAACAGCGGGACAACGGTAGAGCAGAGCTGACGGAGAGTGTATCCGAATATTTAATAGGAAGCGCTTGAGAAAGAGGTACTGGTTCGAAGTGGGAGCCTCACGGAGAGGGAATAAGCGGCGATAGAAGTCTTGAGGGAGGCGTTTGGCAAAAACAGCAAGGGAAAGAAAGCCGAAGACTATATGACTGTATTCTAGCTGGAGATAAGCTACAACAGGTCAAAGTCTGAGCTTTGGAGCCTTAGAGACTGAACTCTGGATTGTCGGGCGTGGAAAGCGATCAGCTTGGTCTAGTCTGGTCTATCCTGGTAAATTTTGAAACTTTTGAAATTCTACTCTACTTGTCACGGGCGGCCATTTGATATAGCAATGTAGTAACTGGAGGTTTGTTTAGTGGGACACCTACTGGTCTTTGACAGCAGAGGAAGACGGAAAAGGTGCCAATTTCTGCGCCGGAAACGGGGGGGAAAAAAAAGAAGAAGAACGTGACTTTGAATATATTCATACTATAGAATTCTATTATATAAATTGCTTAGTTGGTAATAAGTATCTGGTGGTAACTGTTTTATATATCTTTTGTCATAGAGTTAAAAGGTTTATATAAGACTCAGGGTATTACACATTGATAAAACGCTGTTATAATTGGGGAAACATGACAAGTATCTCGGGAGCAACTAAGCCTAGCGCTGGCAAAAAGGCGGCAGCACAGGGACAGGGGATGGCCTCAAGTCCCTCCAATCAGAAATCTATAGAGGATATGCTGCAAAGGGAAAGATCTAACTCGAATTCCTTTAAAGATTTACATGCCCTTTTGCAAAACCTACACGAGGCAATGGCCAAAAACCACGAGGAGATGAAGAGAGAAATAGGCCAAATAAGAAACGACACTGGTGAATTAAAGGGGAAAATCCAAGCGATAGATGATAAATTTGAAGGGATTCAACAACAATTAGTCAAAAATGAACAAAGACTTCAAGATATGGAAGCTAGAATGGAAAAAGAGGAAAAGAGAGTAGATGATTTAAATGAAACACTCCTTCAGGCTAATAAGGAGTTAGAAACAACAGTCATTTTTCTGGAAGCAGAAAAGGCTGCTCATTATCTACGCTTCCAAAACGTTCAAGAAAAAAGAGGGGAAGATCTGTTGGTCATGATGGCAGAACTGATGGCAAAGGCACTTGGTGTAGGGAAGGAGGAAATGCTGGCGGAAATTGATGAAACATACAGGGTTCAAACTAATTATGCGAGAAGGCACAACCTCCCAAAAGAAGTACATGTAAGGTTAGTTAAAAAATCAATTCGGGATGAGCTTCTGCATAGATCTAGAGAGGAACCATTAGAATTTCGGGGCCAACCAATCACCATCCTTAAACAGATACCTAAAAGGATGAGGGATCTGAGACGCGGCTATCAATTCTTAACATCTAAATTAATAAGAGAAAATGTAAACTTTAGATGGCTAACTCCAGAGGGTATTCTAGTTACGTGGCAGGATAGAAGGCATAGACTGGACACGATAGAGAAGGCAGAAGATTTTTACAAATGCCACTTCCATAGCCAAGAGGAAGTAGATTTAGAAGATCAAGATGGAAGGGAGGTAAGAGAAAGAGATACAATACGTGTGGTAATGGATGGGAAGATCTTAGCTACAGAGGATAGAAGGAACAAATCCGGTGAGTTAACAGAGAAACATGGAACTAGAGACAAGGAAGAGAGAGAGCCCCGAATCACGAGATCCACAAAAACCAGAAATAAGTAAGATGAAGGGAGGTGAGTGTAGTATTATGTCTGTGAATATTAATGGATTGAATTCGCCAGTGAAAAGGCGGAAATTTTTTAATAGGCTTATTCACCAACAATTGGATATCGTGGCAATACAAGAAGTCCATATAAAGGAACAACAAAAATATTTGTTAGTACAACCAAGAATAGGGAACCTATTCGTTTCCTTAGACCGACACAAGAAAAAGAGAGGAGTGGCACTATATGTAAACCCAAAATTGACTGCAAAACAAATTTATAACGATAAAGAGGGTAGAATACTGATAGTCGAGGTTGTAATAAATCACAGGAAGGTCATGATGGTAGAGATATATGCCCCAAACCATAACCAAGAACAATTTTTCAAAACACTTCACAATAAGATATGTAGCATTGATTATGAGGAGATTTGTTTAATAGGAGATTTTAATGCTATCCTAGATATAAATTTGGATTATATGGGAAAGACGCTTAGGAAAAAGAAGAGAAGAACTCTACCGAGATCTTTTCTCAACTTGGCTGAGGAACTAAATATCCAAGATGTCTGGAGGGAAAGAAATCGTAAGGCTAGACAATATACATATTACTCCAACCGACATAACTCATGGTCTAGAATAGACATGGTATGGATGACGAAAGAAATTAGTTCAGAAATAGACGAGGTACATATAGCGACAGGTACTTGGGCAGATCACAATCCTATTAAACTTAACTGGAAAGGTTCCAAAAAAATACCCAGATGGACGCTTCAAAGAGCAATTTTAAAAGAAGACGAATTCAAATCTAAGATGGAGAGAGAACTAAGTTTTTTCTTTAAGGAAAATAAAGCTATAGACACCTCAGTACAAAACAATTGGGATACAGCTAAGGCAATGATGAGAGGGGTAGCGAGGGCATACATGGTATACAAAAATAAGGGGAAAAGACAACAACGGGAAAGATTAGAAGAGGAATATAAGAGCTTAGAAGTTACACTCCAACAAGATCCACAAAAAGAGAATATCAAGCAATCTATGGATCTGATTAAACACAAACTTAACATTCTAGACAAAGAGAAATTAGCACAACAATTGAGAAACACGAAACAAAATTTTTTTGAAAATGCAAATAAACCGGGCCGGTGGCTCGCATATAAATTGGGAAAACAAAAGGGGAAAAACTGGATTCACGAACTACGAGATGAGGAAGGGAGAATATTCCACCAGGAGGGAAAAAAAAAATTATAGCCCAGGAATTTTATGAACGTTTATACAAAGAAGATAGTCAGGCAAGTGTGGAGAAAATGGAGGAATATTTTCAAAGAGCCAAACTACCCAAGGTCACAGAAGATACCAGAAATATGTTAAACGAGGAAATTCGACTATCTGAGGTGATAAAAGCTATTAATGCACAAAAGAATAATAAAGCATCGGGACCCGACGGTCTTCCATCAGAAATTTATAAAGAATTACAAAATATCCTAGCTCAACCCCTAGTGGAGGTATTTAACGCAGTATTAGAAGGCGCAAGAACACCTAAATCTTGGCTAGAGGCAAACATAACCCTTATCCCGAAAGATAACACGGACCATACATTAATCCAAAATTATAGACCCATATCACTTCTTAACTCGGACTACAAGATATTTACATCAATTATAGCGGAACGATTGAAACGATTTCTGAATGATTTCATACACGCAGATCAGAATGGTTTTCTCGCTAAGAGACACACTAAGCACAACATTAGAATAATATTAGATACATTGGAGTACTATGAATTACATAGCGAACAACAGATGGCATTACTTTTCTTAGACGCCCAAAAGGCATTTGACAATGTTAAATGGTCTTTTTTGTGCCAACAGCTTAGCTTTATGAATATGGGTGAAAAATTTATAAATATAATTAGGGCAATTTATGACAATCAGGAAGCAAAAATAATTATTAATGGGGAAGCATCTAGCAAGTTTCAAATTCAAAAGGGAACACGGCAAGGCTGCCCCTTATCACCATTGCTGTTTATATTGACTCTTGAAGTATTAACGAGAACTATAAGAAATGACCCAAAGATAAAAGGATTAACCATTAAATAGGAAACCTTTAAATTGCAAGCTTTCGCGGACGATCTGGTTTTTATTATGGAGGATCCATGTCAGACGGGACCAAAGCTATTGGAAGAATTATCTAAATATGGTGAGGTTGCCGGACTGCGAATAAATAGAAATAAGACCAAGATGATTGTTAAAAATATGACCAATAAACAAAAAGGTAATCTGGCCGGAATCATGGATGTAGAAATAGTCAAGAAAATAAAATATCTAGGGATTAACATTACGGCTAGATGCACTTCACTCAAAAAGGATAATTATGATAATGTAGTGAACCAAATAAAAGGTGATCTGGAAAGATGGGGAAACCTAAAACTCTCATTATTGGGAAGAATTGCTGTCATTAAGATGAATATTCTGCCTAAAATCCTGTTTCTGTTTCAGAATATCCCAATTCAACTCGACTCTAAATTTTTTCGAAATTTGGATAAATTATCACTAAATTTTATTTGGCAGGGGAAAAAACCAAGAATTAAATTGAAATATTTACAGGACACGAAGGAAAATGGGGGTTTTGGATTGCCAGACTGGGAATTATATTACCATGCCGCGGCCCTGAGCTGGATTAGAGAATGGGTAATCTTGAGAAATAGAAGACTATTAACTTTAGAGGGTCACGATTTGCAATATGGCTGGCATGCTTTCCTATGGACGGAGAAACAAGGTCTTTTCTCGCATTTTCAAAGACATCGGATCAGGCAAGCGCTACTTAATACTTGGAAAAAAATTAGATCTCACAATTACACCAAAATACCGGTCTGGCTATCCACCCTTGAAGCGATAGTTTACCCAAATCTGTTTGATTTGGGTAACATAATCTCATACAAGGATATTCTGAATGAGGAGGGGGAATTGAAACTTAGGAATGAACTAGAATTACAAGGTATAAAACTCGATTGGTGGGCCTACTTACAAATCCAATCGAGATTTAGGAAGGATAAAAATGAATGGGGGATATATACCTCTGAAACAGCATTGGACAAAATATTATTGGGACCGGACTCTAAACAAATAAGGAATTTTTATAAATTACTTTTGGGATATAAGCTGTTTGAAGAGCAAGTGAAAGACCCCATGTTGACCTGGGCTAACAATTTAGGACATAACATCGACTTAGATACTTGGCAAACAATTTGGGATAGAAATAAAAGGATAACACTGGCCTCATCGTATAAAGAAAATTTATTTAAAATGTTTTACCGATGGCATCTTCCTCCAGCCCGCTTAGCAAAAATGTACACAACAGCATCTCCCAAATGTTGGAAGTGTTCTGAAGAGATAGGCACATACTTCCACACGTGGTGGTCTTGCAGTAAAACACAAAAATTTTGGAGAATGATTTGGATTTGGCTGAAAGAAATATTGAAACAAGATCTTGAGTTTAGTCCAGAACTTTTCTTGTTGGGAATCACGAAAGAGAAATATCCTAAAGATGTGCTATACTTAATGATCCATATTATCACAGCAGCTAGAATATCATTTGTGCAAAAATGGAAAAAGAATGAGATCCCAGGAGAAAAAGAGGTTATTAGGAAAATTTGGGATTGCGCTGAAATGGACAAATTAACTTTGGAATTAAAGAATAAAGATCAATCAGACTATTATAGAATTTGGAACAAATTGTATCTTTGGATGGATAAAAAGAAAGGTCTCTATTAGGTTTTACAGACTAGCTCACTGTTTTAAATATTGTGGTATTTCACCGATTTGTAATCTAAGTGTATTTAAGTGTATTTTTGATGTACATATATACATGTATATATATATATTTAAACATTGTAGACAAAAAGGTTTGTCAGCTCGCTGGTACTGTGTCCAATGTTTTTAAATAATAAATTTAATAAAATTTTTATATATATAAAAAAAAACTATTAAATTCCCTAGAACACCATAACTGGTCCATTGGATTTTTTTTATATAAGGATCACACTTGCTCTTTAAAAGATGGGATTATTTTTGACAGCCAGATCAGGCAATTGAAAATGCATAAATGGATCTGTAGGGACCTTGAACGAAGTAGCCTTAAATATAATTTCTAATTAAGGTGATTTGTTGTCCAAATGCTAAGGAAATAGCCAGTCCCAACACAAGAAATCAACACCAAATTAGGAGTCTGTTTCCCACCAAAATTTTCAAAAGCCTCACTATCTCATTCTAACTCCAGATCCTGATATTATTTATTTATCTTTCTTTTGCTTCAGTCTCCTGACTGACTGGCCAAAGTTTGAAGATGGTTACATGCATCATTTATAGTTTCATAGATTATAGAAAAAAACAGATAGCAGCAATGTTTGTATTTTTGTAGTCTTCTTATTCAATTTAATTATTAAAAATTTCACTTCAACTATAACTTTGAGGGAAAAATAGGGCCCAGTCACTGCTGCTAAGTTTGTGCAGCTCTGTTATATGTAAGAATAATCCCCCAAAACTCAAGAGGCATATTATTTGCAGAGGTATGCATGTTAGTCCGCTGTCCTGAATGGTATTAATCATATAGCAATTCAATCTGCTTACTGTTCTAAATTTGGCTAGAATGTCAGCCAAGGAATAGACAGCAGAAAGGAAAGGGATTACAGTAT